>NC_081377.1:37287707-37617207 GCF_030684315.1 Stegostoma tigrinum | reverse complement strand
AGCTAAAAAATGAAAATGCAGTCAATACCTGAATGAAACAAAGGGGATAATTTTCCAGCTTTAAGAATTCTGTTCTTACAAATTCCTGTTTACCTTTTAGAATTAATGCTATTAAAATGCGACAGTGCATGATAAACATGGTATGTATTATAAAGTAATGTAACTTTAAACAGTTCTTTTACATATAATGTACAAGCAAAAGATTTTCTATGGTAAAAACCCTTCAGAGTGCCAATATATTTGATGTGCTTCAGCAATTTTTTTTAATATATAGGCAATTTTAAGAGGTAGATATCGATTTTATCTCTTGTTCTTCATTGTGTACTCTTTTGTCAAAATTTAAATTTCCTCCTCAACAGAATACGTAGCATATCAATCAGCATGCAGTTTTTTTGTCAGAACAAAGGATCGTCGACCTGAAATGACTGCTTACCCTCCAGAAATGCTGCCTGACCTGTTGGAAATTTCCAACATTTTCTGTTTCTAATTTATAGTTTATGAATCTGCAGTTTTTGATTTTGCCATTTTTGGTCCTTTATTTTGAACTTTGTCTTGCTTCTTGTTTCTTTCTGTTTCAATAGTGCACATTTCGGCATTACTAGATAATCCCTTAGCACACTTGCTCTTCCTTTACACTGCTAAGATTACAGTTGTTCAAGAAAATGGCACACTGCCACATTCTAAAATGTAATTAAGAATGCTGGCATAGTTGGCAACACTCACTTCCAATAACTGAATAAATAGGTAGTTTTGAAAAGCGTTGTCATTGGAATGCCATCACCACTAAATCACATGCCATATTGACTTGGAAATATGTTGCTGTTATTTATATTATCACAGCTGGATCAAATTACTAAAATTCCCTACCTGGCAACTTTGACTTACTGCTGTCAGCATAAGGACCGGAGCACTTCAAGGCAAAACCCTATCGACAATTTCTCAGGACAATTAAGTGTGAGCAATTCTTTTAATTAAAAAGTGACCTTGCCAAAATCCTGAGAGCAATTAAAAAGAAGATTGCGTTTTACTGCACTTTTTTTGACACTCTTTGAAATGATATTTATAACTAATAATGTTCTGAATGGCAGTCAGTATTGTTCCAGGGGCAAATATAACAACTGTGAATTATCTGAGAGTTTCTCTTGCTCCACAATCACAGTTCTCTGGATGTGCAGGGACAAGTCAATTTAAATGCCGTGCTTCGAACAAAGTTATGGAACAGGAATACTAACATTAGCTGCTGTTCCATGTTTAATTCCTGAGCTGTGAATTAGCATTTGGCTAGACAGAGAAAGTATCAGCCTGCAGCTGTTCACTCATGGGGCATGGGCATCACTGACTGGCCCAGCATTTATTGCCCATCTCTAGTTGCCCAGGATAAGGTGGGGCTGAGCTTCCTCCGGGAAACATTGCAGTCCATGTGCTGTAGGTAGGTCTACAATGTCCTTAGGGAAGGAATTCCAGGATTTTGACCAAGAGACAATGAAGGAACAGTGATATATTTCGAAGTCACTACATCCATATCCACATCTGGTAGAAATCTCATTTCTCTTCTTCTCTAAATCCTAGGAAATGCAATACACACGGCATTAGAGAGACAGAGATAGAGCAAGACTCCAACACTTAACATGAAAAATGCTCTTCTTCAGGCAGTGAACTGTGCTTCATTTGATCAGAATTCTAATCATTAGATGATTAATGTTCCACATTGTTGGCTGGTTGCCATGACAGCTAGCAGTTCCCAGTTAAAAAATCAGTATTTTATTATTGTGGCGTCAGAAATATCCGTGACATACTGTAACACAGCCCAATCATTGAAAAATGAACTAACTATGAAATGGTGTGTCATCTGAAATTGTAAAAGGTTGACTGTGATTTGTTAATCTCCAGTAAATTTACAGAATATTTTTTGAGGATATAGAAGGAGCATAATTTCAGGCTTAAAAAAGCTCCATCGTGAAATTTCTTCTTTTCAGACAAAACTTGAAAGACTAAAAATATGCACAGTTTGCTCATTGATGGAAGTACGGCTTTGCAGAGTTAAACATTGATCCAAAAGGATGAATCAAAAATGATTTGAGATTTGATGATTTAGAAAAACCTGACTTTTATTTGTTATTTTGGTCAAGGACAGATTTGGACTTAATTGAAGTTGCCTACAAGCCTCTAGGCTTTTCTGTCTTTGTGTATGAGTCTCCAGCATTACTGCTCTGCTAAAGGTTTCCTCTTTATCAGGATACTGATGTCTATGTATGAAGTTTTGATATGTTTAGTTTTGTTCTAGCATTTATTTAATGAACAAGTTGACTGAAGGTTTCATCGAGTTCTATAGTTTTGGACAGCAGACTCAGAGGAGTGGAATGTACGAGTCCCATATTCACGCATGTGGTGAAAGGTGGATAAATTCAATTTGTTTCGTTTGGTGTGTGAAGAAAATCAATAGTCAAAATTCACAAAACACAATCTCCTTTAGCTATTAATCTATCACATCAGCCCCACCCGAGTACAAATCCCAATGTGGTATAGAGCTAATGTAACTGAGCATTTAATCCAGAACCCCAGGCTAATGTTCTGGAAGCAGGGGTTTGAATCCCATGATGGCGAGAGCAAAATCAATAAAATTCTGGGATAAAGAACTGGCTTAATGGCAACCATGCAACCTCTTTCTATCATTGCAGTAACATATCTGGCTCACCAATGCCCTTTAGGGAAGGAAATCTGTCATCCTTACCAGGTCTAACCTACATATGATCTTAGAGAGGCACCAATGTGGTTGACTCTTAACTGCCCTCTGAGCAATTAGGGACAGACAATAAACGCTACCAGTGATGTCCATCCTATAAATGAATTTACAAAATGGATTGTTGAGAGAGATAATTGGAACTGCAGATGCTGGAGAATCTGAGATAACACAGTGTGGAGCTGGATGAACACAGCCGGCCAAGCAGCATCTTAGGAGCAGAAAAGCTGATGTTTTAGGCCTAGACCCTGAAATGTCAGTTTTTGTGCTCCTAAGATGCTGTTTGGCCTGCTGTGTTCATCTAGCTCCACACTTTGTTATCTTGGATTCTGTTGAACCTTGATATATCTGATCAGGGCTAAGGTGTAGTATGACTATCATACCAATGCCTAATCAATGTCAATTGCTAAAATATTAAAGATAATCAAACTATACTAAGAGAAAACTTAGAGAATCACTGAATCTACTCACAGTACTGCTCAAATGAATGGAGGAAAATGGCCTAATTATCCGATATCAGAGTTTTTGGAATCTGGTTGAACAAACTAAGGCATGTGTCCCAAAGTATGGACTCTGTGGACACTGTGCGGGAAGTCTGAACTTCCTGGGACCATCAGATAGTTGCAACATTTTTATGTGCACCCAGGAAATGTGAAATCTGAGTCTAACTCCAGGGCATCTAAGTAAGGATACACTAACATCCCAATCATTTCACAATGACTCAACACTAGCTGCCACTGACTCACAACGCCGACCCACTACACACCCACTTGCCCACCTTACTACTCTGCCTATTCACTCATTCACCCATTAAGTCTTTCACTTGCATCCTTTTGCCCATCACTGATATTCACTCTGGACATTTAAACTTACCTTACAGCAGCTTGCTATGATGGAGTTCTCCATGGGACATTTTCCTCCATACTTCTAATTAAATGGGGATTGGAAGACCTAGCCACAAATGGGGGCTCTTGTGGGCTGCAGAAAATTAGAAGCAGAGAGGCAATCTAACAGTGATTGAAACCTCATGGAAGATCCAGACCATTGTGTTTGTATCTGGATAATTTGGTTAGCATAGGTCAATATAATGTTTAAAGGTTTCTGAATGTTGTTATTAGAGATATCTTATTCTGAGTTATTCTGTTAAGAAATTCTACATTCCTATTCTTATTCAAATGTTACATTGTTACAACATTTTGTGTCATAGTATAATAATAGTTAGAAATATGAGGCAGAAAATTGTACATTCAAACCCTTTCCCAAGATCTGAGCATTTTTAGTGCAGGGTGACCTCAGGGTGTTTGGGAATTGGGAAATGCGGCATTGTCAGAGTTGCTACCTTTCACATGAGATATTGAAGTGAATACCTGTTCAGGTGTATATGAAGAACCTTACAGTACTATTTAAAGAAGGAAGGTGATATTCATTTAGGACATTACCACCTCCTCTCTGTCAATCTCAAATAAAAAGAGCTAGTCATTCATCTCATTATCAATTTTGAATTACACTGTGGACTAATTTCCTATTGCATCTGCCTACCTTGATAATGATCACAATTCAAAAGGAATTAATTGGGTGAGGTGCATTTTGAGACATCATGCAAGTTAGCAAGTTCCTTTTGTCAACACGGTTCTGAAGTTAGACTGTGAATAGATGATGGTTTAAGAAAATAGCTTTCCTTGTTGCCTGTCAATAACAAGATTCTTTAAGCATGGCTACAATGCAGTATTTGATGAAACAATATATTATCCAAGTTGATTTTGTTATTTCTCTGAGGCCTGTTTAATCATATCACAACCTTATTAAGTTTTCAAAGTTTAGTGTATTAACAAGAGCCTTCTGGAGATTTTGAGCATACTTGAGTTTTTGCTTCTGTAAAGCATTCAGCCACACATACATAGAAGGGTAGAATGGCCTGTTTCTATTATCTGTGTAAATACAATTCAGTAGTTGTCAAAGAAGCTTTTCATATCCTAGTTCAGCTCAGGTTAAAGCCAAATGGCCAATTTCCCTACAAAAATGGAGAAGCACTATCCCAAGGTGTTTTATACATATATGACAAGCAAGAGGGTAGCTAAGGAAAGGGTGGGTCCATCAAAGGATGAAATTTATGCACGGAGTCAGAGGAAGTGGATGAGGTCCTTAACAAATACTTTGCATCAGTATTCACAAAGGAGAAGAACATGGTGGATGGTGAGTCATAGGAGGGTTTTGTTGATATTCTAGGATATGTCAATATACAAAAGGAGGTATTACTGTTTCAAAAAGCAGTAAAGTAAACAAGACTCCAGAATGATGAAGTAGGCAGGTGATGAAATTGGGGGTGCCTTGTATGAAATCTTTGTATCCTCTTTAGTTACAGGAGAGGTCCAAGAAGAACAGAGATTTGTCAACATTTTTCCTTTGTTTGAGAAGGGTAACAGGAATAATCTGGGAAATTAGAAATCAGTAGTACAGAAATTGTTGGGGAAGATTCTCAGGGGCAGGATTTGTTTACATTTGGAAAAATATGGACGTATTAGTAATAGGCAACATGGCTTTTTGTGTCTCACAAATTTGTTTGAGTTTTTTGAGGAAGTGACAAAGATGATTGATGAGGGCAGGGCAGTCAGTGTCGCCTATATGAACTCTAGCAAGACCTGTGACAAGGTCCATCAACCATCATATTCATGACACAAAAGGTGAAATCACGTGGAATTTGTGGTGAGCCGGTAATAAGGATAGAGAATGGGCATTGTCATGGAAGACAGAGTAGTGGTGGAAGGGTGATTTTCAGACTCGAGATCTATGATCAGTGATGTTCCATTCGAATCAGTGCTGGGACCCCTGTTGTTCATAATAAATATATGAATGATTTGGAGGAGAATGTAGGTGGCCTGATTAGTAAGTTTGCAGACTTTAAACTGAAGACTAGAGTAGAGAAATGGCAGATGGAGTTTAATCTGGACAACGTGAGGTGAAGCATTTTGAAAGGTCTAATGTAGGAGGAAGAATACACGAAATAGAGGAACTTTTAGAAGCATTAACATACCAAGGGATTGAAGCATGCAGATCCACAGTTCCCTGAAAGTGGCAACACAAATGGATCAGGTGGACAAAAAGGCATGCTTGCCTTCATCGGTCAGACCTTGGAGTGTAAAAATTAGTAAGTCACCTTGCAACTATGTAAAACTTTATTTTGGCCAGATTTGGAATGTTGTGTATAATTCTAGTTGCTATACTACCAGAAGGATGTGGGGGCTTTGGAGAGGGTACATAAATAGTTTGCCATTCTGGTTTGGAGGGTATTAGCTATGAGGAGAGATTGGACAAGTCTAGTTTATTTTCACTTGAAAGTCGAAAGATAGGAGCAACCTGACAGACAAAATTAAGAGGCATGGAAAGAATACAGTCTTTTTCCCCAGAGCAGAAATGGCAGTGACTAGGGGAAATAGGTTTGAGGTAAAAGGGGAAAAGTTTAAAGGACGTGTGAGAAGCAGTTTGTTTTTTATAGAAGGTGGGAAATGCCTGCAACATGCTGCCAGAGGAGGTGATGGAGGTAGATACAATAGAAATGGTTAAGAAGTATCTAGACAGGGTCGTTCTGAGCTGTACTATTCTTTGTTCTTTGTAATGTTATCATTCACTGGTTTAACAACCAAACTGTATTGAACCAAAAGATCACAGTCAAGGCCCACTTTAACTTGAAGCATTTAATCTAATGAACAGGAAGTGCCAACCACAAGTTCTCGTTTCTATGAAGTGGATTGAATCAGCATCTGTCAGTTCCTCTGTAAATGATAACTATTGAATATATTACTAACTAGTCCAGAAATTGGTCTAATATGGTCATCCAAGTTTAATATTTCACTGGGCTTTCATTAGAAAGTTTTCAGCTCATGAAATGGTACTAGATGCTTTACAATGCAATTGTCACTCCTTAACTCAAAAACTAAAATTTAAAATCACTCTATTTGAAATGTTAAATGAATGATTTTGCAACAAACAAAGGATCTTTTTTCTGAACCACTGTTTTGTCTGTCTTCAATTTGAACCTTTGTGATTCTACCTAAACCAACCTGAACAAGCAATTCCTCCCTTTCTAATTTCTAAAGGAAATACATAATGTTAAGCACTTTGTTTAATTTCTTCCTTCTGACTTACACTTGATGATTTTGAACACAAGCCAACCTTAAAACATCTCTCCTGAAATTCTCATCAATACCAGAAGAATAGTCCAAAATGCAGATATGGATATTTTAGCAACTTATTCAGAAGAGGCTGCCCAAATGGGTGAAAATCCTTCACAACTAACCAAAAGTCAAATCCCGTTACTCCAGACATATTTTGCAGAATTTAATTACTCTTTCATATCAGTTGACAACCCAGTAGATGAATCGGTGAGAATGGAGAATTGTGTTGCTCTCATAACTGGATGTTCTATGCTTTGTGATGCAGATTTACAAGCAGTGTTGAGAAAAAGTTTGGCAGATTTACAAGCAGTGTTGAGAAAAACTTTGGTAAAATTTTATCCTTTGAGAGGATAAAGCAAAAATGTTAAAAATACACAGCAATAGAAATGGCTCAAACTCATTAAACACTGTTCTAATGCAATGCTTCTAATTCTCATTTACACAAAGGACCCATTTTCAAATGAGTCAATAATCACCATCACTCCCACCCCAAATTAAATTTAGCAGGTGAATGGCATGATACTGCTTTAGCAAGTCAATCACATTTTTTTAATTGCAAAATTATACTTAATCTATTAAAAACCTTTGTGTATGTACAGAAGGGACAAAGACAGTTTTGTACTGTCTTTGCAAAGCAGAATAAAAAAACAAACACAATGGACTTTGAATTCTTCGTGCTTCCCTGAAGTTGTAATCAAAATGATTTTCTACTCATGCAGGACATTATTAACATTCATTCTGAGGCAATGAGGAGCGTCCAATAACAGAACAGACGCCTGTTGTCCTTTGACAGAAAGTCTGTGGTCTTTCCCCATGTCATCTTGGCGGGGTGTACCCCAAGCTTTAGTGCATCCTCAGCACATTATCCTGGACCTTCAGGAAAGATCCTGAATCCAGAACGTGCCAGTCTACATCACTTGGTCGAGATCAACTTTTTACATTGGAAGACCAATAAGTTTCAGGCAGACAAAAGAGCATCTTTCATTCAGCTGATGGTCCTCCAGGTGAGGCCAAAGTTTATCTCAGAGTGTGTCCCGGGGAACACCTCACAGAGTCAATCACATAATGTTTCAGATAAAGCCCCATTAACAAATTCTATGGATATGAAATGTTTTAAACTGTTACACTGTCATGTCTTACTGATTTTTCTGTTTTATTGTATGCACTTTATCTCTCACAGGTTCAGTCTATGAAATGTCAGGAAATGAATGCTCCTTGTCAACAGGGGATCTCATAAAAATAATACAGGTCGAGCTCCAGAAGGTTTTCTGTGAAAATATGGAAAATGAATGCAAATTTGATCTATCATTAGATTATTCAGGTACTCTCACCCTTGTTAAAAGAAAACCGTGTTGCTCCATTTCATTACATTGTCATGATCACGTTCAATAATTATGATTCATACTCAGGAATTTTCAATATTAGTGTGTTATCATTTGTACAGTCTGTATACTATGATTTCAAAGGGTCAAATTTTACAAATTTTGTGAATAGTTATTTCTTCCTGTATTGGCTTTAGAGAATGACATGAAAAAGATAGAAGCATTCTGATCCATGTTTCAGAATTCCCCATCAAAGGCCATCATTCAAAACCCAAAACCTAAAAGAGGAGCAGGAAAGCTGACGTTTTGCGTCTAGACCCATCTTCAGAAATGGGGAGGGCAAGGGGATTCTGAAATAAATAGGGATAGAGGGGGAGGCGGATGGAAAATGGATAAAGGAGAAGATAGGTGGACAGGAGACAAACAGGTCAAAGAGCTGGGCTTGTTTTGGGACGCGGTCGGGGGAGGGGAGATTTTGAGGCTTGTGAAGTCCATATTGATACCGTTGGGCTGCAGGGTTCCTCGGCAAAATATGAGATGCTGTTCCTGAAAACTTCAGGTGGCATTGTTGTAGCACTGTAGGAGGCCCAGGATGGACATGTCATCCAAGGAGTGGAAGGGGGAGTTGAAATGGTTCGTTTCCACAAAGCGGTCCCCAAGCCTCCGTGTGGTTTCCCTGATGCAGAGGAGGCCACATTGGGAACAGCGGATACAGTATACCACATTAGCAGATGAGCAGGTAAACATCTGTTTGATGCAGAAGGTCTTGGGGCCTGGGATGGGGGTGAGGGGCGAGGTGTAGGGGCAGGTGTAGCTCTTCCTGTGGTTGCAGGGAAAAGAGCCAGGGATAGTGAAGCTGGTGGGGAGTATGGAGCGGACAAGGGAGTCACAGAGAGAGTGGTCCCTCCGGAAAGCAAATAAAGATGGGGAGGGAAAAATGTCTTTGGTAGTGTGGTCAGATTGCAGGCGGCAGAAGTGCTGGAGGATGATGCGTTGGATCCGGAGGTTGATGGGGTGATACGTGAGGATGACGAGGATTCTGCTTTGGTTGTTATTGCAGGGAGGGAGTTTGAGGGATGAGTTGCGGGAAATGCGAGACACGGTCGAGGGTATTTTCAACCACTGTGGAAGGGAAGTTGCAGTCTTTGAAAAACGAGGATATCCGGCATGTCCGGGAGTGGAATGCCTCATCTCAGGAGCAGAAGCGATGGAGGCAAAAGAATTGGGAATAGGGGATGGAATTTTTGCAGGAAGGTGGGTGAGAGGAGGTGTATTCTAGGTAGCTGTGGGAGTCGGTCGGTTTGAAATGGATATCAGTTTCCAGGTGGTTACCAGAGATGGAAACAGAGAGGTCATCCTCTCTCTCTGTCCTGGACTTCTCTGTTTCAATCTCTGGCAACTACCTGGAAACCAAGTCCCCAAGTTCCCGGTTCATTAACTTGACCTTCCTCACGCCTATCCACTCCTCCCACCTCAAGCCCCACCCCCATCTCCTACCTACTAGCCTCATCCCGCCTCCTTGGCCTATCTGTCCTCCCTGGACAGAACAATCCCCTCCCTAACTCCCCACCTACAATCACCTTTACTGGGTCCAACCCCACCTCTTTGACCTGTCCGTCTCCTCTCCACCTATCTCTTCCTTTATCCATTTTCTATCCTCCTTCCCCTCTCTCCCTATTTATTTCAGAATCCCCTTCCCATCCTCCATTTCTGAAGATCAATCTAGACCCGAAACAGTAGCTTTCCTGTTCTTCTGATGCTGTTTGATCTACTGTATTCATCCAGCTCTATACTTTGTAATCTCGGATTCTCCAGCATCAGCAATTCCCACTATCTCCAAAACTTAAAAGATCATTTTTCCAGACTGCAGGTTATTGGAGCACAGAATGCTTCAAAAACAGTGGCTAATTAGGCAGAGTTAAACATATTTAAATGAAATTGGATCAACATTTGAAGACCACAAATATAGAGGGATTCATGGAAACAAGACTCCACACAGATTCAACAGATCTCTTCTGTTATTTCTTGATTCACCTAAGTAACATTTATAGCATCAACTATCCTTCAGCCTCTCTAAATGCAACTACTTCCAGATATGCAAATAATGGATGCTCCAATATTGCTTTGATTAGGAACAAGACTCAAAACACAATCTCAATTACATTTAGGATCCTCGCAAGTGAAATGAAATTACACTAAGTTCATCTTAACAACAAAGTCTAATACACAGTGGAGAAGGCTCTTCCAGATGTAATATAGCCCTAGCTCATCCCCATGCTGGTCAAGCTGCAGCCTCTATTGCTGTTATGGTAATCTCATGATTACTCTCAGTGAGCACAAAGTCGAAAGACCTGGGAGCACCAACCAACAACTTTTTATTGCAGGATGCTAGAAAAGCTCAGCAGGTCTGGCAGCATCTGCGAAGGAGAAGACAGAGTTAACATTTTGGGTCTAGTGACCCTTCCTCAGAGCTGATTGTGGTTGGGAAAACGTCAGTTTAAATGCAGAAAATAGGGAAGTGGTTGGTGTAGGGAGGAAATGATAGGATAGATCCCACAGAGAGAGAAAGACATTTGGACAGACAAAGGAATTGCTAACGATCAGGCTCTGAGGGTGAATAATTGTTAATGGGGACTGTTAGTGACTAACAACATGGGGTGTGTAGTGGCAGGCTATATGGTAACAAGGCGTGGTGTTTGGGGTGGGGGGTGCTGGGATTTGGAGGGTTTAGACCCTAAAATTATTGAACTCAATATTGAGTCTGGAGGGCAGTAGGGTCCCCAAGTGGACCCAGCTTGTGTTGGGCTTTACTGGAACAGCGCAGCAAGCAAGAGATAGAGATGTTGGCCAGGGAGCAGGGTGGTGCATTGAAGTGGCAGGAAACAGATAGTTCAGGGTATTTTCTGCGAGCAGATTTTTCCAATGTAGAGGAGACCACATTCTGCTTGGAAAAAAGACCCTGAACTACCTGTTGCCTGCCACTTCAATGCACCACCTTACTCCCTGGCCAACATCTCTGTCTCTGGCTTGCTACAGTGTTCCAGTAAAGCCCAGCACAAGCTGGAAGAACAACACTTCATTTTCCGCTTGGGGACCCTACAGCCCTCCGGACTCAATATTGAGTTCAATAATTTTAGGGCCTAAACTCTCCCATGTCGCAGCCCTAACCCCACACACCAGGTCTTGTTACCACATAGCCTGCTACTACACACTTAGTCACTACAAGGTCCCATTAACAACTATTCGCCCCCCTCTAGCCTGATGTTAGCAAGTCTCTTGTCTGTCCAACTGTCTTCCTCTCTGTTTGGGATCTATCCTATCATTTACTCCCTACCCCACCCACCTCCCTATTTTCTGCATATAAACTGATGTTTTCCCAACCACAGTCAGTTCTGAGGAAGGGTCACTAGACCCAAAACATTAACTCTGTTTTCTCCTCCACAGATGCTGCCAGACCTGCTGAGCTTTTCCAACAATTTTGTTTTTGTTCCTGGTTTACAGCATCCACAGATCTTTTGGTTTTTATTTTTATTGCAGGTGTTGCTTTCCTTTAAAGGAAAATGGAAAGCCCACCATCTTCAAATTCCCATCCAAATCACATGCCATCCTTGCTGCCCTTCCTTCACTACTGCATGGATTATCCCTGCACCCTGTGGGAATATCTTCAATGCACAAGCTGTTGCATTTCAAGATAATGGCATACCACCACCTCCTCAAGGGGAACTGGAGATGTGGAGTAAATGTTGACCTTGCCAATGATGGCCACATTCTGTGATTGAGAATAAAAATATATGTAGTACCTTTAACAAAGCATGCAGGCATGCATAGAGGTAATGGGAACTGCAGATGATGGAGAATCCAAGATAACAAAGTGTGAAGCTGGATGAACACAACAGGCCAAGAAGGGTCTAGGCCCGAAATGTCAGCTTTTGTGCTCCTGAGATGCTGCTTGGCCTGCTGTGTTCATCCAGCTTCACACTTTGTTATCATGTAGGCATGTATATATTACTTCATAGAAGCATTAAAGGGTATAATGTTGTGTCAATAAAGGGACATAGAAAAAGTGGTGAAAGTGCTGCATTTTAAGGAGCCTCTTAAAGGAAAATAGAGAACTGTAGAGGTTGAGAATTTTAGGAAGGAAATTGCAGAGCATAAGGCCAAGACCACTGAAGATATGGCCAGAGATGAAGGAATTTGGTGACATACCAAATGTCAGAGTTGCAGCATGTCAGAATCATTCAGGCTTGAATATTGTTGGGCTTGAGAATGTTATTGAGATATTTTCAGTCTCTTTTCAATGTTTCTGCCTGGTCTGCTGTCTATTCTCAGAATTTATTTATTTTTATTTATGCTGCAATTTCTCCCTCAGTCCTCCAAATCATTTGCTCTTCCAATAGTTAAAACCTTCTTGCCACTACTATAATCCATATTTTTATTGCATTGTTTTCAAACTTTTACTTCTTATTCTCAGTCTACCTTCACATATCACATGTTTCTTACTGTCTTTTTGTGGCCCTGTACAAATTTGTCTCTTTTGCCTTTTGATCTCTTCTTAACCATTGTGTTAGAAGACTTGCCAACTCAGCTTAAACATTGAACGTGTTGCTTTTATTTACTTTTACTGTTACTCATAATAATCTCTAAAATTTCAGTTTGACTCATGTTCTTCTTTTCAAACATGGCATGTCAGTAAGATGTCTTCAAGCAATTTGATTTGTCATTGCTTGCCTTACATGTTCTTTTCTCTGACCATGTCCTGGTTTAGTTCCCCATTTATAGATAGAGTTCATGACAGACTCTGCTGCTATTTGATTTTCTTGTGTCAGCCAGTTCTGTTTGTCTGCCCTCCCACTTAATATTTATAGAATTACTTAGCTTTTGCAGCACATGCACAGGCCATTCAGCCCAACAGGTCTGTACTAGGGCTTACATGTCACAAAGCCCACCTGTCACCTACACTCCACTTAGCCTATCAACATACTGTTCTCTTTGTTTCTCCCACAAGTACTGATTTAGTTTCCCTCTAAATACATCCATACTATTTTCTTCAAACCACTCTCAGTACTAGCAAGTTTCAAATTTTCATTACCCTCTGAATGAACTGATTTTATCTGATTCCCCATTTAATTATTTTGGTAAATATTTCATATGGACTATCTCATATCTAGTTTTCTTTCCCCACAATTGGATAACATTTCTCTGCACCTAGTTCATCAAAACCGTTCAGAAGTTTAAACGCATGTATTATGTCATCCTCTACCCTCTGTTTACAAGCGAAAAGTGACCCAGCCTCTTTATCATTTCTAATCTGAGTCTTGATTGTTAACTTCAGATTACTTGTTGACCTCAAGTCAAGAACTGGCTGTCAGACAGGGACTAGCAGCTTTAATGAAATTGCACCTCTGTTAAAGTTGATAGATTTGATGAGGTGGAGTGTGGCAGCCAACAGTGGCCATGTCTGGAAATATTTCATTTTCAAAAGGGTTCACAGTATTGAATATTTCACTTGATTTCTGTATTTTTAAATTTATGTGTGATTATCCCATATTTCCCGCCTGTTCCAGTGATTTTTTTTCTACATATTCTCTTTACACTTTTAAAATATCTTTTTCTTCTTTTCTATTATTTCTTTTCATTCACCAAATTTACATAATTCTTATCAGTATCAAATTGATTAAATTACGGGGAGCCATTATATAAACTTGACTTGTAATTACTCAAATTTGGCAGATTAAGGGATGATTTGATGTAGCTTTTTAAAGAGTCTACAGGAGAGACAAACTTAATCTGTTGATGGGGGGAGACTAGGAGAAAGAGACCATCTTAAAATCAGTACCAGGCCATTCAGGAGAGAAATTAAAAAACATTTCTTCAGGCAAGCACTTGTAAAAATGTGGCACTCACTTACAAAAGTTGTGTTTTCAATTAATAATTCTCGTCCAAAGACTGATAGTTTTTTACTTGATAAGAAAGTGAAGGTATTTGGAGGCAATTAGTGAAATGGAGTGAGGATATAGATCAGCCACAATCCCACTGAATGACACAGCAGGCTTGAGGGGTTGATGCTTCTCCTATTCCTGTCCTCCCATGTTTATGACAGGATCTCTGTTATGAATGTGCGATCAGTGAATCCACACTTTCAGATTCAAAACATAGCGTATATTTTGCTCACAGTCTAAGGGCATGAACACAATAGATGATGCACTGCCAAACCAAACAGACCATTGGAAGTAGTTTGTGCTGCATTCTTAGCTTGCAGCGAGGACACCAGTTGCCCTAAGCCAAAATATCTCAGTGCTCAGACATGACAGGGGAGGATCCTCACTCCTGCTCAGTATCTAATGACTTCAACTGGAGACTCCATACTTGTGGATGTCTAGTGAGAACAAGCATTTTTCTATTCATTCAAGGGTTGCAAATTTTGAAAGGTAGAACATAGTCTATTGTCCATCTCTAATTGCCCTGGTGAAGACGGTGAAGTACTGCCTTCCTGGACCACTGCAGTCTATGTGGTGTAGGTAGACTTCTAGGGGAAGCTTCCAGGATTTTGGCCCAGTGACACTGAAGAAACAAAGATATAATTCTGAGTCAGGACGCTATGTGACTTAGAGGAGGACTTGCAGTTGTTGACATTTTATTGGTAAAATTTTTTATTCCCTTAATTGGCACTGGGTAATAGCAAGAAATTGGGGGAAATGTGGCATAAATGAAGAAAAATCACAAACTCAAATGTCAAGAAAAATAATTTCAAATTTCCCTTCAGGTTTAAACAGTGAGTTCTGAATCCTGCTAAAAATAAAGGCAACAATCGAAGTTCAATGCATTTGCACCTCATTTCTCCCTGGATTCCAATTTGCCTCTCCTTCCCAATTCCTGACATGTAAATCACAGCAATAATCTGGCTGCAGCAGCAGTTCACCATTTGCTTCTCAGGCAATTTTGTCTTCATTACAACATCACTCTATGGTCAGTGTACACCATCTTCTTCCACCCTTTGTCCAAGCAAATCACCAGTCTCACCATGTCACCACAACTGCTTTCAGACTACCTCATACATTACTTCAGCCTTTCCAGACTTCACTTTGTAGCTGATGAACACCTATGACTTACAAGATTTTGTCAAGTCAATTTCTGCAGAGGGCCATACGTGCATCTCATTTTCCGGCAAAGGATCATCTTATCACTTTTAGCTTTGTGTCTTAGTACTCACATTTTAAGGCTATCAGTCTCTGTGTCTTGCATTGCTTTTTAGCAGTAGGAGATACAGACAGCATGTCACAGTTTAGAGCAATAAGCAGTCATGGGAGTAGACATGTTCCTGTATAGCACCATGATATATCAATGTCACACACTTATACGCTAGCTGCTTACATTGCAAGAATGCATTGCATGCATAACTAAATGACCAAAGTCAAAGTTCTTGGTGGGATCAAGCGGCATTCTGGTTGCATGGGGTTCGCTCCCACTGTTTGTCAAGGGGGTCATGTGATTCTTGTCAAAGGGTTGGTCCTGGTTAGCCACGCAAGTTATCCTAACAGGATCGAGGGATCCATGTCTTTGCAGTCTGGGTATTTGGCCACAGTCAGTCCCCCAGTTCTAGTACAGAGATTCAAGACAGCTATTCAGGATGTTGTGGAGACATGAGAATGATGGGGGTTGTGAAGGGCGGGTGTAGGTGGATAGGCTATTTATTTCTGTAATGGGACAAAGAAAAGGAGTGAGTATGATGGGAATCGATGGTCTGTAATTACCTGGGAATATGCTGCCCTTCTTTAATTGCTGGTCTGTAATTAGCTGGTCTATCCCTGCTGCCTTTCATGTAAAAAGGAACCAAATTATCTGTCCTCCAGTTATCTGGCGCTGCACCTGTGGCCAGCAAAGCATTAAATAGCTCTGCCAGGAATGCAGCTATCTCCTCTCTTGCCTCCAATAGCAGCTGAGATACATCTTATTGGGACCTTGGGATTTATGCATCCTATTGCCCACTAAAACATCTAATACCTCCTTCTTATTAATCTTAACATGTTCTAGAACCTCATCATCCCAACTGAAATCCTTGGCTATAGTGTCTTTCTCTTTTTGTGAAGACAAACAAGAAATATTCAATAAAGACCTCACTCACGTTCACCAGCTCCATGGTCGGTTGCCCCTTTGATCTCTAATAAGTCCTACTCTTTCCTTGGTAATCCTCTTACTTTTAATATTCTTATAAAAGGTTTAGTCAGGTTTCTCTTGATCTTATTTGCCAATGATATTTCACCTTCCAAATTCATTTTTTAAGGCGACCCTACACTTTATACTTTTGAAGGGCCTTCCCTGATTTAAATGTGCTGTATGTGAAATGTGCTTTCATATTTTTCTTTAGCAAACCTACAGTATCCCTTAACATCCGACGTTCCCTAGATTTGCCGCTCTTGTCCTTCACTCTTACAGGAATGCTCACTATACTACTTTTTAAAAGATTCCCACTTTCCAAATCTAGACTTACCTGTAAATGGCAGCTGGTGGAAAATGAATTCAATAAATATCTGGAATTAAGGGTCTAATGATGGCCATAAATCCATAGCTGATGTCAGGAAAAAAACCCATCTCGTTCACTGATGTTCTGTGGGAAAGAAAACTGCCATCCTTACCTGCTCTGGCTAACATGCAACTCCAGACCCACAGTAATGTGGTTGACTCTTAACAGCCCTCAGGGCAATTAGGGATGGGCAATAAATGCTGCTTGGCCAGTGAAACACTCATCCCATGAATGAAAAAACAAAAAATAACCTGCCCCAGTCTATGTTTGCCAGATCCTATGTAGTGATATTGAAATTGATCTTACTCCAATTTAGATACTTAATTTCCTTACTCTTATTATCCCTTTCTGCAAAGACTTTGAAACTTACAAAGTTATATCACTATTTCCAAAATGGTCATCGACTAAATCTTCAACCACTTGACCCGCATCAGTCCCTAAAATGAGGTCTAACGCTACTCCATCTCTAGTAGGACTATCTATGTACAACTACCTAAAGCTCTCCTGGATGCACTTTATAAATTCCACCACATGTAATTCCTTCACATTCAGATAATCTCATTAATATCAGCAAAGTTGAAATCCCAATAACTATAAATATCTCTCTCTCAAACCTTTCTGTAATTTGCATACATAACTGCTCCGCTATCTCCCTCTAACTGTTGGAAGGCCTCTAGTATAACCCCAGCAAGGTAATCACCCCTTTTTTTACTTTTAAGCACCACCCAGATGGCCTTAGGAAGACCTTTCTAGGACACCTCCCTTACTATATGGCCTCACTTCTCTTACAACCCCATTCCCCATCATGCCTGAGACTTCTATTCACTGGAATGTTGAGCCACCAGCACTGTCCTTCCTTCAACCATGTATCAGTGATTGCAACAACACCATAGTCCCACATGCTAATCAATGCTCTAAGTTCATCTCCCTTATCAGTCAAGCTCCTTGCATTAAAATAGATATAATTTAGCTTTTTGGACCTCCCATGTCTTTACTCTGGCCATGTCTTCTTAAAATATCCTAAGTATTCTTTTTTCATATGATTAAACATTGCTCCCAACTCTGTGTCCCACCTCACTGCCAAATTAGTTCAAAACCTTCCCAACAGCACAAGTAAACCTCCCAGCAAGAAAACTAGACCCATTCTGGTTCAGTTGAAACCTGTGCAACTTGTACAGCTCCCATCTACTCCAGAAGCTGTCCCAATGATCCAATAATCTAAAGCCCTCACTCACACATCAACCCTTAAGCAATGTGTTCATCTGACCTATCGTCCTGTTTGCACATTCAGAAGCACTTGGCACTGTGAGTAATCCAGCAATAACACTACCTAAAAGCAGATATACTATCTAACTCTCTAAATTTCTGTTGCAGCAACTTGTTACCTTTTCCACCTTTGTCATTGGTACTGACATGCACCACAGCTGCTGACTGTTCACCCTCCTGCATCAAAATGCCCAGCAGTGACTCTGAGACATCCCTGACTCTGGCAACAGACAGGCAAGATATCATTCAAGAGTCTCATTTGCTGCCACAGAACAACCTTTAATTTCCCTTGCGATCAAGTCCCTAATCACCAAAGTTCTTCCAGCCTTTTTCCTCCCCTGCTGTGCAGCAGAGACAACTATAGTGCCACAAATTTGGCTGTGGCTGCATTCTCCTGAGAAACATCCCCCTAACAGTATCTAAAACGGAACATCGGTTTAGGAAGGGAATGGCCACAGGGACGCCTGCACAGGCTGCCCACATTTACTGGTGGTCACCCAATGCTCTTCTGCCAGTTTAGCCCTTAATTGTGGTGCAACCAGCTCACTAGATGTACTATTCATGATGTCCTCATCCTCACAGATGCTCCATGGTGAGTCCATTCACAGTTCCAGCTGCTCCATGCAGCTAATTAGGAACTACAGCTCAACACACCTGCTGTGTATGCAATTACCAAGGAAACTAGAAATGTCCTTCATTTCTCACCTATTGCAGGAGCAGCATTCCACGGAGCTGGGTGAACCTTATTAACGACACACAATAAACTAGGAAGCAATTACTCAATCTTATCCACTGCTCACCAAATCAGACTTCTCTCTCTCTCTCTCTCTCTCATGACCTAGCAAATGACAAAACAGCAAAAATAAGGGCATTGCACTTTAACTCCATCTTGGTACGACTCACTCAGTCTGTAAAGTTGTTTCCCTGGCTGCCAATTTTCTTGCCCTACATCACTTTTTGAACAGCGACATCACTTGTGGAGCTCTGCCTCTGGATTCAGTGAAGGCTGCATCCACTCTCGTTCCAGAAATGAATGCTCCTCATCAGCAGGGGATCTCAATAAAATAATATAGGTTGAGCTCCAGAGAGTTGCCTGTGAAAATATGGACAGTGAATGTATATGAGATTTATTCTGGTACTCTCACCTTTGTTAAAAGAACACCATGCTGTTCCGTCTCATTACATTGTCATTATCATTGTTCAATAATTATGTTTCATACCTAGGAATTTTCAATATTAATGTGTTAACATCTGTACAGTCTTTAGAGTAGAATGTTATAGAGTTGAATTTTACAAATTTTGTGAATAATTATTTCCTCCTCTATTGGCTTTAGAAAATGACATGAGATTGATGGAAACATTCTGAACCATATTTCAGAATTCCCCAAGACTAGACTATCATTCAAAACCCAAAACTTAAAAGATTATTTTTCCATACTGTAGGTTATTGGAACACAGAATGCTTTAACAACAGTTGCGAATGAGGCAGAGTTAATGCATTTAAATGGAATTGGATTAATATTTGTAGACCACAAATATAAAGGATGCATTGAAAAAGACTCTGGACAGACTCAACATCTCTCTTCTCTGGTGTTAATCTGTTATGATTTTTTGATTCACCTGTGTAACATTCATAACACCAACCATCCTTCAGCCTCTCTAAATGCAATTACTTCCAAATGATGTAAATAACGGATGCTCCAACGCTGCCTCCATTAGGAACGACACTCAAATCACAACTACAATTACACTTACAGACAACACAGTGTGGAACTGGAGAAACACAGTAGGCCAGGCAGCATCATAGGAGCAAGAACATTGACGTTTTGGGTTGGATCCCTTCTTCAGAAAAGTGGGTCCCGACCTGAAACATCAACTTTCCTGCTCCTCTGATGAGGAGCCTGCTGTGTCCCTGCAGCTCCACAATGTGTTGTCTCTGAAACCAGCATCTGCAATTCTTGCTATCTCCCTCAAATACATTCAGGATCCTTCTAAGTGAAAGGAAATTACACAAAGTTCATCTTAACAACAAAGTTATTCTTCAAATTCCCATCTAGATTACACACCATCATGGTTGCTCTTCCTTCATTATTGCATGGACTATCCTTGCACACTGTGGGAATACCATGAACACACAAGCTGCTGCATTTCAAGGTGTTGGCATACCAACACTTTTTCAAGGGGAACTGGGGATGGGGAGTAAATGCTGACCTTGCCAGCGATGGCCACACTCTGTGATTGAGAATAAAAATGTACGTTGTACCTTTAACAAAGCATGTGAGCATGAATGTATTGCTTCATAGAAGCATGAAAGAGCATAAATTTTGTTGTTTCAATAAAGTGACATAGGAAGAGTGGTGAAAATGCTGCTTTTTAATGAACCTCTTAAAGGAACAATAGAGAAATGGAGAGGTTGAGAATTTTAGCAACAAAATTGTAGAGCATAAGGCCAAGACCACCGAAGATATGGCAAGAGACAAAGGAATTTGGTGACATACCAAATGTCAGAGTTGGAGAAAGTCGAAATTCTTAGAGGCTTGTAGGGCTGGAGAAAGTTACTGAGATATTTTCAGTCTATTTTCAGTTTTGCTGTCTGGCCTGCTGCGTATTCTATACTGCAATTCTTAGAGGAGGACTTGCAGTTGTTGATATTCCAATGGTAAAATTTTCCATTCCCTTGAGTGGCATAGGAAATAACAAATAATGGTCGGAAATGTGTAAAAACGAAACAACTTGAAACTCAATGTCAAAATCAATTTCAAATTTCCATGAAGATTTGAATCGTGATTTCAGAATCCAGCTGAAAAATGGCAACAATCCAAGCTCAGTGCATTTGCACCTATTTTCTACACAGCTTCCAATTCTCCTCTCCCCACTGGCACAGTGGCTGAGCTCGGTGGTTAGCACCACTATCCCACAGCGCCGGGGACCCCCGGGTTTCATTCCAGCCTAGGGTGATTGCCTGTGTTGAGATGGCATATTCTTGTCTCTGGCCATGTTAAATTGCCCAGAGGGTACTGGGATGTGCTGGCTTGGTGGATTGTGCATGGGAAATGCAGGGTAATGCCTTGGGACTGGGTGGGATGCTCTTTGGGGGGTTGGTTTGGACTTAATGGGCCAAATGGCCCGCTCCCACACTGTAGGGGTCATATGACGGAGATAGTAAGAACTGCCGATGTTGGAATCAGAGATAACATGGTGTGGAGCTGGAGGAGCACAACAGGCCAGGCAGTATCAGAGGAGCAGGAAAGTTGACGTTTTGGGTCGGGACCCTTCTTCAGAAATGGGGAGCGGAAGGAAGCTCCAAAATAAACAGAGAGAGGAGGGGTGGGGGTGGGGAAGGTGGGTGTGATGGTGATAGGTGAGTACAAAAAGGCAGTGGTGGGAATTGGTCAGTGAGGTGGGAGGAGTGGATAAGAGGGAGAGAAGTTGTGATCAGAGATAATGGGAACTGCAGATGCTGGAGAATCCAAGATAACAAAGTGTGTGGCTGGATGAACACAGCAGGCCAAGCAGCACTGTGCTCCTGAGATGCTGCTTGGCCTGCTGTTCTCATCCAGCTACACACTTTGTTATCAGGGAGAGAAGTTGGACAGGTTGTGTCAGGTCAAGGAGGCAGGGATGAGAGGATGGGTTGGTTATGGGATAAGGCCGGAGGTGGAGAGACATTGAAACTGGTAAAGTTCACATTAAGACCATTGGGTTGTAGCCCCAATGGCGGAATATGAGGTGCTGCTCCTCCATTTTCCGGGTGGCATCATTGTGACACTGGAGGAAGCCAAGGATGGACATGTCATGCAGGGAGTGGGAGAGGGATTGAAATGGTTCACAACTGGAAGGTGTTGTCATTTGTCACCAACAGAGCGCAGGTGCCCTACAAAGCGGTCTACAAGTCTCTACTTGGTCTCACTGATGTAGAGGAGGCCACAACAAGAGCAGCAAATACAATAGACTGCATTGACAGATGTGCAGGTGAACCTTTGTCCGATGTGAAGGTGCCTTTGATGGAGGTGAATGGGGGAGGTGTAGGGCAGGTGCAACACTTACTGCGGTTGCAGGGAAAGGTGCTGGAGGTAGCGGGGAGTGTGGGGCCGATGAGGGAGTTGCGGAGAGAGCAGTGCTACGGAAGGCAGATAGGAGTGGGGAGGGGAATATATCTTTGGTTGTGGGGTTGGATTGCAGGTGGCAGAAGTGGTGGAGAATGATACCTTGAATACAGAGGTTAGTGGAGTGATACACAAGTACAAGGGGGATTCTGTCTTTGTTTATGTTGCGGAGAGGGGATGTGAGGGCAGAGGTGCAGGAAACCCAAGAGATGCAGTCAAGAGCATTTTCGATCACCGGGGGGGGGGGGACGTTGCAGTCCTTGAAAGAAGAGGACATCTGGGATGATTGGGAATGGAACACCCCATCGTGGAAGTAGATGTGGAGGAGGCAGAGGAATTGGGAGTAGTGGATTAGATTCTTGCAGGAAGGTGGGTGAGAGGAGGTATAGTCGAGGTAGCTGTGGGAGTCAGTGGGCTTGAAATAGATGTTGGTTTCAAGGCAGTCACCAGATATGGAGACAGAGAGGTCCAGGAAGGAGAGGGAGGTATTGGAGATGGTCCAGGTGAATTTGAGGTTGGGGTGAAAGGTGTTAGTAAAGTTGATGAACTGGTCAAACTCCTAGTTGGAGCACTGATTTGGAGGCAGCACCGATACAGTCATCGATATAGTGGTGGAAGAGTTGAGGGATGGGGCCAGTGTAGCAATGGAAGAGGGGCTACTCCACGTGTCCTACAAAGAGGCAGGTATAGCTTGGGCCCATGAAGGTCCCCATGGCCACCCCCTTAGGCTGGAGGAAGTGGGAGGAGTTGAAGGAGAAGTTGTTAAGGGTAAGAACAAGTTTGGTTAGGCATGAATATGTCACCATTTAAATAATATTCCAATTCTCCTCTCCTTCCCAATTCCCGACATCTAATTCACAGCAGAAACCTGACTGCTGCAGCAGCTTACCATTTGTTTCTCAGACAATTTTGTCTTCATTACATCATTCCATGGTCCATGTACACCAACCTTTTCCACCCTTTGTCCAAGTGAATCGCCATGACTACTTTCAGACTAACTCACACATCAATTCACCCTTTCAGGACTTCACTTCGGAGCTGAGGAACACCTATAACTTGCATGCTTCTGCCAAGACAATTTGCGCACAGGGATGTATAGGTATCTCTTATCACTTTTAGCTTTGTTTCTTAGTATTCACTCCCTTTAGATTTACTTGGGGGCTACCAGTCTCCATGTCTTGCATTGCTTTTTAAGAGGAGGAGAGGCGGACAGCGTGTCACTGTTCACAGCAATAAGGAGTTCAGGGGGTGGACACGTTCCGGTATAGCACATTGATAGAATTATGTCACACATGCACTTATGTACCAGCTGCTTACATTGCAAGGATGCTTTGCATGCATGACAAACAAATGGCTATGTCTGAAAGTCAAATTCAAAGTTCTTAGTGGGATTAAGGTGAATTCTGGCTAATCAGGAATTGGTACCACAGTTAGTCAAGGGGATCATCTGATTCCAGTCAAAGGTTATCCTAACGGGTTCCAGGAATCCATGTCTTTGTAGTCTGGTTATTGAACCAGTCAGTCCCTAGTTGAAGTGCAGAGATTCAAGAGCTTATTCAGAATATTGTGGAGACCTCAATATGGGAGGGGTTTTGAGGTACATGGGGTGGGGGTGTCAGTTGGCTATTTATTGGTCATTGGTCATTTCCATGACATGAATGCCTGAAGGATAAACAAGTTTGAAAACCAATGAAATCATAACAGAGAATGAATCAAATTCACAGATGAGCATGAATTTCCCATCAAATCTTGTTTCTTTGAATTGAGCATTTCTATTTGGCCATGAAGCTTCTGAAAATAAAAGGGTTAGTGTTTCTGGAATATGTACATTTTAGCAGCTCTTGGCTGATATGTATTTCAGATTTGTGTGTTTTTCCTCTACCATATGGACTTTTTTGACTTTTTATTAAAATATTCCTTTCTGATCAAGTCTTAGGAAAGGCCTCACATTTATCTCTGAGAAATACATATTTTGTTTTACATTTTTAGAACTACTTTTAGCAAGAATTGGATTGGGAAGATTTTCATTGTGACACAGGAGAGATGATGTAAATCCACTGTCAAGATATCCCCAATGTGGGTGCTTGAAGTGGGATGTGAGAAGGGAGACACTGTGTGCTAATATAAAACTAAAATGGCAATAAGTCCACCTTATATATAGGCCCCTGGACCTTTATATCCTAATGAGTCTCTCATGTTCCTTTGAGGATTGTTGGAGAGCCAAATTAAAGACCGGCATCAGGTGAGAGTTCACAAGTAAGGTACGGGCCGAGGAATGCTAGTGTTTATTTCCCTGGTGCCTGCCTTTCAATGCAACATCTGTATTTGAATGTTGGCTTGAGGCAATATGGTGTTCTGCAATGCCAAAGCCAAAAAAAAGTCTGCAGTTTTAAAGTTCCTTAATTCAACAACTCTGCAGTGATTTGAAGAAAGTTGTTACTTCACCTCCTTTAATGGATTTAATATTGCAGCAATTGTACCATTAATTCAAATTGTTTACTTTACAATTGGCTTTTCTCACATACGCGTTTGGTTTAATTAAGCACCAAAGTAAAACAAATAACAGGAAATCAGAAAGAAAAAACAGATATTGCTGGAGAATCTCAGCAGGTCTGACAACATCTGTGCAGAGAAAGCAGAGTTAACATTTTGTCTCTAGTGATCTTTGTTCAGAACTATTGGCAGCTAGAAGAATTGGTGTATATGCTGAAGACGGGGGATGGACTAAGCGAATAGTTGGAGATACTTACGCCTTCTTCCTCTCCCCGCTGTCTTCAGCATGTGTTCCACTTTTTCTGACCTTACCGTTAGTTCTAAAGAAGGGTCACTGGACCAGAAACGTTAACTCTGCTTTGTCTTTGCAGATGCTGCCCTACCTGCTGAATTTCACCAGAGAATTCTGTTTGGCTTTAGCCAAGTATCAATTTAGAGAGTAAAATTCACTATATTTATCCAAGCAGCTCTGGTGAAATTTATTGACATTGGATCAGTACTTTAATCGCCTACGACTTTTGTGGCATACATCTGAGTCGGGAGATCTGTGTTTAAGTCCCATCTTCTTCAAAGGCTTGTGATAGCATCTCTCAACGAGTTGACTGGAAAAATATCTGTATTTTCTTAACGCCATGTATACTTATCCGGTGTAATTCTAGAGCAAAATTATAATCAAATTGCACTTGCGGTGTCTCATCTCTGAACGGGTTGATTAGAAAATATCTATTTAAATCTCCAGCCTTCTTTTAACTGAGGTACTTTTAATAATCTATGAAGTAATGTCATTTTGAGGGTCTTGTTGCGCAACAATTATGTCCCTTTTCTAAATCAGAACATCCCAGTTCAAATCCCACTTGTCCGCGAGCTGTGTTCGAACGGGTAAATTTTGGGAATGTAGAGTAATGACATGGGAAATAATTAAGCTTTTTTTTATTTCTTAACAGGGCACTTCAAGCTTATTCCCGATGGATACCCTTACACATCAGTTGAGGAAATCATTAAATCATTAGATATTGAAAATCAGCGTTCAGAATTGATCACCTTTCAGTCCCTTAAAGATATCATCACAGATGATTTTGTAATTGGAAAGGGAGACCCCATAACAGTCACATCCACTGAGTTTCGTGAGGGACACAAATATGCAAATTGTATTGTGGATGGAGATTTTGAGCAGGTCCACGTTGCACTGTCGTTTGCTTTGAAAGGGGAGTTTTATGAATGTGAAGACAACAAGCTATATACTATTAAAGACATCGTGGAATCGAAAATCCTGACCAAAAGAAGAGTGAGGCTTGCTGAGGTGAAGGGTGTCTGCATGCCGAAACATTTTCAGGGGGCATTGGTGCTGTCACCTGTATATGAAATTCAAGCAATTATGCACTGTAAGTGAACATTTTAGCAAATGGTTTTCATTTCTTTCCGACTTCGTCCGTGGCAAAAAAAACAGTTCAACTGCATTATGTGAACCCTAAGTATGGGAGAATTAATATATTATATGAGTGACCATGACAAAACTGGGCACAGTTTCCATAAAGTATCCCACTTAAGGTGGTAGCGATAACACAGTGTGGAGCTGGAGGAATGCAGCAGGCCAGGCAGGTGCGCGTTAGCCCTTCTGTTCGAAATATGTAGTTAGTATGGGCTGAGTTTGTTGGTGTGACAATATCCATGACGAGATTTCTGCCTTTTCCGCAATAAATGCCAGTACAGAAGCTTCGGATGTTTCACTAAAGTTTGTCTCATCAGCTCTTTCAGAGGGAAAGCACAGAAATCATTGCTGAAGATGCAGTTTGAATATTGGGGTTATATTAGCTTGAGACGATAGTGTATGGCGCCTATGCATTTCTCCTAGTTTCCATTTTCAGTTATTTCAACGGAAGATTGAAAGAAATGCGTTTCAGATTGCTGAACATCCACAGCAATGTGGTTAACTCTCAGCTGCTCTCTGGGCAATTAGAGATGGGCAATAAATTCTGCTCACATCCTGTGAATGGGTGATGTGATTCCACTTTTCAAGAAAGGTGCTAGAGGTGAATCAGGAAATTCCAGACTGATAAGTCCACGTCAGTTGTAGGGAAACTATTGGAGAAAATTCTGAAGGAGAGAATTAATATGCACTTAGAAAGGCATGGGTTAATTAGGGAGATCATGTCTAACAAATTTGTCAGAATTTTCGAAAGTGTGATCGTGTGTGGATCAGGCAGTTCAGTTGATATAGATTATATGGATTTTAGCAAAGTTTTTGACAAAGTCCCACATGGAAAACTGATGGAGAAATTTAAAGCACAAGGAATTCAGGGAAACTTGGCTTGATGGATCAGAAGATAATGAAATGTGAGGCTGGATGAACACAGCAGGCCCAGCAGCATCTCAGGAACACAAAAGCTGACGTTTCGGGCCTAGACCCTTCATCAGAGAGGGGGATGGGGTGAGGGTTCTGGAATAAATAGGGAGAGAGGGGGAGGCGGACCGAAGATGGAGAGAAAAGAAGATAGGTGGGGAGGGAATAGGTCAGACCAGGGAAGACGGACAGGTCAAGGAGGTGGGATGAGGTTAATAGGTAGGAGATGGAGGTGCAGCTTGGGGTGTGAGGAAGGGATGGGTGAGAGGAAGAACAGGTTAGGGAGGCAGAGACAGGTTGGACTGGTTTTGGGATGCAGTGGGGGGAGGGGACGAACTGGGCTGGTTTTGGGATGCGGTGGGGGAAGGGGAGATTTTGAAGCTGGTGAAGTCCACATTGATACCATTGGGCTGCAGGGTTCCCAAGCGGAATATGAGTTGCTGTTCCTGCAATCCTCGGGTGGCATCATTGTGGCACTGCAGGAGGCCCATGATGGACATGTCATCTAAAGAATGGGAGGGGGAGTGGAAATGGTTTGCGTTGTTTATTGCGAACCGAGCGGAGGTGTTCTGCAAAGTGGTCCCCAAGCCTCCGCTTGGTTTCCCCAATGTAGAGGAAGTCACACTGGGTACAATGGATACCGTATAGCACATTGGCAGATGTGCAGGTGAACCTCTGCTTAATGTGGAAAGTCATCTTGGGGCCTGGAATAGGGGTGAGGGAGGAGGTGTGGGGGCAAGTGTAGCATTTCCTGCGGGTTGCAGGGGATGGTGCCGGGTGTGGTGGGGTTGGAGGGCAGTGTGGAGCGATCAAGGGAGTCACGGAGAGAGTGGTCTCTCCGGAAAGCAGGCAGGGGTGGGGATGGAAAAATGTCTTGGGTGGTGGGGTCGGATTGTAGATGGCGGAAGTGTGGGAGGATGATGCGTTGTATCCGGAGGTTGGTAGGGTGGTGTGTGAGAACGAGGGGGATCCTCTTTGGGCGGTTGTGGCGGGGGCGGGGTGTGAGGGATGTGTTGCGGGAAATGCGGGAGACGCGGTCAAGGGCGTTCTCGACCACTGTGGGGGGAAAGTTGCAGTCCTGGAAGAACTTGGACATCTGGGATGTGCGGCAGTGGAATGCCTCATCGTGGGAGCAGATGCGGCAGAGGCGGAGGAATTGGGAATAGGGGATGGAATTTTTGCAGGAGAGTGGGTGGGAGGAGGTGTATTCTAGGTAGCTGTGGGAGTCGGTGGGCTTGAAATGGACATCAGTTACAAGCTGGTTGCCTGAGATGGAGACTGAGAGATCCAGGAAGGTGAGGGATGTGCTGGAGATGGCCCAGGTGAACTGAAGGTTGGGGTGGAAGGTGTTGGTGAAGTGGATGAACTGTTCGAGCTCCTCTGGGGAGCAAGAGGCGGCGCTGATACAGTCATCAATGTAACAGAGGAAGAGGTGGGGTTTGGGGCCTGTGTAGGTGCGGAAGAGGGACTGTTCCACGTAACCTACAAAGAGGCAGGCATAGCTGGGGCCCATGCGGGTGCCCATGGCCACCCCCTTAGTCTGTAGGAAGTGGGAGGAATCGAAAGAGAAGTTGTTGAGGGTGAGGACGAGTTCGGCTAGGCGGATGAGGGTGCCAGTGGAGGGGGACTGGTCGGGCCTGCAGGACAGGAAGAAGCGGAGGGCCTTGAGGCCATCAGCATGCGGATTACAGGTGTTTAGGGACTGGACATCCATGGTGAAAATGAGGTGTTGGGGGCCAGGGAATTAGAAGTCCTGGAGGAGGTGGAGGGCATGGGTGGTGTCACGGACGTAGGTAGGGATGCCTGCCTCTTTGTAGGTTACGTTCTCACACACCACCCCACCAACCTCCGGATACAACGCATCATCCTCCCACATTTCTGCCATCTACAATCCAACCCCACCACCCAAGACATTTTTCCATCCCCACCCCTGCCTGCTTTCCGGAGAGACCACTCTCTCCATGACTCCCTTGTTCGCTCCACACTGCCCTCCAACCCCACCACACCCGGCACCTTCCCCTGCAACCCGCAGGAAATGCTACACTTGCCCCCACACCTCCTCCCTCACCCCTATCCCAGGCCCCAAGATGACTTTCCACATTAAGCAGAGGTTCACCTGCACATCTGCCAATGTGGTATACTGCATCCACTGTACCCGGTGTGG
This sequence comes from Stegostoma tigrinum, assembly GCF_030684315.1. Classification (NCBI taxonomy): domain Eukaryota; kingdom Metazoa; phylum Chordata; class Chondrichthyes; order Orectolobiformes; family Stegostomatidae; genus Stegostoma; species Stegostoma tigrinum. The sequence continues at coordinate 37,588,082 of NC_081377.1, read as the reverse complement.
CGTCCTCTACATTGGGGAAACCAAGCGGAGGCTTGGGGACCGCTTTGCAGAACACCTCCGCTCGGTTTGCAATAAACAACGCAAACCATTTCAACTCCCCCTCCCATTCTTTAGATGACATGTCCATCATGGGCCTCCTGCAGTGCCACAATGATGCCACCCGAAGGTTGCAGGAACAGCAACTCATATTCCGCTTGGGAACCCTACAGCCCAATGGTATCAATGTGGACTTCACCAGCTTCAAAATCTCCCCTTCCCCCACCGCATCCCAAAACCAGCCCAGTTCGTCCCCTCCCCCCACTGCACCACACAACCAGCCCAGCTCTTCCCCCTCCACCCACTGCATCCGAAAACCAGTCCAACCTGTCTCTGCCTCCCTAACCTGTTCTTCCTCTCACCCATTCCTTCCTCCCACCCCAAGCTGCACCTCCATCTCCTACCTACTAACCTCATCCCACCTCCTTGACCTGTCCGTCTTCCCTGGACTGACCTATCCCCTCCCTACCTCCCCACCTACACCCTCTCCACCTATCTTCTTTACTCTCCATCTTCGGTCCGCCTCCCCCTCTCTCCCTATTTATTCCAGTTCCCTCTCCCCATCCCCCTCTCTGATGAAGGGTCTAGGCCCGAAACGTCAGCTTTTGTGCTCCTGAGATGCTGCTGGGCCTGCTGTGTTCATCCAGCCTCACACTTTGTTATCTTGGATTCTCCAGCATCTGCAGTTCCCATTATCAATGATGGATCAGAAACTGGTTTAGTAATAGGACATAAAGGCTCGTGGAAGAATGCTGTTCAAGTGACTGCAGGCCAGTGTCCATCAGTGTATCACAACAATCAGTGCTGGAACTCTTATTGTTTGCTATATATATATTACCTATACAGGTGAAAATATGGAGGAAATAAACAAATCTGCAGACAACAGCAAGATTGGTCAGGTAGCTAATAGTGAAAAAGATGATTGTAGGTTACAAGAAGATGTAGATGAATTAGTCAGATGGGCAGTATTTTACCTGATAAGTGCCAGGTGATGTACTTTGGAAGAAGAACGGAGATGACGAAAATTTAATGAATGGCTGAATGCTGGTAACTCAGGGGAATAGAAGGCTCTTAGGATAATTGTTCACAGATCCCTGAAGTTGGCAGAGCTCAAGAATATGATAGTTAAGAAGGCAAATGGGACACTTGTTTTTATTAGTTGTGGCATAGAATGTAAGAGCAAGGAGGTAATGTTGGTTAGGCCACTGCTGCAATATTGTGTACAGTTCTAGTCACCTCACTACAGGAGGATCTGATACCACTAGATGGGATGCAGAGGAGGTTCACCAGGATGTTGCCTGGGATGGAGCTAAAGGAGTGATTATATAGGCTTGAATTGTTTTCTTTTAAGAGCAGAGAAGGCTGGGGGGAGACATCAAGGTGTAGCAGATTATGAGGGCTTTGGGCAGGATGAGTAGGGAGGAGCTGTTCCCCTTGATTGAGGAATCATAGTTTTAGGGCATTGTTTTAGAGTAAGTGGCAGGAGATTTGGAGGGGATTTGAGAAAAAAACTTTTCATTTAGAGGGTGATGGGTGTCTGGAATGCACTCTCTGGAAAGGTAGTGGAGTCTGAAAACCTTGAAACCTTTAAAAATATTTGGATGAGCATTTGAAATATCATAATATTCAAGGATATGGGACAAGAGCAGAAAATTGGGGTTAGTGCACCTTGCTTGGCAGTTATTGTTTATGTGGACTCAATAGACCAAAGGGCCTTTTTCTGCACTGTACAAATCTATGACTCGATGACTCCAAAACACCTGGTGCCATTAATCAGCAGTTTTGGTTATGAGGTGGGAGTAGAAAAATGTGATACTTTTTCATTGGAGGATTACAACATTTAAAATATATTTGGATAGGTACATGGATGGGAAAGGTGTACAGGGATATGAGCCAGTTTCTCATGGTTAACACACCTCATAGATCAGTTTAGAAAATCTGATCAGCATGGACAAGTTGGTCCAAAGGGCCTGTTTCTATGCTGTACGACTCTATGAGAGCCAGTTCAAAATTATGAGAGGTTTGAATGAAGTATATTCAGAAAAGCTGATAATATTGGTAATTTTTCTTTATTCATTCACACAGGATGAGGGCATCACTGGTCAGGCAGCATTTCTTGCTCTTTCCTAATTGCTTAATTCAGAGTCAACCACATTGCTGTGGATCTCAAATCACACCTAGGCCAGACTGGGTAAGGACTGTAGTTTCCTTCCCTAAAGAACATTAATGAACCAGATGGACTTTTCCCTAATAATCAGCAAAGAATTCATGGTCATCATTAGACTCTTTAATTCCAAATATTTATTGAATTCAAGTTCCACCATCTGCCACGGTAGGATTCAAACCTACGTTACCTAAAAATTGTCTAGGTCTCTGGGTTAGCAGTCCTTTGATAATACCACTAGGCTGTCTCCTCCCCTTGAACATCATAAATTGATGATCATCACATTAAGGGATAAGGGAGCAATTGGGAGATTATTTTTATAGAGTCATAGATTTATGCAACATGAAAACAAACCCTTTGGTCCAATTCATCCATGCCAAACAAGTTTCCCAAACTAAACTAATCCCATTTACCTGAGTTTGGCCCACATCCCTTTAAATCTTTCCTATTCATGTACCTATCTAAATGTCTTTTAAATGTTGTAACTTTACCTGCATCTACCACTTCATCTGTTCAGGCTGAATGACGAATTTTGGTGCTATAAAATGCAACAAAGTCTGACTGTCTTTCAGGTTTGTTGATGGGCTACAAATGCAAGTTGTTGTTGTATGACACACAGAACAAAATAAAGTCCACAGGGCTATAGCAGAAAGTTGATAAAAGGCACAAAATGGGAACATTCCCATTTATGATGGGAAACATGGCTGGAACAAATATGACTTTGGAGAAAGTTCATTAGAATTTCTGCAAGTACCAAGCTCATACAAAATATAGGGAAAACTCGCCATTAGAATACAAAATTGGTTCGAAGGTAGGAGACAGAGGGTGGTGGTGGAGTGTTGTTTTTCAGACTGGAGGCCTGTGATTAGTGTTGCTCCACAAGGATCACTGCTGGGTCCACTGCTTTTTGTCATTTTTTAAAATGATTTGGATATGAAAATAGAAGGTATGTTAGTAAGTTTGCAGATGACTCCAACATTGTTGGTGTCTTGGACAGCAAAGAAGGTTACCTCAGAGTACAAAGGGATCTCGATGGGCTATGGTGTGGCAGGTAAAGTTTAATCTAGATAAAAGAGAGCTGCTACATTTTGGTGGGCAAATCAGTACAGGACTTATACACTTTAGGGTAAAGATCTAGATTGTGCAGGCTCATAGTTCCCTGAAGGTGGAGTTGCAGGTAGACAGGGTAGTGAAGAAGACATAGGATTTCTTGCCTTTCTTGGTCAGAACATTGAGTATAGGAGTTAGGAAGTCACATTGTGACAGTACAGGACATTGGTAAGGCCACTTTTGGAATAGTGTGTTCAATTCTGGTCTCCCTCCTATAGGAAATACGTAAATAAAAACTGAAAGAATTGTGGATGTTATAAATCAGGAACAAAAGCAGAAGTTGCTGGAAAAGCTCAGTAGTTCTGGCAGCATCTGAGGAGAAATAAATCAGAGTTAACCTTTTGGGTCCAGTGACCCTTGCTCAGAAATACGTTGTTAAACTTGAAAGATTTTAGAAAAGATTTACAAGTATGTTGATGGGCTTGGAGGGTTTGAGCTATAGACAGGGGTTGAATAGGGTTAAGCCAATTTTTCTGCAGCATCAGAAGAGGGACCATATTGTGTGGCCTTGTAGAAATTTATAAAATCATGAGGAGCATGGATAGGGTTAATAGTCATTGTCTTTTCGCATGAGTAGGGGAGTCCAAAACTAGAGGGCATAGGTTTAAGGTGAGAGGGGAAGAATTTTAAAGGGACCTAAGGGGCAACTTTTACATGCAGAGGGTGGTGCGTGTATGGAATGTATGCCAGAGGAAGTGGTGGAGTCTGGCACAATTACAACATTTAAAAGGTATCTCGATCGGTATATGAATAAGACTAATTCATTGGCGCTGACATGAAAGATGTGATTATTCAAAGGGCACTTTAAGAGGCTTTCAAGCTGTTTAGTAGTGTCAATGTAGATTGCAGTGAACTTGTCAATCAGTACCGTCTTCCTTCCTGTCCCTCACTTTAAACTGCCTGTTTCTTTCTTCCCATAGACTAACTTATTGTGCCCAAATAAATGCCAAACAAAGAAAAGTGATGAAAATAGGACTGAATTTTGCATTTCTTCATTGTCACTAGGTCAAAATTCTGGAGTTCCCTTTTTAATACCACAGCGATTGTCTTTCAGCCCATGGACTACAGCAGTTCAGGAAGGCAGCTTAACACCACCTTCTCAAGGGCAATTAGGGCAATAAATGCTGACCCCACGGGCGATGCCCACATTCTGTGAGCCAACATAAAAAAGTAAATAACTAAGCAAGGGCATTCATCAACAACCACTAAGAAAACTGGCCACATAGCTCTAATGAACACTGTAGCACACCCAAAGGCATGTTGTATCTCTTGCCGAGTTAAGGAGATATCCAGACATCCACAGCTGTGATGTCAGCAAGCAGGGAAGCAGTAATTGTGTCAAATGTAGCAAACTAAAACTTAATATCCTTGATATTTAATTTAAATGCTCAGATAATATAATAAATGATTAATTGAAATAAAAAAAGGAGCTAAACTTGAGTTTTTTTAACAAAACATAAATACCAGGAACATTTTATCATGGAGAAATTTGACATTATAAAAAGATAAAATTAGCATTTCAAGGCCACTGTGAGGATATTTAGCAATAACTCTGATGTTCTTATGCCATTAAAAACCCAAATCCATTTCATGAAATACGGTGAGCCTTTAAGGGTTTTAATACTAAGAGGCACAGTGTTAAAGTGGAAATTCTTGTAAATTCAGTTGTTTGCCATTGGTGCGATCTCAAAATGCCTCAACAACACACCCTCTGGAGGAACACATAAACTTACTGCAGGTCCTAGATTTCTGTATTATTTTATGCGGAGTGGACTCTGGAAGTTGCTGTCAGTTTTGATGGCGTAATGGCAGCAAATGTGAGACTTCCACTGTCATTACTACAACAAAATCTGAGCCAATAGTTTTGAAAGTGATGTGGATAAATATTTGGAAAAGAGAAATTTAAGAGTATTGGCAAAGGACAGGGGCTCAGGATTAAGTGGGTTATTACTTCAGAGTGCGAGTATTGACCTGAGGAACTGAATAGCCTCAGTCAATGCAAAACATTTTACTGATTCTACAACTTGATAGAAGATCTCACAGAAGTTAGAAGACACATGCTGTCTGCATGTGTTTAAGTGCATATACCCATAGCTTGACCAATGTTAGTCCAAGTGATGTTGAATTATTTACTGGGAGTGCGTTACTGTTAGTTTTGGATGAATTTTTATTTATTCTTTTGCACAATGTGGCATTGCAGGTTAAGTGAGCATTTAATGCCAATCCCCAATTGTCAATAAATTACAGTGAGCTGCCTTCTTGAACTACTGCTGTCCATCTGCCATGAGTAGATCTACCATACTATTAGGGAGGAAGTTCTGTGGCTTTGATGCAGCAAAGTGAAAGAATAGAGATACAATTCCAGGTCAGGACAGTGCGTGGCTTGGAAGGGAATGTACAGGTGGTGGTGTCCAGATCTGCTATCTTTGTCCTCCTAGCTGGTGGAGGTCATGGATTTGGAAAATGCTGTTAAAGAGCCTTGGAGAGTTGCTATGGTGCGTATTATAGATAGTAGATACTGCTTCCATGTATGTTGGTGGTGAAGGGAATGAAATATTAAAGATGATGGATTGGGTGCCAGTCAAAAAAGTTGTTTCGTCCTGATTGCTTGGTAGGCTTCTTGAGTGTTATTGGAAATGCATTCATCCAGGCAAGCGAAGACTTTTGCTTCACACTCCAGGCTAGCGTCTTGCAGATAATGAACAGATTTTGGGGAGTCAGGTGGTGAGCTACTCACTGCAGAATACCTAGCTTCTAATATGCTATTGTGGCTATAATATTTATATGTTTGCAGCATTGTTTGTGATCAGTAGTAATCCCTGGGAGGTTGATACTGGAGGATGCAGCAACAGAAACATGACTGAATGTCAAAGAGACACAGATTGTCTCATTTGCAGATGTGTTATTCCTTGCACTTGAGTGGTGTGAATTTTAATTACCATTTACTTAAGCTTGAATGTTGTCAAGGTCTTGCTTTATATGGGAATAAGCTGCTTCGGTATCAAATTGCACTGCATATTGTGCAATCATAAACAAACATGTCCACTTCTGACCTTAAAAGGGGGGGATGGTCATTAATGAAGCAGGTTTGTGAATGTAGATGAAAGGTAAATGAGGCAGCATGAAGAAATGATAGGTCAGATCAAACATCTGTAGTTTTCCTGGAAAAATGGGTGGAATTTCAAAGATCATTTTTTTTTCAAAAATTTGACTTGTTCAGTCATCTTAAACCTGGACTCTAGAAATCATTTAAAAAGATAAAAACCCCCACTTTACATTTCCAGTTAGAAGTTGCTAACATTAGCTGTAGAAAAATGAGAACAGAAACTAATGTTACCCTGAGTGCAACATAGTTTAAAAACAAGAAACATACAGGAAAGTGCCTTATAAGGGTGTGCATGAGAACACAAGAAATAGGAGCAGGAGTGGACCATGAAGTCTATCAAGCCTGCTCTATTGTTTAATAAAATCATGGCTGATCTTGGGCTTTATCACTATATTCCTGTTCTCCTCTACGTATGTCCCGATTCCGTAAATCTGTCCAGCCCAGCTATTAACATAGTTTACAGTGAAGCACCCAGAACCCTTTTGGGTAGAGAACTCGATAGATGTTCAACCCTATGATATAAATAATTTTGCTTCGTTTGATGCTTTAACTTCCCTAAGCTAGTGGAAACTAAAGTCACTCCACAGAGGTCGGTGTATCATCTTTAAGTAACCCTTTATTTACATGTGTATAGTACTTGACACTGGTCCAGTTAGTTCAGAGCCAGTTCCTACAGAACCTCTGACACTCCTGCTTATATCTCTCAGCCAGGACTCCCTGATTGGACCAGATTAACAACCCTAATTTAGGAACTCGTACTTGACGATATCCATCTGGCTGATCTCGTTCTGATCACTACATCCCTCTCCCTCTAATTCCTGGAATGTAGATCCATTCTTCTTCTGGTAGCTTCTCCGCATTTTCGCACCACATCTGGTTCTACCAACTCTGTCTCAGATACTGGTGATGCATAATCAGACCATAGCCCGCCTCTTGAACCCAGAGTGTCTTGGCTGAAAATCTTCTTTTCCTTCAGGCATAAATGACATTGAGGCTCTGACATCTACCATGTCCATCTCATCTTCAGAGGTTTCTTCAACATTAGGTGGATGGGGAGAACCCATGGGTTCTGACAGCCTTGCTGGATGTTCCAAGTGGCCAGGCATGTTTTGCTCTTGCCCCATTTGCAATGTCACAGCTCTCATGTGGTCCATGTGCTTGTTCAGGACCGTTTCTCCTACCTGAACTTTATACGTTTCAGAACCTATCCTCATATCAACCATGCCTCTTACCCATACTGTGTCTGTGGAAGTAAAGTGCCTCTCTCGCTTAGAGAAGTTTTGTGCCAGGCATTGGTGTTCTTGATGCTGTTTCAACCTCTCTTTCAGGACTGGGAAGATCAGATTCAACAAAGCGCAGAGCCTTCTCTCCAATAGCAACTCTGCTGGAGATGCCCCTGTAGTTGTGTGAGGGGTGATCCTATAATCAAACAGGAACCAGGGCAGTTTGGTATCTAGTGAAGCTGTAGGCTGTTTCTTTAAGACTGCCTTCAAAGTTTGGATTGCTCTTTCCAAAGCATTGGAAGATGGATGGTATGGAGCTGTTCTTATATGCCAAATGCCATTCAACTTTAGGAAATACTCAATTCTCTGCTGATAAATGATGGCCCGTTGTCTGTGATCAAAACCTTTAGAAGTCCATGTATCACAAAAGGTGCGCATAATTTTTCAATCATTGTCCCTATGTCTGATGAATGAATTCTATGTATAGCCAACCACTTTGAATGGACAGCCATAATAACTAAAAACAAAGAGCCTATGAAAGGACCAGCATTGGCAACAGGTAACTGAGTCCAGCATTTACCCAGCCATCCCCTAAAATCTTTGAGATGCTGGTGGCAATTTTTGCCCTCGTTTACACTCTGGGCACTGTCCCACCAATGTGGCTAGGTCAGCGTCCGCTTCTGACCACCGGACATAATTTCTCATCAACATCTCCATGTAGGAGACCCCTGGATGACCCTGGTGGAGTTCAGCCAATATCTTGGTTGTGATGGCCTTTTTGTTTTCCCATCACAACTCGCTGTTTTAGTTTTGTCAGGACCATATCTTTTTACATCCACAGTCTGATATTTCAGCAATAATGGAAAGTTATGCAGAAAGTTTAAAACCAGAACAGACCCCTCCTTTGGTGGCACCACTGGTCGTGCATCCCATCACCATGTCATCCTTTATTTACTCATACATAGTATTTGATGCTGGTCCAGCTTCCTCAGAGCCAGCTTTCATAATGAGCAGAATCGCTGATGCTCCCATTTATATCTGTCAGTCAGGGATCCCTGATTGGACCAGATAGCAGCCCTAGTCAAGGAATGATATTCTATGAGGACCACCTGGCTTACCTCGTCACGATTGAACAGAAACAATCTTTAATGTCTATCCTTTCAAGCCCCTTGTATTTCTCAACAATATTGCCTCTCATTCTTCTAAAGACCATACAATATAGCCTCAATTTACTTATGATCAAACAAATTTGTCATGCAGGGAACAGACACCCATTATAGATACATGCTCTCCTAAATGTCAAGACCAAAGCCATTCACCATACTGCTGTACATTTTACCAAGACATCTTTATTCCTGCACTCTAGCCCCTTTACAATAAAGGCCAAAATCCTATTTGCTTGCTGCACCTATCAGTTGATTTTCTGCATTCATTATATGAGCATAATCAAATCTCTTTAAACATTAACGCTTACAATGAATTTATCATTCATAGACTGGGACTGATGTTCTGGATTTATAAATTCAAATCCCATGAAGGCAACTGAGGGATTACAATTTAATTAATTAAACTATGAAATAAAAACATGGAATCAGTAGCAGTGACCATGATATTGTCAGATTGCACTGAAACCCCACCAAACCATCCTGCTGTCTTACAGAAATGATTTACAGATACTTCCAGATCCATATGTAGCTGATTTTTAACAACCCTCTGAAATGATCTTGAACAGTATTCAGAGATAACACAGCGTGGAGATGGACAAACACAGCAGGCCAGGCAGCTTCAGAGGAGCAGGAAAGTTGATGTTTTGGGGTCCGGAAACAGAGGCCCCAGATGGTAATCTTTATTCACACTTGGTGTGCATTTATAGATTGCTGAATTGCTGGAGATGCAAATAAACCCTAAAACTATTTGAAAAGCAGGGATGTTGTCCTAATGTACCAATGGCCAAAATATAACCCTCAACTGATGTTATTAAAAATCAGATGAATTGGTCACACATCTCATTAATGTTTCTCAAGCATTGGTGTTCACAAATGACTGCGGTGTTATTTTATGCTACAGTGAATACATATTATTGGATAAAAGATATACAATGGCACTGTCATTGCTGAATCCTCCACTATCAGCATCCTTCGGTTTACCAATGCTCAGCATTTTAACTGGTCCAACCAAATAAATACTACAAGAGCAGTTCAAAGTCTGGAAATTCTGTGCTAAGTAACCCACTTCTTGAGTCACCAAAGACTATCCACTATTTACAACGGCAATGGAATACTCTCCATTTGCTTCAATGAGTACAGCTCCAACAATATTACTTAATTGAGACATATAAAATAATCAGAGGGTTAGATAGGGTGGATAGGGAGAGCCTTTTTCCTAGGATGGTGATGACGAGCACGAGGGGGCATAGCTTTAAATTGAGGGGTGAAAGATATAGGACAGATGTCAGAGGTAGTTTCTTTACTCAGAGTAGTAAGGGAATGGAACGCTTTGCCTGCAGCGGTAGTAGATTAGCCAACTTTAAGTATATTTAAGTCGTCATTGGACAAGCATATGGACGTACATGGAATAGTGTAGGTTAGTTGGGCTTGAGATCGGTACGATAGGTCGGCACAACATCGAGGGCCGAAGGGCCTGTACTGTGCTGTAATGTTCTATGATCTAATATTCAAGGAGCTCAACACCATCCAAGACAAAGCAGCCTGCTTGATCACATCCTGTCCCCTTTAAACACTCACTCTCCACACCAGTGCACAGTGGAAGAGGCATATATCACTTAAAAAATGCACTGCAGTAACTCATCAACACTAATTTCTTCTATAGTGCCTTCAAAACCCATGACCTTTTCCATCTTAAATCTGAAATAAAAACTGACGTGGCTGTATCAGTATTATCAACTGTATATTTAACAGTTCAGGCTGTTTCTATGGAGACAGAAGTAGAGGCTATGTTTCAGATAGACAACTGCCATCAGAGCTGAAAAAACATGGATATGTTACCAGCTTTAAGGAAGTATTAGAGGTAGGGAAAAGCAGTGGGGTGGAGAGGAAAGGACAAAGGTAAAATCTAAGTTTTGGCAGAAGGCGAGATGGATTAAATGACAAAGGGAATAGGGGTGCAGGCAAAATAAGATAATAATGAGATTTTTATTACAGGTTACTTGATAAAAAATATCTCATGTTGTGAATAATGCCAAAGAGGTTTGTCTATGTAACGTCTGAAAGCATGCTTATTAAAATTGCTATCAACTCTTCCTGCAGACAGAAAAGAGATTGTGAAAATACCTTCAACTTTGGAAGTTGATGTGAGGGATGTAACAGAGGAGCAAAAAGATATCACGTTCATCAAACCATTGTCATTGTCTGATATTATAAACCAGCCATACGATCAATTTCCAATCTTCGTCAAAATTCTGGATGCCCCGGAACAGCAGCCCCCCTTTAAGGGTGAATGGTTTCACTCACTGAGAAAGGGTAGAATTTTGAAAATTTATAAGAAGCAGTTGCTGAAGCACGTCCTGGCAACATCCATGCTCAACAAGGTGAACCGGCATTTCCTAATCTCTATAAACTACAAGGGAATGTTCAGAAGGCGGCCTAGAGAGTTTGTGACTGTGTTTGATCTTTGCAATGCCATCAGCCAACAGAGTCCTTTGAATGTTGTGGTTACAAAAGACTGTATGTGGAATGAAGATGGATTATCTTCTTTATGCATGGGTGACCGCTTGGTCACTATGTTTAGGACCACTACACAACTGAGCTTTGATGGTGTAATTCAAAATGTGGACATGCTCATGTGCAACAAGATCACAGAAGATGAGGATGAGGATGAGGACGAGACTCTGATGCTTCCTTTATACCTGGAGGGTCATTTTGTGGAAGAACTCCATGACACCAAGAGATACAAAATCTCAGAAATATGTGATAAATTCAAGCTACCTTTTCAAGTAAAAGTCACATCAAAAGATCCTACTTTACCAAGTGATATCTTAACAGCCTTCCCAGCAATCAAGCTAGAGGAAATAATTATGGTACCTAGTTTGGTTGTCAGTTTTCATGAACAGCCTTCTGAGTGCTTCTCTATTCCAGTTGAATGGATAACCATGACAGTCTGTCATCTAGAAGACTTTCCTATGGAGGACTGTAACTTTAAAAATGCAACCTCAGTGGAAGAGTTGACTGATTTCATGTACTACAATCTACGGAAATGTTCTTCTCCAAATCTGTGCCCACCACCTCGGCCACCCAAAAAACCAAGCAAAGAGACTGTCTTGTCAGACTCCACTCCAGTTCAACCCCCTTCTCGTTCTCCTATTCCAGGTTATATGCAGCAACAACCACCTTTACCCCCTAAGGTAAGAATTATCTGATGTCATTAAAAGTATAGTTCTCAGTTCTGGGCACCATACCTCAGAAAGGAGAAGATTTTTGAAAGGATTGCAATCAAGATTCACCAGAATAAGCCCAGAACTGAAAGTGTTAGATTATGAGAAGTGATTGCAAAGAGTAGGTTTTTGTTCTCTTGAACACACGCGATTAAGAGGTGATCTAATTGAAGCTTTTTAGATAATTAAAGGAGTTGACACAGAATTTGGAGGTAAGACCTTACCTCTGTTGGTAGAATTCCATTGCAAGGAACCAGAAGCTTTAAACTAAATCTAGGCCATCCAGAGATAATGCCAACAAATACAAAAGGGGAGTGGAAATCTGGAATTTCACCATCGGAAAGGTATTACAGCTAGTATTAATTGATTGATTCAATTCTGAGATTGTTCGATTTTTATTGGATAAGGTATCAAGGAATAGGAAACCAAGTAAATATAGAACAGTCTTAAGAGGCTATGGCTTCCTCCTGTTCTTATATACCTGTGCTCTGAGATGTAATAAACAGTGTCTGTGTTTCAGCAGTTACTGATTTTTTTTTTTAAGTTCTCTCATGGGATGTGGGCTTTGCTGGCTAAACCACATTGCCCTTGAGAAGGTAATGGTGAGTTGCCTTCTTGAACTGCTGCAGACCAGATGCTGTAGGTAGGCCCACAATGCCATTAGGGAGGGAATTCTAGGATTTTGACCCAGTAGTTATACATTTCCAAGTCAGAATGGTGAGTGGCATCAGGGGAGCTTGAAGGTGATGGTGTTCCCATGTGTCTGTTGCCCTTGTCCTTCCAGATGAAAGTAGTCGTGGGTTGGGATGTGCTGTCTAAGGATTTTTAGTAAATTTCTGCAGTGCATCTTGTGGATTGTACACACACTGCTACTGAGTGTCAGTGGTGGAGGGAATGGACACTTATGGATATAATGCCAATCAAACAGGCCGCTTTCTCCTGCATTCTTGAGTGTTGTTGAAGCTGTACTCATCTAGGCAAGTGGGGAGTTTTCGATCACAGTCCTGACTTAAGCTTTGTCGATGGTGACTAGCTTTGGGGAATCTGGACGTGAACTACTCACCACAGTATTCCTAGCATTTGACCTGCTTTTGTAGATACTGTATTTATATTGCAAGTCCAGTTGAGTTTCTTGACAATGGTAACCTCCAGGGTATTGACAATGGGGGATTCAATGGTTGTAACACCACTGCAAACCAACAGGCACTAGTTTGATTGTGTCTTATTGGAGGTGGTCATTGCCTGACATCTGCGTGCCATGAATGTTACTTAACAATTTTCAGCACCAACATGGATATTGTCCAGTGCTTGTTGCATTTGGACGTGGAACTGCTTTAGCACCTGAGGAGTCCAGAATGGTGCTGAACATTGTGCAACCATCAGTGAACATCTCTGCCTCTGACCTTATAATAGAGGGGAGGTCATTCGTGAAATTGCTAAAGATGATCCTGGAGCTGAGATGGCTAACCTGCATTAACCACAACCATCTGCTTTTGTGCCAGATATGACTCCAATCAGCAAAGTGATTTCTCCCTGATTCCCATTGACTCCAGTTCTGCTAGGGCTCGATGATGCCACACTGAGCCAAATGTGGCTTTGATGTCAAGGGCTGTACTCTTCCTTCACCTCTGGAATTCAGCTCTTTAGTATAAATTTAAACAAGGCTGTAATGAGGCGGTGAGTGATTCTGGTGCAACTCAAACTGGGCATCACTGAGCAGGTTACTGGTGAGTGGTTGCTCCTTAATAGCACTGTCAATGACAACTTCTATTATTTTACTGAGAGTGAGAGTAGATTGATGTGATCAGTGATTGACTGGGTTGAACGTGTCCACTTTTTTTATACAGGACACACTTGAGCACTTTTCCAAATTGTTGATTCGTGCCAGTGTTATATCTGTACTAGAACAGCAACAAACTCTGGAGCAGAAGTCTTTAATACTACTGGCAGAATTTTGCTAGGGTCAATCACCTGTGCCAAGCTTGCTTTCCCAATCTACACGAAGATTAAGGTATCCCATGAATAATGCACTACATTTTTTTTTTAAACACGCCTTCATTATCTCCTGTTGTTTTCACTGTCTTACCATATATCTACTGCTAAGCAGCCTATAGCCCACTTCAGCAGCATCGTTTTCTCCTTGTTATTCTGATCAATGCTCTCTCTGCTGTTCTACACATATGATCAGCCTTAACTCCACTTTTCTGCCTGCTCCCCATAACGCTTCAACCCACCACTAATTAAAAAATCTGTCTATCTCCTCTTTAAATTTTCTCAAAGTCCCAGCATCCACTGTATACTGGTCATGAATTCTACAGATTCATGACTCTGTGCAAAGTAATTTCTCCTTCATAGAAAGAGAAAGACTAATTAGTTTAATTCATTCAAGGGATGTGGGCTTCTCTTAATCCACCAGAATTCATTGTCTATACCTAACTGCCATTGAGAAGGTGCTGATGAGCTGCCTTCTTGAACTGCTGCAGTCCTCCATGGTGTAGGTACACCCACAGAGCTAAATATGGAGGCCGAGCACTCAGTCCATTCTGGGAATCATTATCCAATTTGTTCCTGTAATGCTGTCATATCATTTTGCTTTGTAAGTTTACATCCCCCTTTCCCAACTCCACCAACCCCAATTAGTTTAAAACCATCTCTACAACCCTAGTTAACAAAGTGTGGAGCTGGATGAACACAGCAGGCCAAGCAGCATCTCAGGAGCACAAAAGCTGACGTTTCGGGCCTAGAGAGGGGGCTGGGGAGAGGGAACTGGAATAAATAGGGAGAGAGGGGGAGGCGGACCAAAGATGGACAGAAAACAAGATAGGTAGAGAGGACAGTATGGGTGGGGAGGTAGGGAGGGGATAGGTCAGTCCAGAGAAGATGGACAGGTCAAGGAGGCGGGATGAGGTGGTAGGTAGGAAATGGAGGTGCGGCTTGAGGTGGGAGGAAGGGATGGGTGAGAGGATGAACAGGTTAGGGAAGCAGAGACAGGCTGGGCTGGTTTTGGGATGCAGTAGGGGAAGGGGAAATTTTGAAGCTTGTGAAGTCCACATTGATACCATTGGGCTGCAGGGTTCCCAAGCAGAATATGAGTTGCTGTTCCTGCAACCTTCAGGTGGCATCATTGTGGCACTGCAGGAGGCCCATGATGGACATGTCTCTCTCCCTCTACAGCCCTAGTTATTTGATAGGACCCGAACTCTGGTTCCAGCCAGTTCAAGTGAACACTGTCCCACCAGAACAGGTCCTTTCTACCCCAGTACTAGTGTCAGTGTCCATGAACTGAAATCCATTCCACTTACCACTCTGTCAGCCATGCATTTAACTCATTGCCTTTATTTACCCCCATGCCAGTTTGACCATGGTTCAGGTAGTAATCCAGAGATTATTACTTTGGAGATTCTGCTTTATAATTTAGCTTATACAGCTCGCCTACAGATGAAAATTGCTAATTGTAGATAGTGCCTGACAACTAGAGCCCTGACTATATCCAACAAATTTAGCAAAAAGAACCGGGCCAAGTTTTATATCAATGCTCATCATAACTTTTCTGGCATTTGTACCCTCAGCCCCTGTTCATAAAGTTTAGGATCCTGCAGACCTTATTAAACACATTTGCAGCTTGCCCTATCATCATGACCTGCACATGAAAATAAAAGTTACATTTATGTATTTTCTTCGGAGAAGGACGAGCAGAGTCTTTTCACAGGTTTTTCAAATGTTGAAAAGGTCTGGATAGAGTAGATAGAAAGACGTTGTTTCCATTCATCAAACGGTTAAAAACTAGAAGCTACAGCCTTAATTTACAGGTCTAAAGGTGACGTGAAGAAAATCTTTAAGCAGAGTGAATCTCATACAGTTGGGAAGCACTGCTTGAGTGTGACCTTTAAAGGGAATTTGACAAGCACCTGATGAGAAATTGATTGAAGGACTATGGGGGTTAGTAAATTGTTCTTGCAAAGAGTTGAATTGACACAATGGCTTGAATTCTATGACACTATAAGTCTATGCATTAAATCTTAACTTGAATTAGTACCTTCAGGGGAAGAGAAAGAAAACAGAACTTAAAAGAAAGTTTCATTGTGTGTAAATCGGCACACAAAATTTTGTTTTTTAGTTTTTATGCATTTTTTTCTGCTGGAAAGCTGCCAAATTAGATGTGAGTCACAATATTTCTTTGGAAATTGCTCAATGTTGGGTTTCTTACCTCTGGTATGTTACAGCCAGGAATTATTGGTATTCAAGTTCAAGGAACTCTGACTCATAGGATTCAACAAGGATACACTATTGTGGGAATTCTAAAAGACAGAATGAGCATAAAATTAAATAAGTACTATATCCTTTTTAGCGTAATGCCCTGATTCTACCATTCCTTCAGCTCCCCACCTCATTTTTTTCCTGTTTCTCAACTTTTTTGACCTGTTAAAACATATGAAGTAGGAGCAGGAGAGAACCATTCAGCTACTGAAGTCTTCTGTACTATTAATTAATATCACAGTTGGTTTTTCTGCCTCAACAAAAGCTTCCTGCACAACTTCCTTTATTACCCCAAAATCTGTTGAAAATTGTTTTGAATGTAAAAACGTAAAAGGTAGGAGCAGGAATAGGTCATGCAGTGCCTAGAATTTGATTCACCATTCCGTAAGATCATAGCTGATCTTTGACCTCAATTCCACTTGCCCCAATTCCCCTATCACTTGGTTCCTTTAGTTTCCAAGTAAATGGCTATTTCTACCATAAAGGCTAGCAATCTAAAACAAAAAAAAAGAAAATGTTGGAAAAAAATCAGCAAGTCTGGCAGCACCTGTAGAAGAGAGAAGCGGAGTTGATATTTCAAGTTCGATATGACTTCGGAACTCTTCTAAACCCTCTTCTGAAAGCAACTCATTCTAGACTCAAAACATTAATTTTGTTTCTTTCTCCCCATATGTCACCAGCCCTGTTGAGTTTCTCTCGTGTTTTCTATTTTATTTGTATTTGAGTATAAATACTGAAGTTGTTGACATGCTCGCCGAGCTGGCTGGTTTTCGTTCAGGCATTTCACCACCATGCTCATATAAACATAGACACACACGGGAATTCCTGGAATCATGGTTCTCAACCCATAATGCAAACAACAAACATATAGAAATGGACCCCATATGCAAACCCATCCAGAACAAAGCCAGAAATGACACTGAAATGAGACAACATTTCTTCAGCCAGAGAGTGGTGGGCGTGTGGAATTCACTGCCACGGAGTGCAGTGGAGGCCGGGATGTTGGATGCCTTCAAGACAGAGATCGACAAATTCTTGTTCTCAGAAGGAATCAAGGGCTACGGGGAGAGTGCAGGGAAGTGGTGTTGAAATGCCCATCAGCCTTGATTTAAATGGCGGAGTGGACTTGATGGGCCAAATGGCCTTACTTCCACTCCTATGTCTTATGGTCTTACCTAGCGTGGTGATTGAAAACAAGCCAGCTTGGACAGCAAGTCAACCAACTCATCCACAACCCAAGCTACAGCTCTTTGCTAAAACCTAAGAGTATAAAGACTGAAGTATTATCAAAGCTGGTCAATTGTGGCTTTTTTTTAACCTCCTCTCATTTGTTTACAGGATTCGGCATCTGTTGTCTACCCCAATTATGCTTGAAGGTAGTACAGGTCTACTTTCTTGAATACAGATGAATGGCTTTCTCAGCCACTTTAGACGGCAGTTAACAATCAGCTACATTACTATGAGTCTGGAGTCACCTGCAGGCCTGACTGAGTAGAGACAGTCGTATTCTTTCCCTAATGACATCGTTCTGCAACCATCCAGTAATGTCATGGTGACCATTAGCAGCACTAGATTGTCACTCCAGACTTATTCAATTAATTGAATTTAAATTTTCCTGGTGCCAATAATGAGATTTCAAAGCTATCTTAACCTCTCTGATGAAGGGTCTAGGCCCGAAACGTCAGCTTTTGTGCTCCTGAGATGCTGCTGGGGCCTGCTGTGTTCATCCAGCCTCACATTTTATTATCTTAACAAAAAAAAAATCACATTAATGTATCTAACAGCAGGGAGTCACTAGATACTGATGAGAAATGGTATATTTTTAAACAAGATACACCTAGATATTGCCTGAAAATTTAATCCCATGTCATAGTATATGACTGTTTTATTTACATTCCTTCACCCAATGCCTAATTTGACATGTCAGAGAAGTATTAACATTAAAGGTTAATATATCTTTGCAACACAACAGCATTTAAAATGTCAGCACATGTTCCACAAAAGTTTTTAAATTTCCAATTAAATCTAGATTATCACTGCAATTGATAGAATACCAAAAGAACACCTGATCCCATTAAGGGGGAACATCTCTGAGAAACAGTTGTTATGGCAACTGTTACTAAGCAGGAAGATACAACAAGTTCACTATCATAAATGATCATGTAAATCAATTTCTTTGCTAGTTATTAACCTCTAATTTATAAATCACAATTTTTTGATATTTACAAAATCTTATTATCTCCTCGATGTGTGATTTCAAAGCTTTCGTAAACTGCATTGGGCAAATGTCATATTCTAACCATCAGGAATAGACTTCTAATCAATTACCAGCACTTTTTACGAATGCATTAAAATGCTGAGAGCAAGAATCAGTCACTTGGATTTCAGCGAAAGTTCACAGCAGCTTTGGTGCTGTCATTCTCACCCAGCTCACTGGAACTGCCTCATTAAGTCATTTCATGTTGACATCATCCTCCCTCTCTTCAAAAACTCAACTGTTTTGCAACGTTATTCAAATGAGAGGCAGGCTCTTAAGGAAAATAACTCTCAAAGAAGCTGAGAAGTAGTCTAAAAGTCTCAAAGGGTCTGAGTCAGTTTGGGACAAATGACAAATTGATAATCCTGAAAGAAAAGTGCAATGCTGTAAGTCTTTAATGGAAGGTTAGACAAATTTATTTGACTTACAATTCTTCAATTCATCTCTCTGACATGTTAAATAATGCAAATGCATAACTTTGCTGTTAGATTCTTCATGTGTTGTTGTTTATTAATAATGATTGAAGTAGAGACCTTGGGGAGGTAGATTTATTGCTTGAGATAGCCAAACTGTAGAATGTATTGCAATATGAAAGAGGCAAGCCCTAGCTAAATTTAATTCTCAAGCTACACTTTAAGATTTAAAATCTGATGTTAGAATGAGATAAAGGTTGATGAGTGGAATTGGGAGCATGAACCATCCGCCGAAGAGCTGAGTGAGTGGACTTACCCTGACCCTATCACAGGTGAGACCAGTATGAAGAGCTCCAGTGTTTAAGATAGGGATACACACTAATCCCAAGCAGACACTGGTGTTGGAGAGGGAAAAGGGAGGACCAAGAGCAAGAGAGAGGTCAACATTTCCCTGTTTTCTCAACTCCAACTGGAATAAAAACTATCACTTAACTTCAATCTCTTTGGGGTACACTGCTACATTCTGCCAGGTTTCTCACCAGCAGTCTCAACTGACAGGTTTGCCCACATAGAAATCTCAATGTGGGCCATCATAAAAATAATGTTTTGACACGAGTGATGTCATCAAGCAACAATTTTCAAATTAGCCTGGGCCCTCTCAATCATAACAGAAGTCTGGACTGACACCAATGTCATTAAAAAGAGGTGTGTTCATGACATAGAATCTGTCAGCAGAGTCACAGCCCATTCAGTCCAATGGTATCGGTTGATGTCAATGTATTACATAAGCTTCTTCCAACCTTGCCTCATCTCAATATATTAAAATATCCCTCTGATCCCTTATTCTTTCATTTTGAAATCAGCCACTCATTCAAATTCTTCTTTCGGTCTGGTTTTTAATTACGTACACTTAGTGTATGCATACCGTCACAGAAATATAGGTTAGACTGAACTGTGGATACAAACCACCTGATGCTGAAATTATTTACATGTTGCAAGCACAGTTAACAGGTGGGATTGATCTTACCTCTGGCCTGTAAATTAGCCCAGATCATCTGGAATAAAACAAACAATTTCAGACGCTGGAAATCTGAAACAAAAACAGAAGCTGTTGGAAGAACCCAGTATGTCTGGTAGCATTTGTGGAGAGAAAGCAGAGTTAACATTTCTTCTTCAAAACAGATAGTAACTAGGAATAGCTTATATACACATTGAAAACTGGGGCTAGAGACAGGCTTAAAAAGGAATAAGCAATAGGTGGGAATGGAGCCCGAAAGAAATGAAAGACAGTTGACTGGACAAATGGACTAATAATGGTAAGCCAGGGAGAAAGAAAGCCTGCTGATGATGTTCACAATATGCTGCCCTGTACATTGCAGAGACAAATGTAAACTGGATGTTCACTTTGCAAAACATCTATGTTTTGTCCACAAAAATGACTCCTAGCTTCAGTTGCCTGCCACTTCAACGCACTACCATGTTCACATGGCAACATTTCTGTGTGGGTCTGATACTGTGTTCCATCAAGGCATCTCATTTTCAACTTGCTGCCTTCAGGCCACAATATAGAACTCAATAATTTTAGGGCCTGAGCACCTTCTTCCTTGTACTTCATCCATCCCCACACCCCAGGGTTTGTCATCACATGGGCTGTTTTCAGCACAGCCAACCCATTCCCAGCTACTAATGGTTCCTATTAGCAGTTTGTCTTTCTCCCTGGCTTACTGATATCAATGATAATGCAAACTGCAGATGCTGGAGAATCCGAGACAAAAAAGTATGGAGCTGGAGAACACAGCAGGCCAAGCAGCATCTTAGGAGCACAGAAGCTGACATTTTGGGCCTAGACCCTTCAGAGAAAAAGGGCGATGAAGGGTCTAGGCCTGAAACGTCAGCTTTTGTGCTCCTAAGATGCTGCTTGGCCTGCTGTGTTCATCCAGCTCCACACTTTGTTACCTCTTATTACTGATATCAATCTTTTGTCTGCTCAACTGTCTTTCTCTCTCCCTCTGGTCCACCTTCAGGCAATCTTATGTCTATCTCTTGTACCATGCTCATTGGGTAGAAGGGAGTTAAAATCAACAGCTATGTCAACTTTTAAGACAGCTTAGGTACTTGAAAGAAAGGTGGGAAAAGGCGATGTGTGGAGAAGGAATGCACATGGGATTGCCATTACTGCATGCACAGGATAAACACTAGTATGAACTTACTGAATCCAAATGCCGTTTACGTTAGTTGCTTCTCAGAAGCTCACTTTTGGAAAAGAGAGATACGTCTTACCAGTCTTTTAATGCTTTTAGTACAGATTCTACGTGGATTGACAAATACGTACCTGTCTTATATTGTATATATGTATTATGCCTTAAAATGAACACCAAGATTCCACAGCATGTGGACCATTTTCCATGTCTTGGGAACCTCCCACAGGTGAAGGCAAACATAGCCAATGGAATTCATCATCATCACCAATGTGCCAGCTCAGCCTTCAGGCAATTAGAGAGAAGAAAAATTGTGGATTGGGATCTCAAAGCCTAGATTGAAACCATGGTTTACTTTGCACCAGTAATCTCTGTGCTTCTCTATGTTTTGGAGGCTTGGAGAACTTACAGAAGCACTTCAAACTACTGTAGAAACATTGCCAGTGGTGCCTTTCCAAGATTCTCTAAATCAAATGGCAAAATCAGAACACTCTTCGAAGCCAACATGTCCAATATCTAAGCATTAAGCAGTCAAAACCAGCTCTTTTGGGCAGGACAAGTCACTCATACGACTGACACCAGACTCCTGAAGTAAATGTTCTGCTTGGAGCCCAGTTGTGATAGAAAGAATTTGAGGTATAAGAGAAAGTGCCTAATTCTCCCATCTACACAGCTACCCAAGCCTCCAATCACCTTCTGCCTCATTTTATTACCCAATTGTTATTCCTATTGGAAGTTAGTTTTATTTTCTACTATTTCCTAGAATGTAGTCATGTTTATTATCTAGTGGCACTCTGCGTGAGGCCAAGTAGAATAAAGGCACAGGTATACGTAATACGAGGGTAATTAGTTAAGAATTTCACCGGTCATATGGGGAGCAAGTAATCAGTCGTTTTAGAATTGGCTCAGAAAGGCAGTAGAGGGCTTGGTGAAGTGGTGCAATGAGAACAAGTTCTGTCTCAACAGCTGCAAAACTGAAGATTTGATCAATGACATCAGAAAGAAGGAAGGAGAACACGCCCCCATCTATGTCAATGGAATTAAGGCTGAAAGGGTGGTGAGCATCAAATTACTCAAAGTGACGATAATCAACGACCTGCCCTGGACTTTCCACGTAGACGTGACAGTCAAGAAGGCACAACACCACCTCTTCTTCCTCAGGCAGCACAGGAAATTTGGCATGTCCGTGAGGACCCTCACAGCCTCTACAGATGCACCAGCGAAAGCATGCTATCTGGGTGCATAATGGTCTGGTATGGCAACTGCTCAGCAAAGGACTGTAAGAAACTACAGCAGGTTGTGTGCACAGCCCAGACCATTATGGAAGCCAACCTCCGAAACATGGATTCTATTTACACGGCTTGTTGCTGCAGAAAGGCTGTTAACATCAAAGACCCATCCCACCCCAATAATATTCTTTTCCTACCTCTTCTGCCCGGCAGAAGATACAAAAGCCTGAACACACGCACCAGCAGATGCGGGGACAGCTTCTTCCCGGCTATTATTAGGCTGATGAATAGACTCTCTGACTTTAAATAATGCTGATCTTGCTATTGTTCATCTTACCTAGTGCATGCCCTGTGCCATGTAACTTGTATGCCTCTGTCTACATTTTTTTTACCTTGTGATTTGTATGTCCTTGCTTACTATGATCTGCCTGTACTGCTCATAAACAAAACTTTTCACTGTACTTATATACATGTGCCAATAAACAAATAAAATCAAATTGACTGTATGTGAAGAGTAATAAAAATCTGACTGGAAAAGTATAGGCCTGGACTCTGTCTAACCAATATTCTATTCTCTGATGTTTATCAGGCATCACTGGCAAGGCCAACTTTTATTGCCCATCCCTAATTGTTCTTGAACTGTGAAACGTGTTTGGCTATTTTAGAGGCATCTGAAGATGTTACAATGGGAAGCAGCTTGATTAGAATTAATTAGACAATTCAGCAAAGAAAGCTTTACTTTCTGAATTCCAAATTGGAAATAGCAAGAACCATAGTGTAAATAACAAGGTTGGGATTAGCAGGGTGTCTCTCTCTTTAATTCTCGTCTTCTGGCTATCTGGTTATCAATGGGGTATCTTTCCCATTGTCTTTAAACCGAGCCTGTTAGTCATTTCCTTATTCATCACCTCTACATTTTCTCTCTTCCTGTACAGTGTCATCACTTCTTTTCATGAAAGATACAATAGATTTATACAGTTACAGCCATGCATATAATTTTGCTGTTAATTACTATATTTTCTCTTCAACTGCTTTCTCAGTTGTTTAGTCTCAATTTAATTACCGAGATAATATAGAATTAGAATGTCTTTTAATGTCACAAGTACCCAAGTACAGACATACAGGAGAACAGTGAAAAGTTTTGCAATATCGCCTCTTATGGCACCATCTTAGGTACAATTATCCAAGAACATATCTTAATACAAAGGAGGAATAAAAAGAGAAGCAGTGCATTACTTTACAATGATTCATAGAATAAGTGACAAATTTGATATAAATGAAAGGTAGTCATATAAACAAATTACAAATAAACATTACATTGCAGTAGCTAAGCACAGGGGCTTCCACATGTGGTTTGACTGCCTGCACCAGACCGAAGAACAACAACTATTCCCGCTCCGATCTAGGCCTCTAGTCCACAAAGCACCAGGTCTCAACTGCTCCAAGATAAGTTTTTTTCCCAGAGATAAAACAGCGTGGAGCTGGAGGAACACAGCAGGCCAGGTAGTATCAGAGGAGCAGGAAAGATGACGTTTTGGGTCAGGACAGTCGCTTCCCCTCCCTGGCCTCCACCTGGGACTCCTTCCCTGCACCACAGATCACTTATGCATCGAAACAAGAAAAGTACAGATAAAGTTTAAGATCGGCAAATGTAAAATGCTACACATACTTCAGGTGGTGTATCAAGAACAGAATACAATTAAGTAAGGTTTGAAAGGTTTGCTGGGAGTTTATAATAAAAGGTAAAGCTACTGCAAATACTCAGCTGATGTGGCAGCACCTTTAATATATACATGGAAAGTATTTCCATGATTTTCTGTTTTATTTCCAATTTCCAGATTCTGCAGTACGTGGCTTTTCTTGAGATCCCAAGCTGACGTTTACCCATTCCTTTGTCTGCCCAATTGTTGTTGTGTCTCTCTGGCTCCATCTCCAACTAATGTCTACACATCTTTCTCCACTCCCCCTACTCCCACTTTGACATTCAAACGTTCATCACATCTGCCAACCTTGCCTTCAGTACAATCAGTTCTGGTGAAGAGACAATTGATCGAAAACTTTCACTCTGCTTTCTCGCCACAAAATTAAGAAGGGGGGTTGAAAGGTTTCTTGGGAGCTTATAATGGAATGAAAGGCTGCTGCAAATACTCACCCAATCTGGCAGCATCTTTATAACCTGATTGGACAGTATTTCCAGCATTATTGAACTGAATCCATTGCTGCACATGTATGGATATGGAGCCCTACCAGCCCCAATCGCACCTCAATTTCATGCTCAAAATGTGGTCTCTTCTACAATGGGCATACGAAATACAGACTGGGCAACCATTTTGCACAACACCTACTTTCTGTCTCAGATATGACTCAGAGCTACCTGTTGCCTGCAACTTCAACGCACCACAATGTTCCACGGTCAACATCTCCCTGTCTCAGACCTGCTGCAGTGCTCCAGCAAAGCTCAGTGTTATCTAGAAGAACAGCATCTCATTTTCCACTCAGTCCCTGCAGCCTTCTGTACCCAATATTGGGTTCAATAATTTTGCAGCCTGAGCATCTTCTCTCATGCCCTTACCCAAAACCAACGCCAGGTCTTGGTATCACCTAGGCTGCTACTACAACCACCCACTGATGGTCCTCATTAGCAGCTGTTCATTCTTTCAGGCTGACATTTACCCATTCCTTTGTTTGCCCAACTGTGGTTTGTCTCTCTCTCTTTCTCTCTCTGGCTCCATCTCCGGTTAATGTTTGTACCTCTCTCCCCACTCCCTGACCCTGACTTTGACTATCACATTTTCATCACATATACCAACCTTGTCTTTGGTTCAGTCAGTTCTGGAGAGGGGTCATTTAACCAAAAACCTTAACTGTACTCTCTCTCACACAAAATGAAGAAAGAGGCTTGGAAGATTTCTTGGGAGCTTATAATAGAACAAAAGGCTACTGAAAATACTCACCCTGTCTGGCAGCATCTTTAAAATCTACTTGGAGAGAATTTCCAACATTTTCTGTTTTTACTTCAAATTTCCAGACTGTGCAGTAGTTTGCTTTTCTGTCAGTTTTCAACTTTCTTAAATGAAAATAACCAACATACATATTGCATATGGCACAATAGACATTATAAAATGCAAGCGGAATTGGACTTTGTGACAATGTGAAAGACAGCAGGACAGAGGAAAAAAGTCTATTTAGAAAGAATACCCTTAATTGCACAAGCGATCGCTTAAGACGAGGGTACGTCATAGTACGATCATCACACACTGTGAAACTTGACACTGGGTATTAATTATGAAAGTAACTTGATTCAGAAAGCTGGTGGAAATGAATTAATGAATGAATTACTTTGAATTTCACAAAAGAAATTTCAAACAAACAAGTCAATGTACTTGTAGCGAGTGTCACCACTTGTAATTTAGATTTTTTCATTAGATACTTTCAAAACTGTTTCATTTTGTTTCTGTCGCAGCAATCATAGGAAAAACAGCTACAGTTTTCATATACACTGCATTCGTATCATGAAATAACTCCAGGACACAATGTACCAGTGTACAAATAACTACTCCTCTTCATGTTAATCGGCAACAAATTGAATTGAAAATTAGTTGTGTTTTCAGATCAAAACACCTTGCTAAAACTTTAATTAACAAATAGAATCCTCAGCAATAACCACCAGAGTAAGCTGACATGCTAATGGGAAAGGTTGGAGTAAGGGAGCCTCTATGCAGAGTAGAATATGGCTGATCCCATTCACCGACATCCTGAAGCACTGGCTGCCTCCCAGGCTGCCATTGAGTGCCCAGACCAGTCAGTTTCATTGATTAATCTCAACAGGGCTGTTACATAACTTGATGGGCTGCTGCACATGTGCAGATATGAAGCCACGCCAGCCACACTCCCACCTCAATATGCTGCTCACAATGCAGTCTGCGGCACAATGGGCAAACAAAATGCAGACTGGGCAACCGCTTTGCGGAACACCTACTTTCTGTCTCAAATATGACCTGAACTCCCTATCGCTGCAACTTCAACACACCACCAAGTCCTGTGGCCAAAACTTCCGGTCTCAGACTTGCTGCAATGCTCCAGCAAACCTTACTGCCATTTGGAAGAACAACATCTCATTTTCCACTTAGTCCCTGCATCCTTCTGTACTTAATATTGGGTTAAATAACTTCACAGACTGAGCATCTTCTCCCACATCCTTAACACAACACCAACACCAAGCCTTAGACCATAAGACATAGGAGTGGAAGTAAGGCCATTTGGCCCATCAAGTCACTCCACCATTTAAATCATGGCTGATGGGCATTTCAACACCACTTCCCTGCACTCTCCCCGTAGTTCTTGATTCCTTCTGAGAACAAGAATTTGTTGATCTCTGCCTTGAAGGCATCCAACATCCCGGCCTCCACTGCACTCTGCGGCAATGAATTCCACAAGTCCGCCACTCTCTGGCTGAAGAAATGTCGTCTCATTTCAGTTTTAAATTTACCCCCTCTAATTTTAAGGCTGTGCCCACGGGTCCTAGTCTCCCCGCCTAACAGAAACAACTTCCTAGTGTCCACCCCTTCTAAACCATACATTATCTTGTAAGTTTCTATTAGATCTCCCCACAACCTTCTAAACTCTAACGAGTACAATCCCAGGATCCTTAGCCGTTCAGCATACATTAAACCTACCATTCCAGGGATCATCCTTGTGAATCGCCGCTGGACACACTCCGGGGCTAGTATGTCCTTCCTGAGGTGTGGGGCCCAAAATTGGACACAGTATTCTAAATGGGGCCTAACTAGAGCCTTATAAAGCTTCAGAAGCACATCCCTGCTTTTATATTCCAACCCTCTTGAGATAAACAACAACATTACATTCGCTTTCTTAATTACGGACTCTACCTGCAAGTTAACCTTTAGAGAATCCTGGGCCAACACTCCCAGATCCCTTTGCACTTCTGATTTGCAAATTTTCTCACCGTTTAGAAAATAGTCCATGCCTGTATTCTTTTTTCCAAAGTGCAAAACCTCACATTTACTCACATTGAATTTCATCAGCCATTTCCTGGTCCACTCTCCTAAACAGTCTAAAGCTTTCTGTAGCTTCCCCACCTCCTCAGCACTACCTGCCTGTCCACCTATCTTCGTATCATCGGCAAACTTCACCAGAATGCCCCCAGTCCCTTCATCCAGATCATTAATATATCAGGTGAACAGCTATGGCCCCATCACTGAACCCTGCAGGACACCACTCGTCACTGGTTGCCATTCCGAAAAAGAGCCTTTTATCCCAACCCTCTGCCTTCTGTCAGACAGCCAATCCTCAATCCAAGTCAGTAGCTCACCTCGAACACCATGGGCCCTCACCTTGCCCAGCAGCCTCCCGTGAGGCACTGTATCAAAGGCCTTTTGGAAGTCTAGATAGATAACATCTACTGGGTTTCCCTGGTCTAACATACTTGTTACCTCTTCAAAGGATTCTAACAGGTTTGTCAGGCACAACCTCCCCTTACTAAAACCATGCTGACTTGTTTTAATCTGACCCAGCACTTCCAGGAATTTAGAAATCTCATCCTTGACAATGGATTCTAGAATTTTACCAACTACCGAGGTTAGGCTAATCGGCCTATAATTTTCCATCTTTTGCCTTGATCCTTTCTTAAACAAGGGAGTTACAACAGCAATTTTCCAATCATCAGGGACTTTCCCTGACTCCAGTGACTTTTGAAAGATCACGACCAAAGCCTCCACTATTTCCTCAGTCACCTCCCTCAGAACTCTAGGATGTAGCCCATCGGGGCCAGGAGATTTATCAATTTTTAGGCCTTTTAGCTTTTCTAGCACTTTCTCTTTTGTAATACCTACCGTACTCAACTCCGCCCCCTGACTCTCCCTAATTGTTGGCATACTACTCATGTCTTCCACAGTGAAGACTGATGCAAAGTACTTAAGGTCTTCAGCTATTTCCTTATCTCCCATCACTAGCCTTCCAGCATCAATTTGGAGTGGCCCAATATCTACTTTTGCCTCTCGTTTGTTTCTTATGTATTGAAAGAAGCTTTTACTATCATTTCTAATATTACTAGCTAGCCTACCTTCATATTTGATCTTCTCCTTCCTTATTGCTCTCTTTGTTATCCTCTGTTTTTGTAGCCTTCCCAATCTTCTGATTTCCCAGTGCTCTTGGCCACTTTATAGGCTGTCTCTTTTTCTTTGATATATTTCCTGACTTCATTTGTCAGCCATGGCTGTCTAATCCCACCCCGGATAATCTTTCTTTTCTTTGGGATGAACCTCTGTACTGTGTCCTCAATTACACCCAGAAACTACTGCCATTGTTGCTCCACTATCTTCCCGGCTAGGCTCTGCTTCCAGTCGATTTTCATCAATTCCTCTCTCATGCCCCTGTCATTACCTTTATTTAACTGTAACACCACTACATCCGATTTTGCCTTATCTCTTTCAAACTGCAGACTGAACTCTACCATATTATGATCACTGCCTCCTAAGTGTTCCCTTACTTTAAGATCTTTTATAAAGTCTGGCTCATTACATAGCACTAAGTCCAGAATAGCCTGCTCCCTTGTGGGCTCCATCACAAGCTGTTCCAAAAAGCCATCCTGCAAACATTTCATGAATTCTCTGTCTTTGGATCCACCAGCAACGTTATTCACCCAACCCACCTGCATATTGAAGTCCCCCATGATCACTGTGACCTTCCCTTTCTGACATGCCCTATTTATTTCTCGGTGCATCTTGTGCCCCTGGTCCTGATCACTGTTAGGAGGTCCCTACATAACTCCCATTACAGTTTTTTTGCCTTTGTGGTTAAAAGGGACTTGCCCAGGCTGAGCACTAAAGTGACCAGGAAATAGGCTGCCCCGGGACTAGAACTCAGATCCCAGCGG
This sequence comes from Stegostoma tigrinum, assembly GCF_030684315.1. Taxonomy (NCBI): domain Eukaryota; kingdom Metazoa; phylum Chordata; class Chondrichthyes; order Orectolobiformes; family Stegostomatidae; genus Stegostoma; species Stegostoma tigrinum. Next base: position 37,558,804 of record NC_081377.1, on the reverse strand, counting down.
TCACAAACCCACGTGCTCACCACTACGCCATGGCAACCACAGCCTTGTCATCACCTAGGCTGCTACAACAGCCACCCAATGACAGCCATTAAAGTTTCTCATTAGCAGCTGTTCATTTTCCCAGGCTGACATTTACCCATTCCTTTGTCGGCACAACTGCTGTTCTCTCTCTCTCTCTGGCTCCATGTCCAATTAATGTTTATACCTCTTTACCCGCTTCGGCCATCAGATGTTCATCACATATACCAACCGTGTCTTCGGTACAGTCAGTTCTGGAGGAGGGTCAATTGTCCAAAAACCTTAACTCTGCTTTCTCTTCACATGCTCCTAAGATGCTGTTTGGCTTGCTGTGTTCATCCAGCTCCACACCTTATCTCAAATTCTCCAGCATCTGCAGTTCCCATTATCTCTGAAAGGTTTCTTGGGAGCTCGTAACAGAACTAAAAGCTGCTGTAAATACTCACCGATTTGGCAGCATCTTTAAAATCTACTTAGAGAGTATTTCCAGCATTTTCTGTTTTTACTTCAAATTTCCAGATTCTGCAGTTATTTGCTTTTCTATCAGAGTTTACAACTTTCTTGATCGTTAATCGTGGGAAGCAAATGAAAAATCTTCAGTGTGCATGCTGCAGATCACACAATGTCATACAATTTGTAACACAATGCACTTCACAGAAATGAAGAGGAATTGGACCTTGAGACAATTTGAAAGGCAGCAGGGCAGGGAACAAAAGTCTAGTTAGGTACATTGCCCTCAATGGTCCCAGTGATCGCTAAAAGATGAGAGTGTACAACTAAGCACGATCTTCACAAACTGTGAAACTTGACAGTGGGTATTCATTATGGAAAATAACTAGATTCAGAAAGCTGTTGGAAACAAATTAATAATAAATTTCATAAGATAAATTTCAAACAAACACATCAACATATTGTAACTAGAGTCACAACTTGCAATTAGTTTATCACAGGATACTTTTAAAACTGTTTCATTTTATTTTTTTCATAGCAATCTCGGGAAGACAGCTACAGTTTTCATATAAACTGTGTTCATATCATGAGATAACCCAAAGGACTCAACGTACCAGCATACAACTCACAATTCCACTTCATTTCGGAAGGTCAAACTTGAAAGCAGACTAAAGGGTTAATGGAAAGATTCTTGGCAGTGTGAAGGAGCAGAGGGATCTTAGGGTTTATGTTCACAGTTTACTGAAAGCTGCCACCCAGGTGGATAAAGTTGTTAAGAAGGCGTATGGTGTGTTACTTTCATTAATAAAAGGATTAAGTTCAAGAGCTGAGAAGTTATGCTCCAGCTGTACAAACCCTAATTCAGCCACATGTGGGGTATTGCGTCCAGTTCTGGTAGCCTCATTACAGGAAAGACGTGGAAGCATTGGAAAAGGTACAGAGGAGATTTACCCGGGTGTTGCCTGGAATGGAGAGAAGGTCTTACGAGGAAAGGTTGAGGCAGCTAGGGATTTTCTCTTTAGAATGACAAGGATGAGAGGTGACTTGATAGGGATGTACAAAATGATCAGAGTTATAGATAGAACGGACAGCCAGAGACTTTTTCCTCAGGTGGAGGTAGATACTATGAGGGCGCACAGTTTTAAAGTGAGTGGAGGTAGATATAGGGGAGATGTCAGAGGTAGGTTTTTTACTCAGAGTGGTAGGGGCGTGGAATGCATTGCCGGAGAGGGTAGTGAAGTTGGCCTCATTTGGGGCATTTAAGCGGCTATTAGATAGGCATATGGATGATAGTATAAAAGATAGGGGAGGAGGTTAGATAGACCTTACGTTTAGGGTAAAAGATCAGCACAACATCACGGGCCGACAGGCCTGTGCTGTGCTGCTGTTCTAAGTCTGTTACTGATTAAGTATGAACAGAGTTGAAAATTGTGTTTTCAGTTCAAACACCTCCGAGTATTATCCTATTGTCAAAAATCTTCTCTATCATTTAATCCAACCATACCTGAATGAAATTTGTTATGTGCAATAATATCAAGACCATGTGTGAATTTCCACTGCCATTCAAACCAATACCACCTTCTGCTATCCTTAATTAGGCATATTTACATGAGGCTTCAGAGCTCTGTTAATATTTAACTTTTCACTGCCCTCTGATTATGAATGTGCAGGAAATCTTTGCCTTTACAGCGATGCTCAAACTCTATGAAAGAATACATGAAAACTTAGCTGCTACCAGTTGCCTCATGTACTGAAGTCCAAATAATATACACAGGACTAGGAGACATACACAAGGTCAGAATGCTCAGGATGACCCGATGGCAATCTCCACAGCAGCATAAAGCTTCTACCAAGGTTCTTGGTCTGTGAGAAACTATATAACACTAATCCTTTCAACCAGCAGAAAGGAACACAACATGTAAACAATAAACAATTAACCTGATTATTTTGGAAAACAACAATTACATTAGTCAGAATCTGAGAAGGCTCTTCATTTAGCAAGATCAAGTCATAACCCTTATATAGATCTATGAGATTCACTTGATGTGATAAACATTGTGTTTGAGCTTCAGCTGCTGAATTCAAGTTACTTTAATTACTTACTTAATTTTAATACCCATGGCTCACTCTGAAATGCTTATATGAAGAAGTGTTTAACTGGTGGTAAAGAATTTCTGCACAGTCCAGTTCAAATGAATTTTCCATGTGGACAGGATTGGGAGTATTTTGGATCATTACCATGTCTCGGCACTTGGACTTTCATTGCATATACGCATAATTGGCTTTGAGGTCAGTTTGCTATCCAGCCTACGAAGGTGCCTGACTCTTATAAGTTGGAGAGTGAGTCAGAGACCTTGCAATTTAAACGGAGTAGTGAGATTCAAAATGGATGTACTCTCATTGTAAATTGCTAAAAATTTGATTAACAAATAAGACTGCTCAGCGAGAGCCACCAGCGTATGTGAGGTTATGTGATCTAATGGGAAAGATTGCAGTAGGGGTGTCTCTACGCAGAGTGGAATATGGCTGATTCCATTCCCTGACACAGCTGAATCACTGGCTGCCTCCCAGGCTGCCACTGAGTGCCCGGACCAGTCGGTTTCATTGATTAATCTCAACAGAGCTGTTATTGATAATAAAAATGTGAGGCTGGATGAACACAGCAGGCCAAGCAGCATCTCAGGAGCACAAAAGCTGTTATTGAACTTAATCCACTGCTGAGCATGTAATGTTGTACCAGCCCCAGATCCACTTCAATATGCTACTAACAGTGTGGTCTCCATTACAATGGACAAACAAAATGCAGACTGGGCAACCGTTTTATAGGACACCTATGTTCTATCTTAAAAGTGACCCAGTGCTACATGTTGCCTGTGACTTCAATGCACAACTAAGTTTCCTGGCAATATCTCCTTGCCTCAGACTTGTTGTAGTGCTCCAGCAATGCTCAATGTCATCTGGAAGAACAGCATCTCATTTTCCACTTGGGTCTCTGCGAGTTTCTGGACTAAATATTCAAGTTAAATAATTTTGCAGCATCTTCATCTTCTCCAATATCCTTATCCCATTTGTAGCTAGTGTCACACAACTTGTTATTTAGTTTTTCCATGAGATACTTTCAAAACTGTTTCATTTTGTTTCTTTCACAGCAATCTCAGGAAAAACAGTTACAGTTTTGATATATTCTGTGTGCATATTATGAAATAACCCCAGGGCGCAACGTATCAGTGTACAAATGACTACTCCTTTTCACAGTTAGTCAGCAACAAACTGAATTGAAAACTGGTTGCGTTTTCAGTTCAAACACCTTGCTAAAAATTTCATTAACTACCAGAATCCTCAGCGTGAGTACCAGAGTTTGTGAGGACATGAGAGCTCTTGTAAAAGCTTCAGCTGCTGATTTCAAGTTACTTGAATTGTTTACTTAATTTTAATACAGTGGGTTCAATTTGAAAAGGTCATATGAAATGTTTACCTGGTGGGTGAGAAGAGTGTCCTTTACATTTTATTTCCTGAGTAACGTATGAGGTGATCATGAAGTAGATAGCAGTTTTCAAATCAAACAGTTAATCCAGTCACTTTGCAGAGAATATTTTTGAGTATTTGATTTTTTAAAAAAAGCATGATAAAAATGGAAAGAATTTCTGCACAGAGATAATGGGAACTGCAGATGCTTGAAAATCCAAGATAATAAAGTGTGAAGCTGGATGAACACAGCAGGCCAAGCAGCATCTCAGGAGCACAAAAGCTGACGTTTCGGGCCTAGACCCTTCATCAGAGAGCTCTCTGAAGGGTCTAGGCCCGAAACGTCAGCTTTTGTGCTCCTGAGATGCTGCTTGGCCTGCTGTGTTCATCCAGCTTCACACTTTATTATCAAGAATTTCTGCACAGTCCAGTCCAAATAAACTTTCCATTTAAGTTCAGTAACAGCTCTGTTGAGATTAATCAACAAAACTGACTGGCCCGGGCACTCGATGACAGCCTGGGAGGCAGCCGGTGATTCTCTCTGGTCAGGGAATGAAATCAGCTATATTCCACGCTGCACAGAGACTCCCCTCCTCCAACCTTTCCCTTAAGCTCAGATGCCCTGACATAGTGTGGCACTCTCACTGAGTATTCTATTTGTTAATTAGACAGGATTGGGAGTATTTTGGATCTTTACCATGCCTCGGCACTTGAACCTTCACTGCATAGACCCATAATTGGCTTTGAGATCATTTTGCGATCCAGTCCAGAATGGTGCCTGACTCGCTAAGGTGGAGAGTGAGTCAGAGGCCTTACAATTTAAAAGGGGTAGTGAGATTCAAAATGGACATGCTGTCATTGCAAATTGCTAAAAAATTTAATTAACAAATTAATTTCCACTTAGTCCCTGCAGCCTTCTGTGCTTAATATTGGGTTAAATAATTTCACAGGCTGAGCATCCTCTCCCACGTCCTTACCCCAACACCAACACCAGGTCTTGTCATCACCTAGGCTGCTACAACAGCCACCTGCTGTCAGCCACTAAAGTTTCTCATTACAGCTGTTCATTCTCCCAGGCTGACATTTACCCATTACTTTGTCCACACAACTGTTGTCGTCTCTCTCCGGCTCCATCTCCAACTAATGTTTATAGCTCTTTCCCCACTTCCCCACCCCCACTTTGATGGTCAAATGTTTATCACATACACCAACCTTGACTTCAGTGTATTCTGTTCTTGAGAAGGTTTAATTGATCAAAAACCTTAACTCTGCTTTGTCTCCACAAAATTAAGAGGCTTGAAAGGTTTCTTGGGAGCTTATAATAGAATAAAAGGCTGCTACAAATACTCACCTGATCTATCAGCAGTTTTCATGTACATTGTGTCATTCTGCTCATGAAAAAATCCCCAGGGCTCAATGTCCCAGCGTACAAATCGTTACTCCATTTCATAGTTAATCAACAACAAATTGAGTTGATAATTATTTCAGTTTTCAGTTCAAGTACCTTGGAGTACGATTCTGTTAGTACCAATCTTGTCCCTCAAGGTACCCAACCATACATGAATGAAAATTGTTATGTACACCAATATCAAGACCATGTGCAAATTTCCACTACCATTCAAGCTAGTACTTTCTGCCATCCTTACTTGGGCATACCTACATAGGGCTTCGGACGTCTGTTAATATTTAACTTTTCACTGTCCTCTGATTAGGGATGCGCAGGAAATCTGTCTTGACAGTGATGCTTACACCATAAGGAAGAATACATGAAAACTTAACTGCTACCTGTTGCCTTGTGTACTGAGGGTAAGTCTAGATATTATACATAGGACCTAGAGACAGACACAAGGCTGAAATGCTCAGGTTGACCAGATGGCAGGCTCCACAGCAGCTTAGCTTCTTGCAATTTTATTGGTCTGTGTGAAAGCATATAATGCCAGGTGGCACGCTTAACCTTTCAACCAACAGAAAAGAACACACCATATAAATTACAGCCCATTAGTCAGATTATTTTGGAAGACAGCAATTACATTAGTCAGAATCAGAAAAGGTCACATCAAAAGGCAAGATAAAGTCATAATCCTTGTATCATTCCCTGACATTGACTTGATGCAATGAAGATTGTATTTTCTACATTAGGGCTAACTTACTTGAATGATTTTGTAGGTTAATAAAGCAGAGAAAGGGCTTTCTCTCACACAGATCAAAATATTTGCATGCTCCTGATTCAGTCAGCAAATTTCAAGGTTGAAAATATATCTATTTGTGTTCCAGTTGGGGATGGAATTAATTTTGATATGTATTGCTCAGTTATTACCTTACCTCATCCAGATGTATTGATATTATAATAAATTGCCTGTGCCATCACTCCTGTCCTCTTGTATAGGGGATAGTGCTGGGATTGAGTTCAGTTACTAGATAAATCCAATTACTAGTGTCGCATGCAACTATTTATACACAGAATTCACTCTAAAGATGTTTTCAACCAGAATGTGAATGTTACCGGTTGACACAAAGTGTGGTCAAGAGTTTTGACAATAGGTGAATTTACAGGAAATATTTTAACAAATGTAGATGAACAGCTTCGATATGTGTCAACCATTTTAAATGCAAAAGGTCACAAATTTTTAAAGCATCGCTATTACAGTTTAGAACTCTCATCTATGGGAATTAAAATAAAATTGCAAAGATATCTTGCACAAACCCTGGAGAGTTTAAAGCAAAAGTAAAAGAGTGGTTCAGACTGTGAGACAATTGATGTCATTTTATTAAAAATTCCTACGGAGCCTAATAGATACATCATACTAAATCATACAAAGTGGAAACTTCCAGATGTTATCCTTGTCTATGCCAAGGGAGCTGATGTGAACAGGGTCAGCCATCATGGCTTTTGGATTCAGGCTGTGATTTTCCTGTTTTCAAATTAGAGTTACAAGGGCTAGGAATGTGTAAGTGAGCCAGGCCACCTTTGCTCTCATCACTCTCCAGTGATAACCTGCTTGAAACTGACTATGTAGAAGTCAGATCCATAGGCATACTGTTATTCATCACCAGACTGTATCCATTTGTGCAGTATGGCTTAGATGCTGAGGATCTGTAAATGCTTCATAATCCCAGGAAGAGTCAATAATTTCAGGTGAGGAGCTGAAATGAAGAGTGCTTATATATTTAAAAACACAAATAAAAACTTCATAAAAATGGTCGAGTAACGTCTTGATTCATTCTTTCGCTAAGGGAACTCCTAGGCCCCTAAAACATAACATCATCAACGAGAATGAAGCAACGCTACCAAGTTCGGGAAAACCCCTTTCCAGGCAACCTCTACAAGTTGCTCCTAATGAATATACCAAAGTACAAAAAGGGAAAACAAAGGTGTCTCCTGTACGCCCTGAACGTAAGTTGAGCAGTCAGAAAAGTATTATGTTTTATAGTTTTATGAGTTATAATTGACCTTTTCAGGCAATTATAAGAGAGTTGTTTCTCCAGTTCAGCAAACCAAATTAGCATAGTCTTGTTTCTCACACAAAGCTGCCTCATTGCTAACTACATGGAGAAATTTGTTGACAAATTCAAATTTCTGGTTGGCAAATTAGCCATTAAGAATGGCAGCAAAGTGTGTTTTCTGTTGGCTTATGATGACGAGAATTGATTATTATCTTTGAGCCACTGTTCTTTAAATGATTTGTTTCTGGCTGAGAAATTCTAAATCTTAAAATTTTGAGTCTGGTCAGCAAGTGAGAACAAGTGTTCAGAAAAAAATGTCAACATTATTAATATATTCAGCAGAAATTTATGAAAAATGATGTTTATTGTGGCATATATTACACAGATAATAAATACTCCACAAGTCACTGTATTTAGTAAATGCACTTCACTCATTGTTGGGATAGCAAGAACTACAGGTGCTGCAGTGAGAGATAACACAGTATGGAGCTGGAGGAACACAGCAGACCAGGCAGCATCAGAGGAGCAGAAAAGTTGACATTTTGGGTCAGGACTTTTCTTCAGAAATGGGGAGAGGGAAGGGAGCTGGGAAATAAATAGAGAGGTGGGGTGGGACTGGGGAAGGTAGGTGGGATGGTGATAGATGACCTGTTGTTGACATATTGAAATTCATGGATGACAGAGGGAGCTGTTTCCTATGCTGCACTCATTCAATTGTAGATTTAGGTCAGGGGATTCTCTTGACGTAGTGGTAGTGTCTCTACCTCTAAGCCAGGAGATATAGGTTCAAGACACCCCTGTCCTTGAGTGCGTAATAACATCTCAGAATTGGTAGTTGAAAATATAATCAAATTTAGGGCAGGGTTATTATTCAAAGCTGTTATAATTCATTTTCATACATAGCAAAATAGGTTTAGATCTGTCTTTTATTCTTTACACGGTAAGGTATTTGCAATTAGTTCAGCATAAATAAATTACCAATTAAGCTCACTTGATTTCATAACCTTTAATACTATTACTTAACAAAAATCTGAGTCCTGAACTTATCCACCACCTGACATGTGAAGGAATTTTTGACATCATTCTTGAACGATATAGTTCCAATTTTATGGTTATATCAACTTAATCTGGACTAGATGAAATAATTTCTCTCAATTGTTTTAATAATTTTAAACACAAAAATTTGATCACCATTTAATCCTCCATATTCAAGGGAAGACCACCCCGAACTATCCAACCTATCTTCCTTATTTAACTCTTCCAGCCTCATAATAGGAAGGGCACTTTGCCTTGTACAGATAGATCAAGGACTACAAAATTATGGCAAATTAAATTTAATTAGGCCAAATAAGCATGTGACAAAAATATGGATGACATACACACTTCAGGGGCAGTGTTGAAGTGGTTAAGGGTGATATTAAGTGATCCAAAGGTTTCAAAATACACAACTAATCATTGCAAGGAACAATTAACAAACCAAAGAGATGGGTGAACCATACAGCTAGACAGCACGATACAAGTAAAAGGAAATCACTCCTACTGCTCTGGTCAAACTATATGTTAAGCGTTGTAGAAGTCCAAGTTCTTCAAGGGCCGCAACTTTCCCCCCACAGTGGTCGAGAACGCCCTTGACCGCGTCTCCCGCATTTCCCGCAACACAACCCTCACACCCCGCCCCCGCCACAACCGCCCAAAGAGGATCCCCCTCGTTCTCACACACCACCCCACCAACCTCTGGATACAATGCATCATCCTCCGACACTTCCGCCATCTACAATCCGACCCCATCACCCAAGACATTTTTCCATCCCCATCCCTGTCTGCTTTCTGGAGAGACCACTCTCTCCATGACTCCCTTGTTCGCTCCACACTGTTCTCCAACCCCACCACACCCGGCACCTTCCCCTGCAACAGCAGGAAGTGCTACACTTGCCCCCACACCTCCTCCCTCACCCCCATCCCAGGCCCCAAGATGACTTTCCATATTAAGCAGAGGTTCACCTGCACATCTGCCAATGTGGTATACTGTATCCATTGTACCCGGTGTGGCTTCCTCTACATCGGGGAAACCAAGCGGAGGCTTGGGGGCCGCTTTGCAGAACACCTCCGCTCGGTTCGCAATAAACAACTGCACCTCCCAGTCGCAAACCATTTCCACTCCCCCTCCCATTCTTTAGACGACATGTCCATCATGGGCCTCCTGCAGTACCACAATGATGCCACCCATAGGTTGCAGGAACAGCAACTCATATTCCGCTTGGGAACCCTGCAGCCCAATGGTATCAATGTGGACTTCACCAGCTTCAAAATCTCCCCTTCCCCCACCGCATCCCAAAACCAGCCCAGCCTGTCTCTGCCTCCCTAACCTGTTCTTCCTCTCACCCATCCCTTCCTCCCACCCCAAGCCGCACCTCCATCTCCTACCTACTAATCTCATCCCACCTCCTTGACCTGTCCGTCTTCCCTGGACTGACCTATCCCCTCCCTACCTCCCCACCTATACTCTCCTCTCCACCTATCTTCTTTTCTCTCCATCTTCGGTCCGCCTCCCCCTCTCTCCCTATTTATTCCAGAACCCTCACCCCATCCCCCTCTCCGATGAAGGGTCTAGGCCCAAAACGTCAGCTTTTGTGCTCCTTGGCCTGCTGTGTTCATCCAGCCTCACATTTCATTATCTTGGATTCTCCAGCATCTGCAGTTCCCATTGTCACTGTTAAGCGTTGTATTAAGTTTTAGAAGTGGAGACTTTAGAATACTGAATGTAGAAAACAGAGAACAACAAAGCTAATTTCCCAAAGCTCCTAGCCTGATTTATGAAGAAAGACTGGAGGAATCTGAGCTTTTCACTGCTGAAAGAGATTTCTGACTGTTCGCCTTACAGGAGTTTCCAAGGTGAAAAATAATTAAAAACAAAGCAGGTATAGAAAACAATTCAAACAAAGTTACAATAGTAAGGTAGGTGCCAAACGGTGAAAGGTTAACGTAGGACTGTTGTAAGGAAGTTCTTTATACAGAACTAAGGCAACACATGGTTTGATTTAGATATGGTAGCATATGTAATGTCATTTAATGCTGACAGTTGTGAAGAGAATGTAACCTCCTTCACAATGCATTTGCTGAGATCACCTATGAAAGATCAGATAGTTAAACTTTAATAGTTCTTCCTTCTTCCCTTCACTAAAATGCCAGAGTCAGGTGATGACAGTGATCATGACTATGAACAGATTGAAGAAGGAGTTACCCTGACGGCTTTGCAGAAAATGAAAAAATGGGCATTTTAGTATGTGTAAAACAAGCTCAGCCTGTTTGGTAAGTAGATATATTATACTGGAGAAATGAATCTGAATGAACAAAAAAAAATCCTCAGGAAATGCAAGATGTAAACAGTTTGTCTAATGGCTTTTAAGAGATGATTTATTCCGTAAATGACTCTTTATGTGAAACAATAAAGAGGAAGACAACAAGAGGGCAGCACTGTGGCTCAGTGATTGGCACTGCTGCTTCATAGTGCCAGAGACCCAGGTTTGACTCCACCCTGGACAACTTTCTCCCTATGTCTACGTAGGTTTCCTCTGGGTGCTCCAGGTACCTCCCACAGTCCAAAGATATGTATGTTAGATCTATTACTTGCTACTTGTGCTTTTTGGCATGCAGGTAATCCTATTTAGTAGCTCCACAAAGGTTGACACCATTTTAAAGTATACTTGGTGCTGCTCCTGGCATGCCCTCCCACACTATTTATTGAACCAAGGTTGATCCCCTAACTTGATGGTAATGATAAAGTGGGGGATGTGCTGGGCCATGAGGTTGCAGATTGTGTTCAAGTACAATTCTGCTGCTATTGATGGCCCAAAGAGCCTCATGGATGCCCAATCATGAATTACTAGATCTGTTCAAATGCCTGGCCCATTTAGCATGGTGATTTGCCACACAACACAATGAGGTTATTCTCAATGTAAAAATGGGACTTTGTCACCACAAGGACTGTGCAATGGCCGTTCTTACCAATACTGTCATGTACAGATGCACATGCAGTCAGCAGATTGGTAAGAATGAAGTCAAGTATATTTTTCCATTTTGTTTGTTCCGTCACCATCTGCTGCAAACCCAATCCAGCAGCTATAACCTTTAGGACCAGCTCAATCAGTAGTTGTGCTACTGTTGATGGTGGATATTGAAATCCTCAACCCAGAATACATTTTGTGTCCTTGCCATCTTCAATGCTTCCTCTAATTGTTGTTCAATGTGATGGAGTACTGATTCATCAGCCAAGGGATGACAGTCTGTGGTAAGCAGCAGGACGTTTCCTCACCCATGTTTAACGTGATAACACAAGACCTCATGGGGTCCAAAATCAATGTTAAGGAGTCCCAGGGCAACTCCTTCCTGACTGTATACCACAGTGTCACCACTTCTCTGGGTCTGACCTGTAGATGGGACAAGAACTACCCAGGAATGGGGATGGTAGTGTCTGGAACATTGTCTGTCAGGTTATTGCTTGATTAGTTTGAGACAGTTCTCCTAATTTTGATACCAACCCGGAGATGTCAGTAAGGAGGACTTGGCAGGGTCAACTGGATTGTTTTTGCCATTGTCATTTCTGGTGCCTAGATCGATGCCAGCTGGTATGTCAGTTTCATTTCTTTGTTGAGACTTAGTAGAGATTAATAGAACAGAGTGGCCTGCTTGGTCATTTGAGCATTAACCACATTGGTGTGGTTCTGGGGTTACATGCATTTGGCAGTTAGGAAGAAAAATGTAATGTTGGCATTCATTTCAAGAGAGCTACAACACAATTAGGAACATTGTGAGCATTTATGGGCCCCATATCGAAAAAAAGCTGTGCTGGGTTTGGAGGAGGTTCAGAAGAGGTTTGCAAGAATGATCCCAGGAACGAAGGGCTTGTCACAGGAGGATTCTGGGTCTGTACTTGAAGGAGTTTAGATGGATAAAAGGGAATCTGAAATTTACAAAATACTCAGAGGCCGCGACAGAGTGGGTGTGGAGAAAATCTTTACAGAGACTAGGACCCTAGGGCACAGCCTCAGAGTGAAAGGATGACCCTTCACAACTGGGATGAGGAGAAATTTCTTCAGCTAGAGCGTGGTGAATCAGTGGAATTCATTGCCGCAGACTGCTGTGGAGGCCAAGTTATTGAGTGGATTTAAAACTGATTCTTAATAAGTAAGAGGATCAAGGGTTGAGAAGAAGGAAAGAAATGGGGTTAAGAAACATTTCAACCATGATCGAATGGTGGAACAGACTCAATTGGCTGAAAGGCCTAAGTGCTCCTTTATCTTATGGTCTTAGACCACAGCAGGTAAGGATGCCAGATTTCCTTCCCTGAAAGACATTAATGAACCAGATAGGTTTTTGCCCCAACAATCAACAAAGCTTTCATGGTCATCACTACATTTCTAATTCTATGCATTCCATCTGCCATGGTAGAATTCAAACCCCATGCCCAAAACATTAGCTGAGTTTTTAGATTAGTAGCCTCGTGATAATACCACTAGGTTATCGTCTTCCTATTACTGATGGTAATCAGAATTTTCTTATTGCAATGATATACTTTAAATCATAAAAAAAAGAGTCTTTATATACATATACAGGTACTAAAGCCACTCAGTTCAAGGATAATTAGGGATGAGTAACAACTACTGGGCATGCCAGCAACACTCACCTCTGATTAAAAGGAAATACAAAATTCAACCTGTCACATTCCTACATATAGTCATTTCTTTAAAATTTAGGTTTAAAATTTTAAATTTATTGCATCTTTTAATCTATTCCTCCTTTCCCTATCCTACTTTCTCTCCATGATCTGACTCTTTTCATTCTGTTTCTTTCTCAATCCCTAAACCTCATTGAGCCTTGATGAGCAAAGTCTTTAACTAGATGCCCTCTTGCCCTTGCTGCGCAGTTAACAGCACACACTTGCAGCAAATTAGAAGGAAGATTATTTTCAAGCTGAAGACAAAGGGAAGAAGTCTAACTTGTTTATCAACTGTAGACCATTTAGCGAGGATATGATTGGGTCTCTCATTAAACTAAACATATAATAGTTGACACAATCTCATAAAACCAAAACATATGATAGTCGACAATTTTTTTTTCAAGAAATTAGAATATACTTAATAGTGCTAAGAATGCAGCAGGTAATTCTTTTGGTCTGTTAATTAACTCAAATAAAATTAATAACTCAAAATAATAATAGATTTGAAAAATAATAGGGCCAAAAGATCTAAAAGTGTATTAAAATACAGTATCTTGTTAACCAATAAGGCTAGTGGCCTATAAACAATACATATACCAAGATATATTGTAAAATATTACTTTAAACTATGTCAAAAGCAATGGTATATTGGAGAAAATGTAAATCTATTTCTGAATTCACATTTCTATTATACTTTATTTTGGACCAGACTAAAGCCCATCAAAATGTACTAAGAAGATAGCCTAGACGCCAACTTTATTGTATTTCTAAATGCAAATGTAAGGGATTGTGTTACAGATGCAATTCAATTGGTCAAACTACAAGGCTTGAAGCAAAACACACTTTATTCATACACTACACAGTTAAAACACACACAAAAGAAAGAAGAAATGGAATAACATCTCTATTGGAAAACTTAACAAAATTGTAGATTATTTAATTACTAAACAACAACTGTTCCAATATAGTAACATCCCATAAACACATCCTTGGGAAGGGCAAATTCAGTAAAATACAGTGTCTCTTATGTAATTCTCCAGTCCAGGAGAAAAGAACATCAACAGAAACTCTGAGATAGAGAGAGAACTGAAATGTTTTGCTATAGCAGGCTGCAAGTTAACTAAAATCCTGGTTCTGTGGGAGCTTGACCCCACCTCTACATGTTGCTTCTAGCATTCCAGCTTTTAAAAAAATCCAAAGGCCTCACAAGCTGTTTATTTTTTAGGTTTGGAACAGACCACTCTCACCTCTGTCTCAAATTCTCTCCATCAAACAACGAGGACAAAAAATATACACGTTTTAGAGCAATAGTATCGTCACAATTCAAATATGTAGTAAGAATTGTCAATATCCATTATTTTTGGTAGTTTTAGAAACAAAGCAAACATTTTACTTTTCATAAAAAAGTACTATCTTTTATTAGTTTTGCTTTGACCATGTAGCATGGAAAATTAAAACAACCTATCTGGACATTATAAGTATTTCAATTAAATTGAAATGAAGCCTTGCTCTTGGAAAATCTGGAATAGTAAAATACTTACTGACGAAATCTAAATTTTTCAGAAATAAGAACTGGCTATTGTTCATCATTCCAAATCACATTGCTATTAACTGACATTTCTCTTTACTCTAAAAACAGAAGGGAATGTTGTTATCCTTAACACCTAAGTGTTTGGGTTTCAATTGAATAGTAAGCCAACCAGGGAGGCTAGGCTTTTAGCTGGAATTCTTTCCTGAATGAGCATTCAAGAATTTATTTACGTAGTTCAGCCCTAACAATTGATCTTTCTGTAACACCAGAGTGACACAGGCATGGAACCAATAGTATAGGATCACAAAATGTCCAATACTCATATGAAACGGATTAAAATCAATGTAATAAAATAGACTCCACATGTTGACAAAACTTGGTCAAATAATTATCAAAACTCCTTGATTGTTATTATTTTATGACACTAAATTAAGATGTAGGAGTCATTAATTATGAATGACATGCGAAGTATGTATAATGATTTTACTATTTTAAGTAATCTGTTGTGATTAAGGGATTTTGGAGCCATTACAGACTTTGATCCCAGTCTGAACTTAGCTTCACACAAGTAATTTCCAACACATCCAGCAGTAATCAACAAGTGCTCAATTCTTCTCACACTACTTTTGGACTGTACAACTGTAATAACCATTTAACAAAATCTTATTGGTTAAATGCATAAAAAAGTTATTTTCTTAGCAGTTGCGTTTCTATTTTTCTTATTCACTTTTACAGTGACATATTTTAAGTACGGAAGAGAGGAAGCAATTAGCTTTTGTTTATTTTCTCAAGGAAATCTATAATCCTTTATCAAAGCATTTTATTGCTTCTGAATAGCACATTTCCTAGCTTTTCTCCAATCCAGGCAACACCAATAAATCCTTCTAATGACCGTTTACTTCACCACTACACATTTCGGCATTCTTCCTGATTTTCCTTGCTACTCTAGTCCAACCTTTCCAGCCAAAGTCATTGGGCTTCTGTCCGATCTAGTCTTACTGAACTAACTTTTTTTTAAAACTAGTACAGTAGCCTTTTCTTTTATACTTCATTCTACCTTTCCCATTTATACTCCTGAGATTATATATTTATCTTTAAATTCCAAAACATAAATCAAGCAAATTTGCAAATTAGCCTCGAGGTCCATCATATCAGGAGATCTGCCTCCCACCTCTCCCTATTTATTTCAGAACCCTCTCCCCTGCTCCCCTTTTACTGATGAAGGGTCAGCTTTTGTGCTCCTAAGATGCTTGCTTGGCCTGCTGCGTTTTTGACCACATACAATCGATTGCTAAAGACTTAAAATCACATTATTATCATCTGTTGTCCTTGCATATTTCTCTGAAATGTCTATGGATGTCATACTCTATTAAATCTTCATTATCTGGTATTTTGCAATTTGTAAAGCACACCAAAAAGATATGCAATTTTCTTTCCAATTGCATAATTCTACCCATTTGAATTTTTTCTTAATACAACTTGCAGAGTATCCTAACACTACTAAATTCCCTGATTAAAATTGTTATGCCACCTTCTTTTCCAAATCTTTATCACTCCTTAAATTCTCAAGAAGTATAAATCCAAAACAAATGTAACATTGTTTGTGTAATCTTTGTTACAAAGGAGAATGATTGAAGAAACCAAAAGGATTTAGAAATGATTTACAAGGTTGTTGCCAAGGCTGGAGGGTTTGAACTATAGAGAGGCTGAATAGGCTGGATCTAATTTCCAGAGAGTGTCGAAGGCTGAGGGGTGACCTTATAGAACTTTAAAAGATAATGAGGGGCACACAAATATGGTAATAACCTAAGGTCTTTTCCCCAGGGCAGTAGAGTCCAAAACTAGAGGGCATTGGTTTAAGGCAAGAGGGCAAAGTTTTAAAAGGGACCTAAGGGGCAACATTTTCACACTGAGGGTGGTGCTTGGATAAAATGAACTGCCATCAGAAGTGGCGGAGGCTGGTACAATTACAACATTTAAAAAAGCATCTTGATGGGTATATGAATAGAAGTTAGAGGGATATGGGTCCAATGCTGGCAAATAGGACTAGATTAATTTAGAATATCTGGTCGGCATGGACGAGTTGGACTGAAGGGTTTCCATGTGGTACAGCTCTATGATTCTGGGTGGATATTTAGTGGCAGACAAAGGTTAATCAATATCACAATAGCTTTTCTTGTTCTGGCAGAGACTTTCTTTTACCATTATATTAGACTGTATTTTACAAACCTCAAGAAAACTATGGTCTATATTAGACTGAGTTCTAGTGATTAATATCAATATAAAATGTTTAATTTTTAAAAAAATTTTGCTTATTGCTCCTTCAGGGATCAAGGATAAATAGCTTGTTCCAGAATCTACATCTAGCTGACTGCAAACTTAGCTTCATCGATAAGAAATTGTTTAATCCCAAGTATTACAAAAGAACTGTTACTTTGGAAAGAAGTAAAGACATTTTTTGGGAAAATGGAATCAGTATAAAAAAACTCTCACTCCAGAACTTGTTTGCAGATTTGAGTGGTTGCTGAATGGTGACAGATCAAAACGTTCTTTCAGTCAGCTAAAACACATTTAATAGTTGCATGCACATGGATAGCATTACAGCAAAATATTGTTTTGTTACGTTAATCCATTAAAAAAAAGGAACATTGAGAAACATTCAACATTTGCTGTGTTTCCAAATGGACGGTTGCCCCACTTGTCATTGTAATGAATCTACTCAGCCAGAATATTACTCAGCCAGGCATAGCTTATGATTCTGCAGCTGCGCAGTCCACTATTTCTTGTTGAGAATGAAGATGGACAATCAAAAGTTTTCTGGAAACAGTCTCCACAAATATCTCCACTCTCAATGATGAGGAAGCATTTGCCCAGCTGAATGGACCATGCATCTCAGTCTCTTCCTGAGGCGCCCAGCATCCTAGATGGTAATGTTTGGCCAATTTAATCCACCCCTCGTGACATCAATGTTATGATTGCAGCTGTTGTAGTCATATTCTAGACAGGAACCTGGCCGGATAGATCATATTCTGATTTGTATTAATTTTAATAAGAGGGGCCTCTCGTTGAAGCACAAGCATACAAAGCTGCAGATTTTGTTTGAACAATACAATAAAAGTTTATTACAGAGGAAATAAACAAAAATAGAAGAATTGAAATTATTTAGATTATAATGTCAAAGACTTAAACACACAATGGAAGTATATTCCCAAACCATTCATTTATAGATTGAAAGGAGTTCTCCTTATTCTGCATGGGCTTCCTCTAAATGCTCTGGTTTCCCTACCACAGTCCAGACATGTGGAGGCTAGGTTGATAGGCCATGCTAAATTGTCTCATAGTATCCACAGATGTGCAGGCCAGTTGGATTAGCTATGGTAAATGTGGGGTTACAGGGGAGGTGATGTTGGAGCTGGATATGGATGGGACGCTCATTAAAGAGTCAGTACATACTCAGTGGGCCAAATAGCTTCTTTCTGTACTATAGAGATTTTATGGAAATAAATAAAAAAGATTTCATGTTGTACCCAAAGTATCACTCATGCACTACTCATACCAGAGTCCCTGTACCATAGTAGGTATCAGTTGTGACTTGAACTTTTAGACTGGATCTGCAGATAGTTTTCTTGTTGTGCTATCACACTTAAGTGTCTTTAGCTTTAAGTAACATCTTCCAACACTCCTGGTCTGGGATTAACACCAACTCTTTGCTTTAAGATAATCCAATTCACTCCATGTCCTTAGCAAAAAAAATTATGAACTGGGGATACTGGAAATCTAAAACAAAAGCAGAGTTTGCTGGAGAAACTCTGCAGATATGGCAGCATTTGTGGAGAGAGAAACAGTTAACATTTCAGGTCCAGTCATCCTTCTTCAGAATACATATGCCTCCTTTTTCAAGATCACTATTCTGCATATCCATCCTATTCCAAGGAACTAACAGGACTGACCGACTCAGGTTAAAAGTGAAACTACAAGTCTCTCCCCTCTCTCTCTATTGGATGTTTTCCTTTCACTTAAAAAAGATAGTCCAGAACACTCCAATAAACACAAAGGTGCCATTATATGCCAGGTTGGTTTCAAAACAAGCAAAAATCCATTTGTAATGCATAAAACCCATAGACTCTACAGCCAAGCTTCAAAAATGCTTTAGAAGAAATAGGCATAGTTACAGAAATGCCTGGAAGTTAATTATCAATTTCAGACACAAAGAAAACCATTTGGCTCTTAACTCAAAAAGCAGAAATCCAAATTCACAACAAATAACATTAAAAGTTACATGTAAAAATCCCTTGGTTTACATCACATCAAGAAAATGACTGAAAAACAAATGCTGGAAATGGCAATGATCCTGACAACAGCCCAGCTACAGTCACTTTTGCTCCAGATATAGTGAGTGCCCTAGCCAAGTTTTATAGCACAGCTACTACAGTGGTATTACCAAACAATGAAGAAACTTGCACAGGCAAGCCATGTTCACAAAAACAGCTCAAATCCAATCCAGCCAATGGCCACTCCATCAGTTTAACCTCAATTTGCAAAGCAGTGTAAAATGTTATTACAAGTGCTATGAAGAGCACCTCCTCAGCAATTACCTGCTCAACAATATTCCACTTTGGGTCCACTAGAAGCACTCAATTCCAGCCTTCATCACAGCCCTTTTCCATGAACAAAAGAACAAAGTTCCAGAAGCGAACAGAGCATAAATGTACTTTATATCAACACAACCTCTCAAAATTGAAATCTCCAATGTTTCCAATCATATCTGCCACAAAGACAGTTGCTATTTTGGAGGCTAATCACTCAGCTCTGGGATACCACTGCAAGAGTTCAAGGTAATGTCCAACATCTACCCATCGTTAAATGCTTCATTAATGAACATCCCCCATCAAGAGCCATTAGCAGCAGCATTTCAAATAATAAAGCCAATTAATTCAAGACCTCTGATTTGTCAAGTCCTTGGAAAATTCTGGAAGGTAATTAGCAGGGTATAAGAACCCAGCCTGGCAGGACTCTGTGGCAGTGGTGAAGGTGAGGATTGTGGTGGGTACTCTCCACCTGACTGTGTCCCCTTGGTAAATGGCAGTGACTGGAGAAGCTTGCCCTGTGACCAGAGACATGTGAGAGCCAGAGTGCATCAACCCATGAGGAGAGGAACAGACTGAACAATTTGTTATACCAGCAAATGTACAAGTATCTGGGAAGTATTTCAAGTTTCTGAAAAATCAGATAGAAGAGCTATTAGAAGTGTAAATTCTTAATTTTGCTGTCTTCAAATAAAGTTGCATCATGTTTGCTGACTGCAGATTTGTACTGTGCAGTCCTTTCCTGATATATGCTATGGTTCTGGAGTAAATTAATATTGTGTACACTGGTTGAGGAGTCTGTGGGGGTCTCAGAGATATCCTGCTTCAGACAACAATTGGAACACTACCATCTGCTGGTTGACCTCTGAAGCATGAGTTATGCAAGTTTAGCCTGCTGATCTCCACTGGGGAAGACTGCAGATGGCTTTGCAATAGACCCTCAAGCATTTTTTTTGGCTTTGAGGACTTGGCTTCAGACTGCACTAAATTAGCATAGGCAAAGGTAGACTAGCCTACTGACCCTTTCAACAAATACAGGGACACTTTCAGCATGGCAGTGGTAGGAAGATGAATGCTATCTTTCTGCAAGGACAGGTCATTTCTCCTGGATGGTGAAAGAAGCTGAGCTAGCAAATACCTGATGCTGCACTTTGGTGGGCCCTTAAATGCTGTCTTGGGCTTCACCATCACTTTCACATGGGCAAGGCACCACATGCCAAATTGAAGCCAGAGTCCTCTGTGCTCCTAGCATCTTGAGCTCCATGCACAAACTATCAATGATCATGTTTGAGTGTTTCTGTCAGCCAGCCCAACATCTTCCTCTGAAACCCACAGTACATCACAGGCACTAGGACAATAAACAAAATTCCTTCCAAATGACTAAATTCAACACTTAGTATGGTATTGCTTTCACTGGGCATAGTCAGTTGAACCCAGCTGGGACACAGTATTCAAGGAAATATGATTGAGCTGCCATTCTGATCACATCCCTTAACCTATATTGGATGAACTAAGAGAAATAGTGGGTGAATATTGAGAAAATGTTAGAAGGTGAGACTCAAATTACCTCCTGGGTTCAAAATACAGTCACACTTGGGTGATGCAATATCTGAAGAAACATTTGTCATCTTGAAGTAAGTTTACAGAACAAACAAAAAACCAAAAGTAATTTTGTAAAAGAACAATACAGCCATTTATAAATGCATGGGTCTAGTCATCTCAATTCACATTTTTAAAGAATGAGCTGGTCACTGGAGTGAGGGTACAGTGAAAAAGAGCAAACATAAAAAAAGGAAATGTAACAAAAAGGGAAAAGGGGACTAAACCCTCAAATGGCTTCACACTTCACAATTTATTCCATACTTTGGTGAGTGGCTTATGCGTTAGGAGCTATATATGAAATTATCGCAAAATAATACAGTACAAGTCAAGGCCATTCACTTCAGACTGCTTTAGCTTTAACTAGCAGTATGGTAAATTCACAAAATCCGGATATCATGACTATTCATGGATACGGCTTACAGCAAGCAGGCTGAATCATTTCTCTGAACTCCACTTGACTCATGTCAAATTGACCATTAAACATCTGTACAGACTATGGCTATTTAACAAATATGTCTTATCAAATAACAGTCTGTACTGATCAGCTTTAAATTTATATTTGATGAGAATGCAACGAGATTTTGTTTTAAGTGGGATTGCTGATGCTATTTGAATATGTGCTTAGTATATGTTTTTCATCGTCATTGTAAATATATGATGTAGGTTGAGTGGTTTATACAACAAGACATCTGTTTGCAAGTGTAAATCCTTTTTAAAATGGCAAAATAATTGAAATTGTTTTTAAGTATTGTTAAAATGCCAAAGGATTGACTGTTTATGCAATCATTGCTTTGCAAAGCAATTGAAACAGCTAAATATTTACTATAATCTCTATTAAAATGAGATACTGCATATCACCAAATCAATGTTATAAATTGGAGTCATGCATAAAAAGTACTTATTACTATAGCTCATAAAACTTGTAGAAAACTTGAACGTATTTTTAAAAACTGCATATGAATATTTTAAATTTATATTGATTTATACAAATTTCTATGACTACGCTGGTAATCAAAGTTCCTTTACTGTAGGAATTGCACGATCAAATGTTTTGCTTTAACGTTCATTGTTTCCTTTTTGTTCTGCTTTCCAGAATAAAAGACTTAACAGGTTTCTTCAATGAATTCAAATACAGTCTGTTTATTGTGAAACAAAACTCGTTTCTAAAATGAAGTAAGGCTGTTTAATATCTAAACTAAAATCCAAAATTAGAACAATATTTTTGCAAAAGGTAAAAGGAAATCACCCTTGTCGGATAATGTCTAAAAAACAGAACAAATTAGATTAATTCTCATGGTCCACTGGGTTCTTGTTGCCAAAATCAAACTGTCGACAGCTGTTTGATCTCATTTATCCAATGAGAGTCCACGCCCAGTAGTAGGTTCAGGTACAACTTTATTTTAGCTTCAGATTTTCTTTGCAATAGGACACAAAAACTTCAAATGAGATACTGTTAAAACTTAGAGCGCACGTCCTCCTTTTTGATATTGTTGGTTGGCAGCTAACCAGGTTATCCCTCCGTGATTGGGTCTCTGGTGCAGCATCTTAAAGAGATGGGCAGGCTTGTGGTCTATGCACAGTCATGATGTTTTCACAGACTTTAATGATAAGGAGGGGGGCAGGGCACAATCTACAGCCTGAATATTTTCTTTTGGTGATTTTTTCGGTATACATGTGGATCTAAAACTATTTTAGAATCTATATCTATGATTATCTTAAGGGTCTGAACTAAAACCTACTTTTAATATTGTAACTGGTGATTAAATAATTTGAGAAACAGCACTTCAAGGTAAAATGTTCTTATCTGTGTAAATAATTGCAGCTGTACATTCCATCCCAGACAGTAGCCTTAATTAAACAGTCCTGCCTTTGTTCTAGTTGCTAAGACTAAACTAAGAAAACATTTTCCCACTCTCTAATTACCGTCATCCATGTTCTGCAGGGTTTGTCAGAGCAGCTGTTGGCCATTTTGTGCAGCTCTGTCATGGACACCCCTAACAATCACCTTGTGATTCCCCCTTAAGTGAACTACAAGGCTTTCTGTGAAAGGATTGCCTCATGGGATGCTTATCTTTCAGGAGCCTAACCTGCGGGGCTGCAGCAGAAGCCAACTGTTGGCAACTACATTTGATTAACAAAAACAAATCATATAAAATGAGAATTACTGCAATTAACACTATACCCTGCAGCAAAGAGGTTGTCAAAGTTCCCAACCAGCCTGTTGCCCAACTCCACAGAGTGGAGGGTGGGAGTTGTTATAGCTTATCCATTTCTTTCCAAATGTGTGCTGCCAGGTCAGTGATTCCCTCAGAGTTGTCAGGGACATGTGTACAGCACTCTGCTCTGATCAGTGCCTTCTTTCCCCACTAACATCAAATCAAGGGTCATCCTGTTCTACAAAGCTGTTTACTGGATGGCCACTATTTCTGCACTAATGTTATCTAAACTTGGGCTGTGTCATTGGCAATCTATTCTAGGGTAGCTGCCTGTTACAAAAAAGTATTTACACGCAATTCCCTTTTGCTTTGTCTTCCTTCTGGTGCAGCAATTTAGCAAGTTACTAGTAGGCAAACATTAAAAATACAGACGGCTTGTAATATATTTGTCCCGAGATGGGGGAAGTTGGTAGTAACAGTTCTTATCGAGCTTCAAGTTCAGTCACTGGTTGCTTGTTAACATCATGCATGCACTCAGAATTCGCTAGTTCTCTTCATCTGTACTCATCATGAGGATACTTCAGTATTTTTCCTTCTTTGCTAATTTTATGAATGATTGTGTCATTGTGCGGTAACTACCTCCAAATGCAAGCACCCCTTCAGGTCTGCACTGTACATATCAAACAATTCAGCTGTAACAAATTACAATACGCTCATCAGGCTTTGCCTCGAGTTTATGGCTCCCCTCTCTTTCAGAGGTATCTGTATGTTAACATTTTTAGGCCATTTCAGTCCAGTTCACTGTCACTGTTTTCAAGCAATTTTCTACATGGATTATGTGTCAGTGCCTTATCTTTTAAGATATGTTTTTATCCTCTTCCTAGCCACTAACCTTTTGTCAAGTATGTGTACATGTCTGAGACCTGTTCTTCAGTGCATTTGTTTTGTGCGTTTCCTTATGTTTGTTACTTGAGGTAAGAATCGCTTCTGCACGCTTACATTGGCATCCCAAGATCATATCATGCATCCTTAACCCTCATATGATCTTATCAAAAGATCCATGAGGTTTTACTTATCTGTTCCTGTATAGTGCCCTCTCCATTTTCTCCCCCTTGGTCCAGAAATTCCCGACCTACGTCCGCGACACCACCCACGCTCTCCACCTCCTCCAGAACTTCCAATTCCCCAGTCCCCAACACCTCATTTTTGCTATGGACGTCCAGTCCCCTTTACATCTGTATTCCCCATGCAGATAGCCTAAAGACCCTCCACTTCTTCCTGTCCTGCAGGCCTGACCAGGCCCCCTCCACTGATACCCTCACCTGGATATCTGAACTCATCCTCAGCCTCAACAACTTCTCCTTCAATTCCTCCCACTTCCCACAAACAGGGTGGCTATGGGTGCCCGCATAGACCCAAGCTATGCCTGCCTCTTTGTAGGCTACTTGAAACAATCTCTCTTCCAAAGCTACACTGGACCTATCCCCCATCTCCTCCTCTGTTCATTGATGACTGTTTCAGCATTGCCTCATGTTCCCACGAGGAGCTCAAACTTCACGACCACCTTCCACCCCAAACTTAAGTTTACCTGGGCCGTCTCTGACACCTCCCTCTCCTTCCTGGACCTCTGTCACCATCTCTGGCATCCACCTGGAAACGATATTCGTTTTAAGCCTACTGATTCCCACAACTACCTAGAATACTCCTCCTCTCACCCACCTTCCTGTAAAAAGGCGACCTCTAATCCAATTCCTTCACCTCCACCACATCTGCTCCTGAGATGAGGCATTCCACTCCCAAACATCCCAGCTTCTCCCCCTCCCACCCCCCCCCCCCCCCCCCAACGGACCACAACTTCCCCTCCAGTGATCGAAAATGCCCTCGACTGTGTCTCCTACATTTCCCACAACTCATCCCTCACAGCCCCTAAATCGCATTTATAACCAAAACAGAATCCCCCTTGTCCTCACGTACCACCCCAACCTTCAAATCCAACTCATCATCCTCCGAAATTTCCGCCACCTGAAATCTGACCTCACTACCAAAGACATTTTTCCCCTCCCCACCCTTATGAGCTTTCCAGAGGGACCACTCTCTCCATGGCTCCCTTGTCCACTCCACAGTCCCCTCCAGCCCCACCACAACTGGCACTTTTCCCTGCAACCGAAACAAGTGCGACACCTGCCCCTATACCTCCCTGCTCACCCCCATCCCAGGCCCGAAGAAGACCTTCCACATCAAACAGATGTTCACCTGCACATCTGTTAATGTGATACACTGTATCTGCTGTTGCGGCTTCCTCTACATCAGGGAAACCAAGTGGAGGATTGGGGACTGCTTTGTGGAACACCTACGCTCAGTTTGCAAAAAACAACTACACCTCCTAGTCACAAACCATTTCAAATCTTCTTCCCGCCACACACAGCACCGCCCCCCCGCCCCGCACCCATCTCCCCACTCCTCGGACAACATGTCCATCTTGGGCCTCCTGCATTGCCACAATGATGCCACCTGAAAGCTGCAGGAACAGCAACTCATATTTTGCATGGCAACCCTGCAGCCCAAGGGTATCAACGTGGACTTCACAAGCTTCAAAATCTCCCCTCTCCCAACCAATTCCCAAAACCAGCCCAGCTAGTCTCTGCCTCCCTAACTATTCCTCCCACTTCAAGTCCCACCCTCATCTCCTACCCACTAACCTCATTCCACCTCCGTGACTAGTCTGTCCTCCTTGGACTGACCTATCCCCTCCCTAACTGCCCACCTACATTCATCTTCATTGGCTCTAACCCCACCCCTTTTCCTGTCTGTGTCCTCTCACCCTATTTTCTCCTTTATCCATCTTCTATCCACCTCCCCCCTCTCCCTATTTATTTCAGAATCCCCTTCCCCTCCCCCATTTCTGAAGAAGGGTCTCGACCTGAAACATCAACTTTCCTGCTCCTCGGCCTGCTGTGTTCATTTAGCTTCACATTGTGTTATCTCTGGAATATCAATTTCTTACATTTAAATTGATGAATTTAGTGGCAAAGGAAGTGTGGGTTTAGTCCCTATACCAGCTGAGGTAGCCCTTGGGGCTCGCCTCTTATTCTTGCCATCATAAAAAGATGAACATTATGAACTACAAATAGACAGAGGCTGCTACATTAAAACAGTAGTACTATATGTTCCATTTTATTGTGTACATTTTGTTTGTATTCTTCCAGACAGGAGCTTTAGCATTGTTATTTATTTAGATGCAATTGATAGATAAGCCTGCAAGAATACTGCTAAAACTTTCCAGAAAGATCCTAGTTCCACCATTTAAAGAAGCCATATGTTAGCTTTGTTTCTGGTCTTCGTATATTTGTGTCAGAATTAAAGCAAAATGTAAATAAAAGGACAGTTGTCTTCAATATGTCAGTGAGACTTTTGGCAACATGCTCACCTGAAAAGACTGACAGCATGTCCAACTTTAAAACATGAAGCACAAAAATCCATTGTAGCAGAGGGAAATTTGTACAGTAGGAAATGGTATTTTCTATAATGATAGACAAAAATTAGCTTAAGCACTACATTAAACTGAGGTTCCTCATAGGTAAACGCAATAGATTCTACGATAACGAAGCGTAGAACTGGATGAACACAGCAGGCCGTGCAGTATCTTAGGAGCACAAAAACTGACGTTTTGGGCCTAGATCCTTCATCAGAAATGCTAAGGCACTTTATTTAACATTAAGGAAATTCTTGCTTGTGTCCAATTGCCTCTCAATAGTCCTTATTTAGTATCCCAAGAGAAGATCATCATCAGTATCACATTGCTGATTTTGGTATTTTGCTGCAAAGACCCATCCTTTGAATTCACATCATTGTAACAATTTTGTGATTCAATGCAGGAGGCCTTTCAATTCATTGTGGCTGCCCTGGCTATCAAACAAGTGTTACAACTTACTACAATTCTCTTACCTTTTTCCTATATCTTTGTACATTGTTATTTGAACAGAAACAATCTAGTGCTCTTTTTGATCACTGCACTTGGGCAGTTTCACAAGCCAACGTTGCAAAAGTGATTTGAAGAAACTTTTTCAACATTTGCAAATCATTTTAAATCTGCACCCTCTCATTGTGATTTTTTTTTTAAAAAGATGAACAGGAATAGTTTTTTCCTGTCAACTATATCCACACCTTTCACAATTTTAAAAACTTCGTGCAGATCTTTTTTAAAGATTTCTTATTGAACTGGACACAATGTTCAGGAAAAGTTCCTACAACAATTTCTAGAAATGGTACTCCACTCTACCCTCACGCTGCCATTGTTGCAGTCTAATTTCTGCAGTTGACGTCCCCATTTTAATTACTCAGGAGTATTTGCATCCTGAATTAGTGTATTTTTTTCGCATCTAGATCCTTCAAACTAGCTGTTTGCCTAATTAGTACATCGAGCAGTATGACTGCAACATTAGGTCTGACGAGATTGATGCTGGCCTTGGACATTCTTTTTCCAGTACTGCATCCTCTGAACATCTCATGCCCAGGAATATTTAACACCTAGTCCTGCCTTTCCTTGAACCAGGTCTTATCATAATGTCTTAACTCCATATTGGCAAACTGTACCTGTAACTCCCCTATACCTTGTGTATCCACATTAATCCTGATTTAATCTTCATTATTCTTTACAGAAGTACCATCTATCCAATCATTCTAAGCATCCTGGTATTTCCTAGATATTCTATTGGTTCCTTTGCTGCCGTCTGATTAGTTTAAAATATTCCCAATAGTACTAAAAAATAAACTTGGCTAGGAACTCTGTACCAGTTTTGTTCAGGTACAACTCATCTGGTTTTACAAAGTGCCATCTTCCCCAAGACTAGTCCCACTGCCCCAAGAATCTTCTCTCTTCTTCCCTTCACCCTCATCCACCTATCCAGCCACGCATTATCCACAGCCTTATCCTTTCAGTTCTATACTCACTTGCACATGGTACTAGTTGATTTCTTATTGTCACTTGCATTTCACGGAGAATAATACAGTAAAATACAAAAGCTTTGACTGTTACCACAATCCAGCACAATTTTGAATAGTTTAAGAGTAAAGATTAACTGCAAGAGTCTATCTTTGTTCTGTTGCCTCTGCCATGAGTCCTGAGCCAGCTCACCAATGACACCTGTTCCTCCACTGCCTGTACCAGACTCACCAGCATAGGAGTTGGCTCTCTTTCGGTGCCATCTCTTCACCTCTGGGCACACCTTGTCAACAGTGGGTCCCATGTTGAACCCAGACTTGTTCCGCAACCAGAAGATCCCAGCTGTGCTAATAATCAAGAGTCCCTGCTCCAGGCCTACGGTGACTACAACCAGGAGTTCCTCATTCTGCTGCTAGGCCAGGCTGCTGCCTCAACAAGAGTCCTATTCAGGCCATTCTTCCCAGAGATGTCACCTTTCTGGTGCCAACATTTTGAACAGTCTTCATATCATTTCCAGATGGTTTGTGGTGCCAGATCAATTTAGCCAGTTTTAGGCCCCTAACCAAAAACTGCTTCTGTCCACCTAATTCTGCCCTTGTTTTACTGCACTGGTGGCTCAACTTGGGGGTGCAGTTGCACACATGCCTCCTGGAGGCAATCCCAGAGATTATTATGTTTAAGGTTAAGTTTGCTAAACAATAGAAGCAACTTTGAACATTCCATCTGTCAAACCCACTCCACCATTCGATACAATCATGGTTGATCTTCAGTTTCAACTCTTTCCTGCCTCATTTGTTCACAAGTAAAATATGATATGCATTATACAAACTGAGTATTGCACACATTTTTATTCCCCTTACTTGCGACTTATAACTGGATTGGGCACAGTTCAGGAGTCCATTAGACTGATGCCAGAGATGAGGGGTTTGAGAAGAGAGGGGTAGTGGTCACCATTGACCAGAAACAGAACTGGACTTGCCAAATGAGAGTGGTTTAAAAAGCAGGTCAGAGTCCAAGAATACTGCAGTAAGTAATACATCACCCCAAAGCCTGTTCACCATCTACATAGAAGTCAGGGGCATGAGGAAGGGTCACTGTACCCAAAATGTTAACTCTGATTTTTCTTCATAGATGCTGCCAGTGCTACTGAGCTTTTCCAGCAACTTCTGTTTTTCTGTGTAATGGAATACTCCCAAATGGCCTGGATGAATATAGCTCCAACACAGCTCAAAGTTTGACACTAACCATCCAATACAAAGCAGCCCACTTGATTGGTGCATCCACAAACATTAACTCTCTCTAATACTGCAAATGATCTACAAATTTGTCCAAAAAATGCTTAGACAGCATCATTCAAACTCATGATCAGTTTATCCTAGAAAGAACAAGGGCAGCAAATACATGGGAACACCACCACCTCTCAAAGGCAGAGCTGTGAATATATTGCTGTTCTTTCACTGTCACAGGGTCAAAATCCTGGAATTCTCTCTCTCAGATGGCATTGCGGATCTACCTGCAGCATGTGGACCACGGTGACTCAAGGTAACAGCGCACCACCTTCTCAAGGGCAACTAGAGTCTGGCTGGCCCAGCAGCAATGCCCACGTCCCACAACAGAAGCGAAAAACATACTAGAGGTATAACATGCTGGTCAAGGAAAACTCTAAAGTACAAAATAAATCAGATATTACACTGATTATTCCTGTTGTCATAAAGTTATAATTCTAAAGAATTCTCAAATTAGACTAAATAAAAATACTAAATTTCTAAGCAAGATGCTACTGGGATCCTGAAGTTCATGTTGCAATTCTAGAATAAACAAACAATGAATATAATTTTCTAGCAACTTCTATGTCTGTTCCTGATTCACAGCATCCACAGTTCTTTCTTTTTTATTGCACATAATTTGGAGCTGTTTGCATCCAATTTAGATCTGCACTTAGATATGTAAAAGCTGATATTTACTTTTCTTTATGCTCTTTAAATGAGAGACACTATGAACACTGCCATATGATTTACCCATCCCAATCTGATGGATGAGCAAAAGAAACAAACTCTATCAAAGGTCAAACTTATAAAACATGCATCGACAAAGTTCAACAATGCATCACATGACCAACTATTCAGGAGCTCAATTAGAAAACAATGTCTTAAATCAAAATGCTGCATTGGATTTTAATAAAATCCAATAAAATCAAAAAAGTTTACTACATTTGGCATTGTTAATTTACAAGCATTTATTCTTCTCTACTTATGATGCCAGTTTAGTCAAAATTTCAATGTTATATCCAAATATTAGTAGTAACATTCCCAATCTGAAGGTAGTGAGAGAGATACAGAACACACTTCCATGCCTCAATAGTGTAGGAGGCGGCTATGGTCAAGATCAAAAAAAGTTTATTTTCTATCATGATACAAAAAAGGTGCAGATTTACAAAACCAAAAATGCAGCTGTTTGCAATCAAACAATGTCCAAAATCCAAGTAGAACATAGAGACACCCACTCTTTCATGTTAAAATTGATTATTTACATTATACTACAGGATGATAGACTCTGCAGGTTTTAGAATGGGTTCAGAATTTTACCTACACATCTTTTTATTCAATTATTCAGCATCTGTTGACCTGAAATGATCCTCATCCACCGTAGAATAGATGTGTCCTTCATTGCTAAGAAATTCTACTGCTTGCCTATATAGAAAAAAAAAATTGTAATCATAAGATGTTAAATATTTAATTTAACACAATAATATTAAATGAAAATAACACTAACTTGATAGCAATGATGTTCATATTCTTCAGTGTTTTCCTCATGTAGTCAATGCTCATGCCCTCCTGTTCTCGACAATTGCGAATCAAGTTCAGTACCTGAAAGGAAAGCATTGTTTTAGCTACCACAAATAAAAGTCTAATTCTGACAAAACAAAAAAAAAATTTTCAGCTAGCAATTTAAGGGGAAAACCATAATTTAAAAGTGTTTGAAAGGAGAGGACACACTTTGAGGTTCCCAAGGTTCAACACATTAGATTAGCCTTATCAACAACTTAATGAATTGGGCCCATGATATTTGTTCAGTACATAAGCAGTAAGTAGGGCACATTAAAGCCATGCTTCTGGATAGGGTGACTGCCCTGATCAGAGAATTTATCATATACCACACAAACTCGTGAATGGCCCCAAGGCAGTCTCACATTTAGTTATTAAACTTGCCCAGACTACTTTAGAAGAACAACGTATCCTCAAACATTTGGGCTACTAGCAAAGCTAGCTGCTTCATTCAGCTAAGTACCAACACAAATTGTGTATGCAACAAACAGGATCTTCAGCCAAAAAGACATCCTGCTCATCACCCAAACAAGTAACCTGGTATAAGAACTGCAGTGCTAATCTGAAGCCAGGCATGTAGATCCTACGTCACAGAGTGGTGGATCTTATCGAGCAGCATATCCCTTTGGCTACTGCAACAAGGTACACACTGTGTACACCCAACCAGTCTGCACATGTAGAACTTGAAACTGTATCCATTATCATTGGACAGTAATCGGCTGGATAATCTGAGTACGCAAAGAATTATGCTGATAACCAATTTAGCATCAGTTGGATTCAGTAACATTGGATCACTTCTGGAACTCCTTCCCTAACACTGCAGAGGTACCAACACCAAATTAATCCCAGTTACAAAGTCATAGCTGACCACCACTTTTTCCCCCCCAAGGGCAGACAGGACAGGCAATACATGATCAGCCAGCAACTTCCAAAAACCATTAGAGCAGTTCAGAAAAAAAAAATTACCAGGATGTTGCTGGGAATGGAGGTTAGAAATATAGAAACAGACTGGAAAGAATGGGACATTTTTCTTTCCCTACTGCAGTGCATGAGTTTAGGGCTGACCTTATTAAGGTTTATAAAGCATGAGGGGCACAGAGAAGGTGAATGTCAAGGGTCTTTTCTCTAGGGTAGGGGAGTTTAAAACTAAGTGGGGGGGGCACATTTTTTTTGCAAAAGGTGAGGGAAGAAAAGATTTTAAAAAGAAATGAAGGACGACTTATTTTTTCAAAAAAGCAGTGGCTCCTGTGCAGAATGAACTACTAGAAGTGGGTGCAATACAGTTACAAAGTTTAAAAGGCATTTGGGCAAGTTCATGAATAGGAAAAGTTTGGTGGGATATAGGTCAAATACAGGCAGGTAGGACTAGTTCAGTTTGGGAACAGGTTAGGGAGGCAGAGACAGGCTGGGCTGGTTTTGGGATGCAGTGGGGGGAGGGGATGAACTGGGCTGGTTGTGGGAAGGGGAGATTTTGAAGCTGAAGTCCACATTGATACCATTGGGCTGCAGGGTTCCCAAGCGGAATGATGACTTTCCATATTAAGCAGAGGTTCACCTGCACATCTGCCAATGTGGTATACTGCATCCATTGTAACCGGTGTGGCTTCCTCTACATTGGGGAAACCAAGCGGTGCCTTCGGGACCACTTTGCAGAACACCTCCGCTTGGTTCGCAATAAACAACTGCACCTCCCAGTCACGAACCATTTTAACTCACCTCTCATTCTTCAGATGACATGTCCATCATGGGCCTCCTGCAGTGCCACAATGATGCCACCCAAAGTTTGCAGGAACAGCAACTCATTCTGCTTGGGAACCCTGCAGCCCAATGGTATCAATGTGGACTTCACCAGCTTCAAAATCTCCCCTTCCCCCAATGCATTCCAAAACCAGCCCAGTTTGTCCCCTTCCCCCACTGCATCCCAAAACCAGCCCAGCCTGTCTCTGCCTCCCTAACCGCTTCTTCCTCTCACCCATCCCTTCCTCCCATCTCAAGCCGCACCTCCATTTCCTACCTACTAGCCTCATCCCACCTCCTTGACCTGTCCGTCTTCCCTGAACTGACCTATTCCCTCCCTACCTATCTTCTTTTCTCTCTATCTTCGGTCCGCCTCCGCCCCCTCCCTATTTATTCCAGAACCCTCTCCCCATCCCCCTCTCTGATGAAGGGTCTAGGCCCAAAACTTCAGCTTTTGTGCTCCCAAGATGCTGATTGGCTTGCTGTGTTCATCCATCTCCACACTTTGTTATCTTGGATTCTCTAGCAGCTGCGGTTCCCATTATCTCTGATATAATTTTGTATCCAATTGGCTAGCTTTCCTCAAATTCCATGCGATCTAACTTTATCCACTTGCAGACATGGGGCCTAACCACTGGGCCAGCATTCGTTGTTCACTAGCCAATCTGTCCTTGAAAACATGGTGGCAGGCTGACTTCTTAAACTGCTGCAGACCACTTGCTGTAGGTAAGCCACAATGTCTTTAGGGAGGGAATTTCAAGATTTTGATCCAGTGATTGAATGAATGGTGATATATTTCCAAATCTGGATGGTGTGTGGCTTGGATGGAGCCCCTATGTACCTGCTGCTCTCATCTACTAGATGGATGCGGTTTTTCGTTTTGGAAGGTGCTAAAGATCTTTAGTAAATTTTGGCATTGCATCTTGCAGATAGCACACCTTGCTGCTAAGTGTCAGTGGTGGAGGGAGCGCCAATCAAGTGGGCTTCTTTGCCCTGAATGGGGTCAAGCTTCTTCAGTGTTGTTAGAGCTGCACTCAGTCAAATGGGGAGTATTCCATCACACTCCTGACTTGTACCTTGTCAAATAGCATAAAGGCTTTGAGTATTCAGAGGATTTACTCACAGCAACAGTCCTAGCCCCTGACCTGCTCTTGTAGCCAGTGCATTTATATGGCAGTCCAGTTGTTTCTGGTCAACAGTATCCCCAGGACATTGAATATCAGGGACAGTTGTTAGATTCTCTAATTGGAACGGTTGTCGTGCGGCACACGTTACTTGTCACTTTTCAGCCGAAGACCTGTTGCATTTGGGCATGATTCAGTATCTGAGTAGTAGAGAATTGTGCTGACTATTGTGCAATCATCATGGCACACCTCCACTTCTGACCTTAAGATGGACAGAAGTTGCTTGATGAAACAGCTGAAGAATACCCTAAGGAATTATTGCACAGATGTACTGGAGTTGAAATTACTGACCTTCAACAAGCAGAACATCTTCCCAAATGCCAGATATGACTCCAACTACTGGTCAGATCCCCATCACCACCAGGTCTACATTTATTCCAGTTTTGTTAGGACTCCTTGGTGTCACACTGTCATACGCAGCCTTGATAGCAAGGATTGGTGACTCTCACTTCACCTCTGGAATTCAATTATTTTGGACCAAGGCTGTAATGAGGTCAGGAGGTGAGTGGTCCTGGCAGAAACCACATTGGTCACTAGTTAGCAGGTGTTTCCTGATAGCACTGTTGATGACTACTTCCATTACTGTTGATCTCAAGAAAACTGATAAAGTGGTTTTTAGCCAGGTTGGATTTGTCCTGCTTTGTACATACAGGACATACCTGGGCAATTTTTTTACATTGTTAGGTCGAGTGTCAATGTTGTACCAGCACTGGAGCAGTTTGGCAAGGCGTGGAGCAAATTCTAAGTGCCACCTTTCACTACACTTGCAGGAATGTAGCATGGGCTCCCAGCCTTTGCAGTATCCACTGTCTCCAACCATTTCTCGATATCATGTGGAAAGAATCAAACTGGCTCAAGACTGGCATCTGTGATATTGAGGACCTTTGCTAAAGGATAGTCAGCACAAAATTTAATTAACATATCATGCCCCATCCCTAGAATCAAACCAGCACGTTTAAATACAATTCTGTTCAAACTAAAATGCATTCAACTAAACAAAGTAGTGGTCTAAGCCTGAAGGAGCTGTACGTAACGTTTAAAAACAAACTCTTGCTAACATTATCAATGAAACTATGCAAGTTATTTGCAGTAATAATGCTATAACAGCCCTTTCCAAACAGCACTACAAAAACTCAAATAGTACAAAGCGGCAAACTAATTACAAATTGGTTTGATTTTCCTGGGTTTGCAAGGGGAACCAAAGCATTGCCTTGAAACAACAGGGGTTAGAGAAGAGTCACAGCACAGAAGGCTGTCATATCTGTACTGTATCCCAAAGAAAAGGGATTTTTTTCAATATTGTGGGCATAGATACACATTAAACCAGCTTTTTTTCATATCTTGTCAGTTGTGTTCAGTCTGTTTGAGACATTGCACCACAAATTTAACATTGCAATTAGAGGGAGATAAACTATTGCTTTTCTCTTAACTCTACCGTATTAACTTCAGATGAGACAATTTCACAATTCTTTCCCAGTGAGTTTTACCTGACTTTGTTGACTTGTTAGTCCATTCATCAATGCATCATTACCACCACCATATAGCCCCATTGTACCTTCATTTCGCATTGGGGTGTGCAAAGCTAGAGATCCTCCAGGCACAGGCTGACAAAAAAAAATTTAAAAATTGAAGAAGTGAAACTTCAGAACAATTCTTCATTAATGACTTTTCATAAGTAAGCTGGTGTAAAGTCTTAATCCTAGTTGAATCTAAAATGCACTTAATTTTATTGGCTGTAAAAATTATTCAGTAGCAATGAAGCTCAGAGTGAACAACTCATGACCAATGATCTTTTTCTAACGCCCATTGCCCATATCTTCCAATGATTTCCACTCTTCAAGATGCTGAATTTATTATTCATTCACAGGATATGGATGCTGCTGACTCAAGCAGCATTTATTGTCTATACTAAAGTGTTTTAAGGGGCTGGTGGTGAGCTATCTTCTTGTACTGCTGCAGTCCATGACGGATAGCTACATCCAGTGTTGTCCAGAAGGGTTTTCCAGGATTTTGGTCCCATAACTTTGAAGGAATGGCAATATAGTCTTAAGTCAGGATCATGAGATACTTGGAAGGAATCCTGCATGTTGTAGCACATCCATACTCCCACTGCACTTGTCCTTCTATCTAGAACAGGTTGCATGTTTGGAAGGTGCTTTCAAGGGAGCCTTGACAAGATGCTGCAGCGCATCTTGTAGATGACGCGCACTGCCACTACTATGAGGAAAGAGTGAATGTCTGAAGCACTGGTAATCAAGAGGGCAGCTATGGTGTTGATGGTGCTGAGTTTGCATGCTGTTAGATCTGTATTCATCCAGGCAAGTGGAAAACATTCTATCACACTTATGTTCCACTTCTGTCACCAGCCAAATCCACCACTCCTCCAGCACGATGGCAAACACTTCCCCTTTCAGCATCCTTAACCAGCTGCTCTTTCTATGGCATCCTGCTTCTCTCTCCAAATACAAATATTCAACAAGCCAGGTAGTAACAGTTGTTGTCCTTTTCTAGCTAGCTATTATACAATGCAGCACAATTTCAAATCTTGAAACATACATTAGTTGTATCCTATCAGGATGTTGTTTCAAGTGTTTAGCCTTATACTCACCTGTGGTTTGTTTAGCAACAAGTGAGCCTGCACCACCTCCAACATGTGCGATGTTAACTCATTCATGTCTTCCAAAATCATGATTTTAAATGCCACCAAGCTCTTCTTGTTCTGTCAATTTAAAGTAACAGTTAAGTTCAAGATTAGATTTAACATTCACACAGAATCAAATGTTACAAGTGAATTCAGTAGATAAAATATTACAGTGTAATAAAAAGCTGAAGTGTTACAGGTAACCTCTAATTTTGTTCTATTTTAATAGATACAAAAGACTGACGAGGTTTGTTTTGCCTAACTTCAAAAGCAGAGGCTATCATTAAGCTACAAATGCATGAATACGCCAGTAAACTTTTTAAAAAAAATATCCACACACTAATTGTTCCCTCACTGAAAAGTGATTCAGCTTAGTTCCTTTCTCTAAAGATATGGTGAATGCCAAGTGTTCAGAAACACAAGAAAATCAGGAACACATTCAACGTTACAATTCTTTGAACTGCGACTTTGGATAGCTCCCAATGGCATGATTACACAAAGCAATCAAAAATCTTCATCAAATCATTCAGTAGCACTTTTCAAAAAAGAATTGTATAAATTGTTACTCAGGTAATATATTTCAGCCAGCATATTTCCCCCCAGTTAAATTTTATTTCTATAAATATAGGCTTCATATTTTTAATGAATACTATTCCATTTAATTAGGTCATTAAATAAACAAAAAATCTGGAGAAATAGAGTGTTATGAATAACTCGTTATGTCCCAAAATACTAAATTGGTAAAGTATAGGAAGCAAATGCAATGAGACAAAACAAAAGAGATGTCTAAAGTATCAATGCATGTGTAAATGTGCATACCTGGAACGATCGGAGATGACCAGCTACCTTTACATAGCTACCAGGGGGAACAACAATATTCTCACTTCCGACTTCCTGTGTTTAGAAAATTTGTTAGAACGATTAAAATCAGAGGTAACTTCAAACAGCCAAAATAAAACACGAATCTGAAAGAAATTTAAACAGCTTTGTGAAGTTAAAATTTTGTCATAACATCTGGAGGGAAAAGGAAAGTGACACTGAGGTATGAATGACAACTGCACGCTCAAAATGGATTTGTTAATAAACAAGTTCAGTTTATGCTGGATGAGTTATAAACACTTCCAGAAACAGGAGCTATTCAAGGACAGTCAGAACTGAACAAATGGGAGTTATCAAAAGCATACTCCCACCAGAGATACAACTTGCTCACCCAAAGCAGCCCGTGATGCATTTTGGCAATGGTGGGACAAAAACCAGTATTCGTTAGATAAATCTTTAAAATGTCTTTGAAGAACATACATTGATCATGGTTTTTATTCACTAGTACCCTAGTGGTTTTATAACATCAAACATTCCAGATAAGTCTTGCTATAGGTATTTAACACTATTACACAACCGCTCCTTTAATTTAAAGTCAATTTCATTAGAATTATCCGCAAATTCATTTTTGGGAGCACAAGAAAAATCTCGTGCACTGCAGATAAGGCTTACCAAACAAAAAAGTTGACTTAAAATCAGGCCACGTAAGTTAATAACAAATTTGAAAGGATGTGACTGATATATACAGATGGGACTAAAGTTTTTAGGTCAGGGAAGTGGAGAGGATGGATAGCAAATGGAGAACATGATGGAAGTTAGCCAGATGGGCAGACAGCAGGGGGAAATCAAAACAACATTCTTTGGAACAAACAAAATTATCACTAAGATTTTAAACAAAACAAACCAGAACCTCCAACAAGTAGGTATGACTATCAGATTAACTGGAATTTGTGGGTTTACAGTTAGATGCACAGAACATAAGCGATAATGGTTAAACTGTACAGACCTCAGTTAAACTAAGTTGTAGTATTGTTGTGCACTTAATTACAGAAAGAACATAAGAAATGAACTAAAGTTATCCTGATGGATTTGCAATGGAAACAGAGGAGGCTCAAACACAGCATAAACAATGACATGGACTAGTTGAATCAAATGGACATCCTGTGTGCAAATCAGTAGAAAAGTGTATTTTACGTTACATGTGCTGCTTAAAGCTGATTAGTTTCAATGCTAAAGTCATTTTAAAAATGCTTGATCTTTTCTTGTCCAGAGCTGCAAAAGGAAATATATGGCTTAACACAAGTCTTCAGGTTTCAGAGTTAAGGTATATAGCAATAGATGTTTGTTGAACAGAGATAGTTTAATAAATTCAAATTTATGATTACAACAGATTTACAGGGCAGTTTAGGATAATTATATACAGTGGATGTATGTGGAGCTGTTGTAATTTACTGAAGCAAAGTTACTATTCATTTCAGCACTAAATTTAAAATGTTACACATGCAAGTGAAAATAATCAACCTATTCCCGTGATATAAAGCAAACAAGAATTTTATGACTACAAAATAACATACACCATGTTGAGTTTTGCAAATTTAAGGCAAAGCCTTTTTAACTTGTTAAAATAAGGGAAATTTGCAGACTTCATTAAAACAGCACAGAGCTCAAGTTCATTAAATACAATTGATGTAAATTCTCAATTTCAAATGAGTGAATACAAACATGTGGCAGGGTTGAAATAACATTCAACTTGCCACCACCAGCTGGAAGAGATTCAACTCAGTTTAGACAGGAAATTAAGTGATCAATGCAAATAAAGTTAAATGGATTGCACCAAACTATTCCCATTTACAGACATCAAGTGCTCTTTCCAACAATGAACTTGACCTACTCAAACTAACACACTTAAACACCGATTCATCAACAGTCTGTCCAGGACTAATTATCTGCAAAACATAAAACTTGAAAGGGCTGACAAGGGAATACAGCATACTTTTAAACTGACCTAATTTATACTGTTACGAAATCTGAACATACAATATCCAGTTTTAGACTCCAGTGAGGACTCCATTTCCTAATAGTCCCTGGAAATCATAACAGACTGTTAGGAAGGAGAGGTTGAACCCCTCTGATAATTAAAAATCAAAACACGAGCCCCAATCTGTTACAGCAGGAGTACAGGTCCCCGTCTAATTAAACCCAAAACATGTGGAGAAGCCTGCCTAATCTGTAACAGAGGAGGGAAAATTAAATGAATGAAAATCCCTGATATTCATTTTATAAGTAACAAGTAATTATTTACTCAACCCTAACAGTGAACAAATTAGTAGAATTACTAACAATCTGAACATTTCCCCCAAAACTACTAACATTCCCTAACTGAACTAAATTCTATTGGTTTGCTGTACCAGCAAACACAAGGTCACTTATAGAAGACCAAGTAATAAGAAAATAAATTAAAACTTAGTCTCTCAAAGTCTACATGCCTTTTTTCTGCTGTTCTCAAGTCAAACACAGAATCACAAAATCCCTACAGTGGGGAAACAGGCCATTCAGCCCAACAAATCCACACCAACTGTCAGAGCATCCCACCTAGACCCATTCCCCTATGACCCATATAAGCTACACATCCCTGAACAGTATGGGCAATTTAGCATGGGTCAATCCACTAACCTGCACATCTTTGGGCTGTGGGAGGAAACCCACACAGACACAGGGAGAATGTGCAAACTCCACCAAGACAATTACCCAAGCCTGGAATCAAACCCAAGTTCCTGGCACTGTAAGGCAGCAGCGTTAACCACTGAGCTGCCCCGGAATATCTTTCTTCTGCTGATCCAGCTGTCAGGAATGCTTTCTCTGTGAAGTCATCTGTGAGTAATCTGAGCTAGAAGTTCCACGGTACCTTTTATGGATAGATGGTGCTTTCTTAGAGAAGATTAGTGATTTCTTGTGAGGGCTAGATGTTTACTTCTTGGATGGCAGTTCACTCTTATACCAAAAACCCTCTCCTTATATATCTGGGATGACATACCGATTTTTTTTCCACAATAGCATCGGTCCAAGGCTGTCAAAACCATCAGATTTAAATTCACCTGGCTTTCAATCACCACGTGCTTGGTTTAAATTAACAGTATACTTTGGATGGCAGCAAGACAGGCTGTACATGCCGGTATTTTTAAACATTTGGAAGACCCAGCCATCAGGAATGTGCTATAGGTTGTGGAGACTATGTGACTGGCATGAAGACTAGATCACAGGATAATATGAAGGATGTAGGACATTGATGAGGCCTCTTCTGGAATACTGTGTCCAGTTCTAGTTGCCCAGTTGTAGAAAGGTTGTTATTAAGCCAGGGAAGGTTCAGAACAGATTTATTGGCATGTTGCTGGCTATGAATGATGCGAATTGTAAAGAAGGCTGGAACTTTCTTCAGCGGAGCGCAGCAGGTTGAGAGATGACCTTATTGATGTTTATAATATGATGTCGGGTATAGATTGGAAAAAGACACCTACCATTAACTCTGATGGTAGATTTCAAGACCAGAGGGCATATTAAAGTGGAAGGACAGAGATCTAAAAAAAGTTGAAGGTGGTTCATGTGTGGCATGAATTTCCTGAATAAGTTGGGTGTTGCGGGGGGGGGGGGGGGGGGGGGGGGGGGTGGAGCATGTGTGCACGCACAGGTACAATTACAATATTTAAAAGACTTTTGACTGAGTACATGAATAGGAAAGATTTGGAGGAATATTGGCCGGAGCAGGCAGAGAGGGCTAGTTTAGTTTGGGATTAGGCTCAGTGCGGATTGGTTCGACTGAAGACATGGACTGTTTCCATGCTGTATGACTCTACGATTCTATAAGCCAGAGTTAGTGAGTCTGGTGGTCAGCTGCAAGAAAAAGAGGTTCCATCCCAAAAAGGGCTCTGCTGGAACATAACTAAAGCAGTCAGGAGTCAGTAGAAACAGCCAGTTATTGGAGTTACAGCTCAGAAAGCATGTTAGGAGCTGATTACAGACTTGGGGACTGGGGACCTCATTGGTCTGGTGGTAATGTGACGGAGCCAGTAATTCAGAAACCTAGGTAATCTTGCAAAGACATGAGTTCAAATCCCACCATAGCAGACGGTTAAAATGCAAATACAATTGAACAGAAAATGCAGAACTACAAACTAACCTAATGGTGACTGTGTAACCACTGCTAATGGTCATAAAAACATATCTAATTCATCAGGAAAGCAAATTTATCATCTTTACATGTGACTCTACATCCACAATAAGTGCCTTCTGAAATAAAAAGGTCACACAATAACAGGTTATAGTTCAATGGGTTTATTTGAACTCTCAAACTTTACCTGAAAAAGAAGCAGTGCTCCAAAAGTTTGAGATTTGAAATAAACCTGCTGGACTGTAACCTGGTGTCATGTGACCTCTGATATTGTCCAACCCGGCCCAACAGTGGCAACTCCACATCATGGCCTTCTGAAACGGCCTAGCAAGCCAGTTATACGACAACTGGGGATCAACAATAAATGCTGCACTAACCAGCAATGCCCCTATTCCAAGAATAAGGAAAAGAAAAAGCACAAAAGCTATTAATAATTCAATGCAGCCAAGAATGAGGGTGAAAGACATTTGCTGGTATAACCGATATTGGGGCTTGAGGAAATCCTTAGGGAAGCTAGTTATCTGTGGTAAAGGTAGAAGTGTGCCGATGAGCACGTGCTGGGACGTAGTCTAAAGTATCAAGAAAGGCAGTCTCAAAGAAAGGAGAGTGAACTACCAGGACATGTGTTCTAATCAAGGTAGGATGGAATGTAGCAATCAAAGGGAGCTCTAAAGCTAGATTTGCACAATTTGAGCAATTTGTAGAGTTTTAAATTAAGTTTGGCAACTTAGTCTCACTAATATCTGGGGTAGGTTGCTGAAAAATCTGGAGGATAATCATATATGCTTTTTGACATACTGGTAAGGTGCTCAACCAATGTTTGCCTGTTATTAATATTTACCTCCAATTCTGGATGTCAGAGTACATACTTCTATACATTTGAAGGTTGTGTTACCGTTTGTGGTGAAGTTGAGTACAGCATTCATGGATTGGAAGGCAGGATGTTAAAATTTGATGTTTGTTAAATGATGGGGGTAAGGGGGAGTGAGAAAGAGTGTGGGGTTGGGTTTTTTTGAGGCTTGGAGATTAAAATAATCGTTCAGATATTCAGAAAGCTCCTAAAATTGAAATACCGTATGGAAAAGCTGTATGGCTAACAACCCAGACAGTAGTCTTGTTTTGTCACTAAGGCAACCAGTTTGAAAATCAGTCAATTAATCTGAACCAAGCACTTAGGAAAAAAAATTAAATTTAAATCTGGTGGTCTTGGCAACTTAGGACCAATCCTATTGTAAGAAATTAACAGGTCATTCAGGGTACAAAAGAAGAAAGCATTTGAAAAACCTTGAGACACCAAACTGCCATCTGAAGAGAAACTTACTGGCTCTCATAAGTATCTCCAAGCTCTCAGAAAGCACCATCTAAATAAAAGATACCAAGGCACTTAGTTAATATTCCTCACACAAGAATTTGACTGAGGAAGGCATTCCTGACTGGAGGACAGCAGAGAAGGCAAAAAACATTACGGAAAGCTTATCCTAGCTGTAAATTCAAGAGATTAAAGTTTTTAAATTTTTTTTTGTATTAATTTGGATTATTTAAGTGGGACTTATGTCTAATGGAACAGCAGGGAATAGTCAGTAGTTAAGGGGGAATTGTTTGGTGACTTAGAAACACTTAATTTGTTCACTGTTAGAGTTAGATACATTATTACTTGTTGATTGTAGAGTGACTGTCAGGAGTTCATTTTATTTCACCTCTCGTTTATAACAGATTGGGAGGTATGAGACAGGTTATGCCACTTTTCACATTTCCTTTAACAGATCGTGAAGCAAGCTTCGTGTGTTTCGGTTTTAATTGTCAGAGAAATGCTGACCTCATCTCTGCTTCGTAACACCATTCCAACTTAACATAGTCGAATGGATTTTTGCTCAAACACGTGGAAACTCATGGCTTTATTCTTGAGAAGGTGGGATTTCAAACGTTATCTACGATTCTAAAAAAAAAACTGGTTGATATTGAAACAAAAATTTGACGGCCTCAGGGTTGAGGAGATATGTTAAACATATGGAAAATTCAGATACTTACATCAGTATCCACCCACTGTCTTACATCCATTGGGGGGGCAGTCATATCATCCAATTTGTACAAAATGTTTGTTGGTGCTTTTTCTGCATCTTTAATCATGCCAACCAGGGTTACCTAAGTAAAGGAAACACACACCCATAAAAGCTCAAATGTTAGATGAAATGTACTACAGAGCTAATGATTAAAGAAAAACTTAATGTTATTTTTAAAATCGAAGAACACTTTATATACTAAAATTCGAAATCACATTCTTAAGCTCCAGTACCCCAATAGGGACATCTGATGCAGACTAAAGTTAACTACAAACAAAAAGATAAACAGAAATTGCTGGAAAAGCTCAGCAGGTCTGGCAGCATCTGTGAAGACAAATCAGGTAATGTTTCGAGTCCGGTAACCATTCCTCAGACCTGATAGTAGCAAGAAAAATGTTGGT
This sequence comes from Stegostoma tigrinum, assembly GCF_030684315.1. NCBI lineage: Eukaryota > Metazoa > Chordata > Chondrichthyes > Orectolobiformes > Stegostomatidae > Stegostoma > Stegostoma tigrinum. The sequence continues at coordinate 37,515,062 of NC_081377.1, read as the reverse complement.
TTATATGTAGAAAAAAGGTTTGTTAGGTTGGTGGTGGTGGGGGGCAGCTGTTGGGAAGAGGGTAAAGAGTAAATGAGAGGTGGAGATAGAGCCCAATAAGAGAGAAGAACAGATGGAATAACAAAAAAAAGTGTATAATGATTTGGCTAGGAGAGTGAATAGCTGTCAATGGAGACGGTTAGTCACTAACCACAGGTAGTGCGTCATGGCAGACTATGTGATAACATGCTAACTTGTTATCACAGTCTGCCATAACACACTACCTTGCTATCTATAAGTTGAAGTCAATTTCAGGATTCTTGGCTTTTGCCAGTTTCTAGAAATCCTTTCAATGGCAGTTGATTGGCAGCATTCAAAGCATGAATGCTTTTCCTACTCTGTTTCCTTCTGACTGGCTTGCTAGCTATTTTACTTCCAGCAATCTTCTATTCATTTTACCAGCAATGCAGCAGTGACTTATTGTGCTTTACTGATCAGGAACTTTACAGCATCTCAAGCCAGGCTGGTATCCATGATCACCTCTGCTCACAAGCTCACCTTCTCTGTTACTACAACCAGGCCAAGGTTGAAACTGGTTTATAACTTTTCTTTTGCACAGTGAAAAATGCTTGCAAGTGGTAGCTCTCTGCTGACAAAGGAGGGATATAGTTAACTCTTCTATCTCTTCCTGTTAAGTGTCTCTATTTGAAGTGTCCAGGGCACTCTCCAGATACGACATTCCATGGATTCCACAAAAGTTTGACAAACAAACACCACCTAATTTATCTTCACAGTCATTTTTAACAAAATAACAATTTGGAATAGATTTAGAAATATGTCCATAGTACTTCAAGGGTCTGATCCTGCTCTCACTGCACTTGCTTTAGTTTTTAAAAAAACCGATAGATATTCTCAGATTCATTTCTCAGGGCAATCCCTTGACCAGAATCAACAATCCTGGGTTAATTTGTACGTAACTTGACAGTCAAGTGCTAGTCATTATCTGACTGGTGCATTCTTCACTGTAATCTCTTCCACACACAATCTATTTGCCAAGTGATCAATGGTGATTGTGGTTGTCGGAGGTCAGTTATGTCAACTTCAGAACATCTCTGTAGGAGTTCCTTCAGGTAGGCCCAACCATCTTCTGCAGCTTCAAGGATCTCCCCTCCATCATATGATCAGAAGTGGAGGGATTTACCAATGACTGCACAATGTTCAGCACCATTTCCAACTCCTCAGGTACAAAACAGTCCATGTTCAAATGCAACAAGATTTTGACAATATCCAATCTTAGGCTGACAAAGTGATAAGTAACATTCGTACCACACAAATGCCAGGCAATGACCATCTCCAACAAGAAAAATTCAATGGGATTACCATCATTGATTCACACTGCGCCCCCACCCCCGCCAAGTTTCAACCAAGTGTCATCTTTCAGCAACACTCAAAGTCCTCTACTAGAAATACTTATCAGATTAAGCCTCAAAAGAAAAAAGGATCATGAATACACAGTCTTTTAAAATGGATTAGCAAGCAAAGGTCAAATCAAATTTGGTGATTGCACACTACAATTTTTACACCCTTACTGAAGTTTAAAAAAAACTTTCACATTTTGCTAATGACCGAATATCTCCTTGTCACCCTAAGGGAAGCAAGGAAGTGACACTGTTTCAGGGTCAAAAAGTCTTTATACCCTTAATATTACATCTAAATAAGATACTTGGTCTTATAAACCTTAAAATAAGTCACAAAGATGGTGTTCACTGATATACCAGAAATCATTTCAAAATCATATTGATGAATTTGGAATGTTCAATAGTGAGAAGATTTTCAATCACCTGAGATAATTCCACCTCTCCAATCCTGAAAATTTCTTCTGTTTGAATAGCAGCCAGTAACTGTGACACTGTACAAGGAACTATTTGCTGGGCACGTGACCTCTGATAGAAGAATTAATAATAAGGTTAGTTCAGCAGATCTCAAATAGGTTTGTTCACAGAAACAGAGAAAAAGAGTTGGTTCAATGACAAAAGTATAAGAAAATTTATAGACTATGCCCCACACACAAAGTAATTACCCCAATACATTTTAGATATTACAAACTGCACTAAGTAATTACTTTGTTTCATTTTGTTACAATGATGCATTAATCAGAGCACTTTTAAGATTTTAATAACAATATTACAGGGTTTTGCAATAAATCGCAGTGCAAAATGGAAACCACAGGTACAAGGCCATATCCTGTCAGAATTGCATTTATTTGCCACTTAATCATGATTAGTCATTATTTTGATTGCAGGATTGTATTACAGAATTATGTATATTTTGAGGGCATCATAACTCTGACATTGCAACAGGTCAGAGTAGCCAAACGGTGCAAAGTAAAACAAATAACAACATTTTTACTGATTGGCTTATGCAAACCCAGTAAATGCAATTTTAAACAAAACTGTGATAGTAATGCTGGTGTCACCTTGTTTAGTTTGCAGATTGTTTCAAATTGTTTAAATGGAAACAAAGTTTTAAATTTCAGTGTAAAAGTACACTGCACCTATCACGTTCACAAAACCTGCTACAGTTTATGGCCCCAGCTGTTGCTGTTCTTCAACATATTCAAGTAAGTTTTTACAAACTGGTAGAGACTTTATAAATTCCTACCATTTTTTTGATCAGGTGAAATAACTCAGATTGCGAAAATAAACAAAAATATAGCACATCACAAATTTATCATTAGCAGGTCTGGCAGCATCTGTGAAGGAGTAAACAGAATTAATGTTTTGGGTCTGGTGACACGTCCTAGGATCCAAAACGTTAACTGTTTTCGCTTTCACAGATGCTGCCAGACCTGCTGAGCTTTTCCAGCAACTTTGTTTTTGTTCCTGATTTACAGCATCTGCAGTTCTTTTGGTTTCTTTACAAATTTATCACTGGTAGTTTAAACAAGGCCAATACCAATTTCTACATTCTGAATAAAAGGATATGCATTTTAACACCCAATTTTATAATTACATTCCACAAGCAGAACTGCAGCGATAAGTGGCACAGAAAATGAAGTAGTCCAATCTGAAACTCAGATCCTAAATGGAAACAAGGGAAACTACAAAGGTATGAGGGATGAGTTGGCTGAAAGAGATTCAGCAACTTCAATAAAAAGGCATGACAATAATAAGCAATGGCTAACACGCAAGGAACAAATGCATGAATTACAACTTTGTTTTGGGTGAGAGAACACAATAAGAGCACATCAACCATGGCTAACAAATTAAACTAAAGGTAGCATTAGACCCACAGAGTCATAAAGCCCCATACTGATAGAATCAATAGTAAAAAAAAAGAAAATGGCAGATCAATAACAACTATTTTAATTAGATCTTCACAGAAGGCAACAAAATAACTTTCCCCAAGATGTTTGGGTCTATTGGGGAGGAAGAATCAAAGGAAATTACTACTGGCTTTAAAAAGTGTGCTGGAAATTAATAGTATTAAAAGTTGATAACTCAGAGGGCCTAATAATCTATTTCCCAGGGTACTAAATAAGGTGGTTGTGGAAACAGTGGATGTTTTGGCTGTCATCTTCCAAAATTCAGTAGATTCTGGAACAGTTCCAACAGACTGAAGAGTGGCAGACATAGAACCCATTATTTTAAAAAGGAGGAAGGGGGCAAACCAAGAATTACAGACAGGTTAGCCTAACATCAGTGGTAGGGAAAACATTGGCATCCATTATAAAGGGTGAATAATGGAGAATACCAACAGAATTACACAAAGTCAACACAGGTTGATGAAAACTAAATAAAGTTTGACAAAGAAAAAGCTTCTTAAAGATTTAACTAAGACTAGAGGTGGTGGATTTGATTTTCAGATGACTTTTGAGAAAGTCATTTTCAGGTCATCAGTCAACGGATCCTGTATTCAATGGAGTTTTGAAATAATGAGGCGGGGGAAGCAACAGGAGAAGCTATTGAAGCAGACTTCTTACTGGTCTAGACAGACCAAATGCAGTGATGTTGTTTCCCTAGCTGGGGATCCAGAACAGGATATGACATGCTCAGGATAGAGGGTGACCATTTCTGACTGATGAGGACACACTTCTCCACCTAAATGGTAGTATCCTGCAGAATTTTCTCAGAAAAGACTGTGAAGGTCAAGTCACTGGAAGTGTTTAAGAAAGAAACTGAGTTTTAGTGGCTAAAAGTTTCAAGAGATAAAGGAAACAAAAGAGAGTATTGGGAGAGGGGTTTAGCTATGATAGTGTTGAATGATAGGAAGGGCTTAAAAGGTCAAATGGCCTACTGCTAGTCTCATTCTTTCTTGTAAGTGTCCGTGCTTACAGTTTTTCTGTCACTTTGGCTGCCTCCAGCTGGTGAGCCAAACCCTCCAGGTGATTGCAAGTAGCCCCCTGCTCCTGCACCAGTATCTCCAAAACCTCCATAGCCTCCACCAAAAGAACCTAGAAGAGATTGTTGGAGGTCAGTTACAGTATCAAAACAAAGCTACATTTACAACTTGCATCTTATAACAGTTTTCATTTATTTCTAAAAAGTATTTTCCATCCTGCACAGATGGCCCAAATACAAACACTCCCTAGCCTCCTTACTCCATCGCTATAATCCCTCCCAGCTCTGCCATCCATAGATACCTAAACTCACCTAATGCAGGCCCCTTAAATATTCCTGATTGAAATTCCCTCCCTTAAATTGTTCACCTCATCCTCCTACATTAAAGACAACGTTAATCTGGCAGCAGTTGTGGAGTGAGAAAAATTAACATTTCAGAACCTTGGCCACTGATGAGAAGTCCACTCCCGAAAGAGCCACCCACTCTGACAATTGTGTGGCTTTAGCACTGAAATGAGACAGGAAATACCACAAGTAAAAAGAATTCACATCACAAATTCAGTTTATAAAGAAAGTGCATAAGGTATTTTACAACGTATGACTTTTAAAACTGTATGATTTTATTTTTCCTAAAAAGCACACCTCTTTTAAGGAACAAATATCACAACCAGAGTTTACAAACATATCTAGGCCTCAATACCCTATTCTACCCTCCCTGTCCATCCGCATGACCCGACTCACATCTCAACTCACTTCTTGTCACCTCCTGCTTCGTAAAATCATTTCCTCCCCTCCCTAAAATGCACTTTCGGTTTGTTTCACTCCGTTAAAGCCACCGGATGAAGTGGGGATCGAAACGCAAGAGAACAGGACAGGCAACGGCTGCCGGTCGACCCACCGCTCCGTCCGGGCCTGTAATCGGCTGAACCGTTCTTGCATCATGCAACCCCCAACTTGAAGCCATCTGCCCAGAAAAGTGGAAGACGCAAACAAACAAGCTCTCAACGCCCCTCACCCGGGTTGTTCCACATCATTCCCCTTTTGCGACCGTTTAACGGACGAAAATGCACTCAGACTGGACAAAACGCGCCAAGCAGGTCGCGCGCAGCAGTCTACCATTCACAGGCCTCAATGCTCAAATCCCTCGCCCAACCGTTGCCAGGGATTCCGGGTGGTGTGCTAGTATGTTCCCGCCCCCTCGCTCCCCCGCCTGTGATTGGTTTACCATAGTGAAGCACTGTTGGCCGCTGCAATTTTTATTACTGCCAGAGGGCTGGTTTGGTTTCTAGTTCTTTTCCATGATTGTTGTCAAGACTGTAAGTTCATACTTCATGACACATAATCACAGCTTCTTTTTCTTGGGCAGTCCTTCGGTATCAACAGTGACTTTCTTCCACCCCAAAGTCCTGGGTCTCGAAATGACTAAGCAGCCCAATGTTTGATTCGCATGCTCTACCACAAGGGAGGTCGGTAATGTTTGAAGTTTTGGGATGATAAGGATTTTTGCATTCTCCTTCCAACGCTACATCTGGGCCTGTCAGAGTAATCATTAAAACTTTTCATATACACAAACCAAAATCAAGTTTCTCTAGTTGAAATTATAAACTTCAAAATAAATGACATTAAAATATATACAAATTATTCACCTTACATCACAACGTGTGCATTCAGGGGCCAAGCTTGGGACTAGCATTGATACATTAATAGAAGCGTGTGACCTTATTTGCAAGGAAAAAGATCTTGTATCAACTTGCGCCCAATGCACAGTATTGCCCTTACTGACTGTCACAATCCACAGCAATCCTCGAAAAGTTTGGGTCCTTCGAAAATGCTGCTTCTCCAGTTTGGGTGGTCTTAGCCTTGGGATTTCTTCCAGTCGGTGAGGATATTGTTTTTCTTCAGGGAGGTTTGCAGTCATCTGTAAAATGTTTACTCCTGGTATCCTTTTCATTAATGATGCTTGCAGTAAAGAGCTTGTTTTGGAACAAGTGCTTGGATAATGGGATAAAACAAACCTGTTGATGTAGATCTGAAACAAAATCAGAAACTGCTGGCAAATCTCAGGGGGAGGCAATGGCCTAGCAGCATTATCAATAGACTATTAATCCAGAGATTCAGATAATGATCTGGGCATGCGGGTTTGAATGCTTGCCGTGGCAGATGGCAGAATTTGAATTCAAAAAAGATATCTGGAATTAAAAATCTAATGGTGACCATAAATCTGTTGTCGATTGTCAGAAAAGCCTGTCTGGTTCACTGATGTCCTTTAGGGAAGGAAATTTACCTGGTCTGACTTACATATGACTCCATACCCACAGAGTGGTTGACTCTGAACTGCCTTCTTGGCAATCAGGGATAGGCAGTAAATGCTGCCTAGCCTGCGATGCCCTCATCTCATTAATGAATAAAGAAAAAAAAATCCAGCATCATCTATGGGATGAGAGCAAAGCTAATGTTTATGGCAGCAGAGTTGCTCCATGTTTAGCACTGCTGCTTCACAGCACCAGGGTCCCGAGTTGAATTCTGTCCTTGGGTGACTGCTGGTGTGGGTTTGCACATTCTTCCCATGCCTCTGTGGGTGTGCTGTGGTTTCCACCCATGTCCAAAGATGTGCAGGTTAGGTGGATTGCCATGCTAAAATTTCCCAGAGTGTCCAGGAATGTGTAAGCTAGGTGGGTTAGCCATGAGAAATGCAAAGTTATAGAACAGGAAGATGGGACGCTCTTTGCAGAATCGGTGTGGACTCGATGTACCAAATGGCCTGCTTTCACACTGTAGGGATTCTATGATCTAAGTCTGGTAACTCTTTATCAGAACTATAGCAGGTAAGAAAAACTGGTATCCATGCTTAAGAGGGAGATAAAGGGAGACGTGAGCGGTTAGTTTGGGTTGGAGACCAGTGAAAGAGGGAGAAATATGAAAAGTCTGGTATTATGGATGCAGGCCAGGGCAGAAGAGAAGCTAAATGAGTGATAATGTGAGCTGCAGGTAGCAGAAAATGGGAAGCCTATGCTGAAAGTAAATCATGTAATGTAGTAAATGGCCTGACAGTGGGTGAATATGGGTTGGCTGTGCTAAAAACAACCAATGTCATAGAACATAGAACATAGAACATAGAACAGTACAGCACAGAACAGGCCCTTCAGCCCACAATGTTGTGCCGACCATTGATCCTCATGGATGCACCCTCAAATTTCTGTGACCATATGCATGTCCAGCAGTCTCTTAAATGACCCCAATGACCTTGCTTCCACAACTGCTGCTGGCAACGCATTCCATGCTCTCACAACTCTCTGCGTAAAGAACCTGCCTCTGACATCCCCTCTATACTTTCCACCAACCAGCTTAAAACTATGACCCCTCGTGCTAGCCATTTCTGCCCTGGGAAATAGTCTCTGGCTATCAACTCTATCTATGCCTCTCATTATCTTGTATACCTCAATTAGGTCCCCTCTCCTCCTCCTTTTCTCCAATGAAAAGAGACCGAGCTCAGTCAACCTCTCTTCATAAGATAAGCCCTCCAGTCCAGGCAGCATCCTGGTAAACCTCCTCTGAACCCTCTCCAAAGCATCCACATCTTTCCTATAATAGGGCGCCCAGAACTGGACGCAGTATTCCAAGTGCGGTCTAACCAAAGTTTTATAGAGCTGCAACAAGATCTCACGACTCTTAAACTCAATCCCCCTGTTAATGAAAGCCAAAACACCATATGCTTTCTTAACAACCCTGTCCACTTGGGTGGCCATTTTAAGGGATCTATGTATCTGCACACCAAGATCCCTCTGTTCCTCCACGCTGCCAAGAATCCTATCCTTAATCCTGTACTCAGCTTTCAAATTCGACCTTCCAAAATGCATCACCTCGCATTTATCCAGGTTGAACTCCATCTGCCACCTCTCAGCCCATCTCTGCATCCTGTCAATGTCCCGCTGCAGCCTACAACAGCCCTCTACACTGTCAACGACACCTCCGACCTTTGTGTCGTCTGCAAACTTGCTGACCCATCCTTCAATTCCCTCGTCCAAGTCATTAATAAAAATTACAAACAGTAGAGGCCCAAGGACAGAGCCCTGTGGAACCCCACTCACCACTGACTTCCAGGCAGAATATTTTCCTTCTACTACCACTCGCTGTCTTCTGTTGGCCAGCCAATTCTGTATCCAAGCAGCTAAGTTCCCCTGTATCCCATTCCTCCTGACCTTCTGAATGAGCCTTCCATGGGGAACCTTATCAAATGCCTTACTGAAGTCCATATACACCACATCCACAGCTTGACCCTCATCAACCTTACTAGTCACATCCTCAAAAAACTCGATAAGGTTTGTAAGGCATGACCTACCCCTCACAAAGCCGTGTTGACTGTATTTGATCAAGCCATGCTCTTCCAGATGGTCATAAATCTTATCCCTCAGAATCCTTTCTAACACCTTGCAGACGACAGACGTGAGACTTACCGGTCTATAATTGCCGGGGATTTCCCTATTTCCTTTCTTGAAGAGAGGAATTACATTTGCCTCTCTCCAGTCCTCAGGTACGACTCCAGTGGAGAGCGAGGATGCAAAGATCTTCGCAAGTGGCGAAGCAATTGCATTTCTCGCTTCCCAAAGCAGCCGAGGACAAATCTGATCCGGGCCTGGCGACTTGTCAATCTTAATGTTTGACAAAATTTTCAGTACATCAGCTTCCTCTATCTCTATCCATTCCAGCATGCACACCTGCTCTTCAAAGGTTTCATTCACTACACAGGTCGTTTCTTTCGTAAAGACAGAAGCAAAAAACTCATTTAGGGCTTCCCCTACCTCCTCAGGCTCCACACACAAGTTCCCTATGCTATCCCTGATCGGCCCTACTCTTTCTTTGACCATTCTCTTATTCCTCACGTAAGTGTAAAATGCCTTTGTGTTTTCCCGGATTCCTTCTGCCAAGCCTTTCTCGTGCCCCCTCCTGGCTCTCCTCAGACCATTTTTGAGCTCCTTCCTTGCCTGCATGTAATCCTCTCTAGCTGAACTTGACCCTAGCTTCCTCCACCTTATGTAAGCTACCTTCTTCCTTTTCACTAGAAGCTCCACCGCTCTCGTCATCCAAGGTTCCTTTATCTTACCCCGTCTTGCCTGTCTCAGAGGGACATATTTACTCATCACTCCCAACAACTGTTCCTTAAACCATCTCCACATGTCTATAGTTCCCTTACCATGGAACAACTGCTCCCAGTCCATGCTTCCTAACTCGTGTCTAATCGCATCATAGTTTCCTCTTCCCCAATTAAATATCCTCCCATTCTGCCTAATCCTCTCCTTCTCCATAGCTATGTAGAATGAGAGAGTGTTATGGTCACTATCACCAAAATGCTCTCCCACCACAAGATCTGATACCTGCCCCGGCTCGTTTCCGAGCACCAAGTCTAGAATGGCCTCTCCCCTCGTCGGCCTGTCAACGTACTGCGTTAGGAAACCCTCCTGAACACACCTTACAAAATAATAGAACTGGGTGTGGGAGTATGTAAACAACATAGATGTCATAATAGAACTGGGTGTGGGAGTATGTAAACAACATAGATGGATGGAATCAAGCTCTAAAGTTATTGAACTCAGACGTTGTGTGCCAGAGGCTACAGGGTCCCTATGCAGGAAATGAGATGCTGTTCTTTGAGCTTGTGCTGAGGCTCACTCATTCTCTTCCTTCCCACAGCAGGGGTCCTCGGTCCTCACTTTCACCCCACCAGCCTGTGCATCCAAAGGATTGTAAGCCGCCATTTCCATCAGCTCTAACAGGATGCCACAACCAGACACATCTTTCCCTTTGTATCAGTGATAATGGGAACTGCAGACGCTGGAGAATCCAAGATAACAAAATGTGAAGCTGGATGAACACAGCAGGCCAAGCAGCTCCTGAAATGCTGCTTGGCCTGCTGTGTTCATCCAGCTTCACATCTTTCCCTTTCCTCCTTTGTCACTAATATGTGGGACCACTCCCTTAAAGTCACCTTAGCCTACTCCTTTTTCATTCCCAACACCTCCCCACACCAATACAGTGATAGTAGAAGGTACAAAACCTCCCTCCTCTACCTTCTCCGTCCTCACCCTCCAAGTCCCCAGATATACCTCCCAGGTGAAGTGGCAACTTACCCGCATTTCATTCAAACCAGTCTACTATATTCACTGTTCACAGTATGGTCTCGTCTATAGCGGGGAAAAGCAACATAGACTGTGTGATTTCTTTGCAAAACCCCTGCATTCTGTTGGTAAAAATGACACTGAGCTTCCAGTCGCCTGCTACTTCACCACACCATGTTCCCATTACAACATTTCTGTTGCTGATCTGCTACAGTGTTCCAGCAAGCCTAAGCTCAAGCAATTTTGCCAGCAATTTCTGGTTTTGATGAAGATAATGTGGCACACCCAATGCAGCTGACTGAATGTAGCCAGCACGTACTTCTACTACTATGTCTTTTGGTCAGTGCCTGGATACAGTGAGTATTGGCCTGAGTGAGGACATTGGTACTGGAGCATCAAATCTGAAGGATCTGTAGGAGTATCTCTGATGATATTTTTCAAGAGATTGAGCTTCATCTATACGTTGTTTATGCCTTCATAGTTCAAAAAGGAGTGCTTGTAATACTGCTGCCCTGCAGATGTTCATCATTGTTGTCAGGCTTGAGGTCATGGTTCAGTCACTTTGATCCTGCTAAAGTCTGTACCAGCATACCGGAGATGACATTGAATTTCACTGTTCATGTCAGTCCTGACTGAAAGGAGGCCCCTGAGATAAGGGAATTGGATTCACCTTATCCATGGCTCACTTTGGATTGTGATAGTCGGACAATGTTGCGCAGTGGTAGGAAGTTGGTAGAGGACCTTTATTTTCCAAGTGTTTAGCCTAAGGTAAACTTTTCATATTCCTCCATTAATGCATCAATGATAAAACTTGTATCTTGGCCTCTGAGTGCATGCATTGTGACATAAGATGTATAATTTTGTACATTTTAAATGTCATTTATTTTGGAGTTTGGATTTTCAATTCGTGGTATTCAGTTTTGGTCTGTGTATATGAAAGCTTTTAATGATCAACTGGTCAGTACTCTGGAGCCATGTATTTTTAAAATCGATGTGAGAGAGTGTTCCTGGTGTCATAATCTGACTTTATTTCACTTAGAGAGCTTTATGAGCATATGGAGTAAACATTGAACAGCATTAACTTGCTTTCAGTTAGAAGAATCAAGGTTTTCTTTGCTTAAGGAAAAAATACACAGATTGGAAAGCTTTTGATCTCAGTTTACAGAGTTCCTGGTTGAAGTTAGAGATAGAAACACATTTCCTCCTGTGATGTAAACTGAGAGAGATCTGGGCTAGTGAGATAATAAAGTGTGAAGCAGGATGAACACAGCAGGCCAAGCAGCATCTCAGGAGCACAAAAGCTGACGTTTCAGGCCTAGACCCTTCATCAGAGAGGGGGAAGGGGTGAGGGTTCTGGAATAAATAGAGAGAGAGGGGGAGGCGGACCAAAGATGGAGAGAAAAGAAGATAGGTGGAGAGGACGGTATAGGTGGGGAGGTAGGGAGGGGATAGGTCAGTCCAAGGAAGACAGACAGGTCAAGGAGGTGGGATGAGGTTAGAATGTAGGAGATGGAGGTGCGGCTTGGGCTGCGAGGAAGGGATGGGTGAGAGGAAGAACAGGTTAGGGAGGCAGAGACAGGTTGGACTGGTTTTGGGGTGCAGTGGGTGGAGGGGAAGAGCTGGGCTGGTTGTGTGGTGCAGTGGGGGGAGGGGACGAACTGGGCTGGTTTTGGGATGCAGTGGGGGAAGGGGAGATTTTGAAGCTGGTGAAGTCCACATTGATACCATTGGGCTGCAGGGTTCGCAAGCGGAATATGAGTTGCTGTTCCTGCAACCTTCGGGTGGCATCATTGTGGCACTGCAGGAGGCCCATGATGGACATGTCATCTAAAGAACGGGAAGTGGAGTTGAAATGGTTCGCGACTGGCAGGTGCAGTTGTTTATTACGAACCGAGCAGAGGTGTTCTGCAAAGCGGTCCCCAAGCCTCCGCTTGGTTTCCCCAATGTAGAGGAAGCCACACCGGGTACAATGGATACAGTATACCACATTGGCAGATGTGCAGGTGAACTTCTGCTTAATGTGGAAAGTCATCTTGGGGCCTGGGATGGGAGTGAGGGAGGAGGTGTGGGGGCAACTGTAGCACTTCCTGTGGTTGCAGCGGAAGGTGCCGGGTATGGTGGGGTTGGAGGGCAGTGTGGAGCGAACAAGGGAGTCATGGAGAGAGTGGTCTCTCCAGAAAGCAGACAAGGGTGGGGATGGAAAAATGTCTTGGGTGGTGGGGTTGGATTGTAAATGGCAGAAGTGTGGGAGGATGATGCGTTGTATCCGGAGGTTGGTGGGGAGGTGTGTGAGGACGAGGGGGATCCTCTGGGGGCAGTTGTGGCAGGGGCGGGGTGTGAGGGATGTGTTGCAGGAAATGTGGGAGATGTGGTCAAGGGCATTCTCGACCACTGTGGGGAGGAAAGTTGCGGTCCTTGAAGAACGTAGACATCTGGGATGTGCGGGAGTGGAATGCCTCATCGTGGGAGCAGATGCGGCGGAGGAATTGGGAATAGGGGATGGAATTTTTGCAGGAGGGTGGGTAGGAGGAGGTGTATTCTAGGTAGCTGTGGGAGTCGGTGGGCTTGAAATGGACATCAGTTACAAGCTGGTTGCCTCACCCCATCCCCCTCTCTGATGAGTGGTCTAGGCCCGAAACGTCAGCTTTTGTGCCCCTGAAATGCTGCTTGACCTGCTATGTTCATCCAGCTTCACACTTTATTATCTTGGATTCTCCAGCATCTGCAGTTCCATTATCTCTGGGCTAGTGAGATACATTTTTTTTTGTGTGTGTCTGAATTTAATCATTGTAAATATTTCTGTAGCCATGTTTATTTCCGTTATAATGTGTTGGAGGTACTTGGGCACCAATGACGGATTATTATTTACTTGTTGGTAACCCAGCAACGTTAGTAATGAGGTCTCAAGTTTTATTGGAGATTTCTGAAACTTGTTTATTGTTCCAGGCTGGTGCTGGGAGGCAGCTTAGATAACATAGTTTTTTTTCAGCCTTACAGTGGCTTTAAACAATCCTATGAAGTTCTTCTATGAAGATACTTGTATGTACCACAGCTCCTGAGAAAGGAAGGCATAGTGAAACGAGATTGCTTTACAGTAAGAGTCAGTGTTTGTATCAGATTAGAAGTGTTGGGATAAAATTGTGAAGAGCTTACTTGGGCCTGAGTATGTTTAAGCTCAAGTGCGTGAATAGTTCCCTGAAGAAACAATCTGCAGTTCCAGTCTGTAACCAAAAGCACAAATGAGATAAACCTGTTAGAGACAGTGACTCTGGGGTGAGTACGTTATGAGTGCTGTTTTTTGATACTGTACTAGGTGTGTTTTTGACTGTTGTAACAGGATGTGTTTTGGGTACAATACAAAAACTGTGTTTCGTTTCAGTTTATAAATATAAGTGTTTGGGGATTGATGGGATTTTGTATAGTAGATAGTTTGGTATACTGTATTTTGTTTTCATTGCATTCGTTAGTAAACTTCTATTTTATTATTTAAACAAAATCTGCAACATTGTGTTTCAATGTTTCAGTGAAAGACCACATTCTTAATACCAAATCAAAATATGATTGCCAAACCATGTCTCATTCTGGGATCTAACTTGTCTAGTAATGATATCAACTGAGATCATAAAATTGGTAGCTCCTCCAGGATTTTAGAGGGATCTGAAGAAAAGTAGTTTATCACACAGAATTTGAAGATAGCTTTGAATGTTGCTAAGAGTTTTCTGGAAGTGGAAAGCACAATAGTGAATTATTTAAAACCTTTGATTAAGGCTAAACTGAGCGATTTAACAGATAACATGAAGGTGGAAGTAAAGAATCTTGTAAAGATGAGATGCTTGAAGTGACTGCAGCATTTGTAATTGGAATATGGGAAGCCTGGAAATAGGATGTCACAGCTAGAAATAGCTAAGATCCAAGAAGTTTTTAAAAGAACTTGACTTAAAGGGAAAAAAATAAATTAAAATCTTGAAATTGAAGAAAAAGCAACCCAGAGAATAAGAGGAAAGGATAACAGAGAAGAGCAGAGAAAAACACATTGAAAGATCGTATTTTAAACACTTGAGCTTCAAAGACAGAGAAACTAAAGAACTTAAATTGACCATGAATCAGCTACGAGAAAGGAGGGAAATAATAAAAAAAAGATAAAAGAGATTTTAAAGTGTAGGCAGAAAGGCGTCAAAGTAATGAAGGGTAGAGGCTGAAACTGAAAAGTGATGTAAAGAAATTAACATATTTTCATTGTAATAAGATCGAACATTCCAAAGTTAATGGCTGGATAAAATGAGAGAACAATAGCAGCATTAAGTAAATATAAGATGTCTTAAAAAAAGGAGGCATCAAGAAAGGAAGGGGGTGCTAAAATTACCACTTATACAAAAGAACATGTTGCCCTGGAATGTACTAAGAAGGAAGTGAAGTCTCAGGGCATGAAAGTTCTGTTTTGAACACTGACAAGGAAAATTAGACTGTCGGAAGTTCTAAATATTTCATCCCAGAAGGGAAGTCATTTCCTTATGTTTCAAATTAAAGACATAAACCAATCAAGATACCATGAGATACTGCAGCATATTTACACGTAATGTTAGCTGATGACACGATTTGCATTCCAGAGGAGTTGATGAAGGGGAAATATTAATTGGGGATATACGTAGAGCTTATAAGCAAGTCTTATTACATAGATTGGATTACACAGTGACGTGGTAATTGGAGTAGTGAAACAAATTCATGTGGAGGGAATTGATATTATTTTAGGAAATTACTTGGCAGGTTAAAAATATAGGCTTCATCAGGAGTGCTAAAACAATTAGTGGTGATAAAATAAATCGAAATGTTACAAAAAGAACATCCTGGATTGTTTTCTGATTGTGGTGTGATTAGGTCTTAGACACATAAAATTAGATAAGATGTTTAGTTATCAGACACAGTTTTCAAAGGAAATCTGTAAA
Source organism: Stegostoma tigrinum (assembly GCF_030684315.1). Lineage (NCBI taxonomy): Eukaryota > Metazoa > Chordata > Chondrichthyes > Orectolobiformes > Stegostomatidae > Stegostoma > Stegostoma tigrinum. The sequence goes on along the minus strand of NC_081377.1, from coordinate 37,499,687 downwards.
AGGTTAAAGGCAAAGAGAACCATACAGCACAGAAGGAGATCATGTGGCCCAGACAGAAGGTGATGGTGGAAGGTTGTTTTTCAGACTGGAGGCCTTGGTTCAGTGGTGTGCCACAAAGATTGGTGCTGAGTCCACTTCTTTTTGTCATTTGTATAAATGCTTTGGATGTGAATATAGGAGATCTGGTTAGTAGGTTTGCCAATGATAACAAAAGTGGTGATGTAGTGGATAATAAAGAAGGATTATTTTAAAGTACAATAGGACCTTGATCAGATGGTCCAATGGGCCAAGGAGTGGCAAATGGAGTTCCATTTAGACAAAAGAGAGATGTTGCATTTTGGTAAGGCAAATCACAGCAGGACTTATACACTTAATGATAGGGTCCTGGGAAGTGTCACTGAACAAAGAGACCTTGGGGTGCAAGTTCATGATTTCTTGAGAGTGGAGCTGTAGGTGGGCAGGGTAGTGAAGAAGGTGTTTGGTATGCTTGTCTTTCATAGTCAGTGCATTGAGTATAGGAGTTGAGAGGTCAAGTTACAGCTATACAGGACATGGGCTAGGTCACTTTGGAAGACTGCATTCAGTTGTGCTCCTGAGATGCTGCTGGGCCTGCTGTGTTCATCCAGCCTCACATTTTATTATCTTGCATTCAGTTGTTGTCTGCCTGCATAAGGAAAGATGGTGTTAAACTTGAAAGGATTTATAAAAGATTTACAAGGATGTTGTTGGGATTGGAGGATTTGTGTTTTAGGGAGCGGCTGAATGGCCTGGGGCTATTTTCCCTGGAGCATCAGAGGCTGAGGGGTGATCTTACAGAGGCTTATAAAGGAGCATGAATAGGGTGAATAGCCCAAGGTCTTCTTCATGGACTGGGAGAGTCCAAAACTGGAGGGCATAGGTTTAAGGTGAGAGAAGAAAGATTAAAAGGGATCTAAGGGGCAATCTTTTCTTGCAGAGGGTGGTGCCAGAAGAAGTGGTGGAGGTGGTTAAAATTACAACATTTAAAAGGCATGCGGAAGGGTATATGAATAGAAAGGGTTTAGAGGCATATAGGCCAAATGCTGAAAAATTGCAGTAGATTAATTAAGGATACCGGGTCCGCATGGACGGGTTGGACTGAAGGATCTGTTTCCATCCTGTACACCTCTATGGTTCTATTGATATGGATAACAGCTTCAATTCATAGTTTGGATTTAAAAAAGAAACCAGCTGTGAAGAAGATCTTCGCGAAAGAGAGATTGTGAAGGAAGGATTGCATGCTGCAGTGTCCTAATATATTGCTCCGTGGAGTCGCTTAGATTATGGGTACACATTCATGATTCTTTATGTACAACTTAACTACATCTTAGTTTTATCATAAGAGGGAATTTTAAAATGGGACTAGATTAATTTAGGATATGTGGTCGGCATGGACGAGTTGGACCGAAGGGTCTATTTCCTTGCTGTACAACTCGATAACTCTAATGGTCGCGTACTTCTAGAAATCCTCATGTAACCGCAATTGCAAGTGCTTATAGCTGATGTCCAGTTTCATGAAAGAGAGTTCCCCCTTCCCAGCTTTGTGTTTGAATCCTCTCTGTGAGGTATTAGGTATTTATCCAGCTGCAAAAAGCAGTTTACTATCTGTTTAAAATCCCCACAAAGGCAAACTGGTTCATCGGGTTTCACAATCAGCGTAACCAGTGCTGCTCCTTCCACAAACTGGAAAGGTTTCATGATTCCTTCGCTTTCCAGCCTTTTGATTTCTTTCTCTACTTTTGCCCATAAGGCAAATGGCGCTGGGCCATTCAGAATTGCTTCCTGGTCAGTATGCAAAGTAACTTCGGCCCTTCTGACAGTCCTAGACCTTCTTGAAAGACTTCCAGATATTTAATTAGGACTTCACTCAGGCAGCCATTTTCTAATTGAAAAATGTTGAGCCAATCTAGGTGAATCTCTCAACCAATTTCACTCCTTCAGGCTTGGGCCTGAGCCGTTTACTACAGTCAGCAGTAACTGAACCAGCCGCTTCTCATACGAGACCAGAACTGAAGTTGTACCCTTAATCTGCAAAGGTTACCTAGTGTAGGTTCTTAGTCTAGTCAAGGTCTTGTGCAAACCTAAGTGTTAGAGACCAGAACTAATTTCATTAAAGACTGATTCTACAATCACTGAAACGACAGTACCAGTATTGACTTCCATTAGAACTAGATGACCATTTAACCAAACATTTATTTTAATTGGCTCTGATTGGGATATTGCTACGTAATTTATCTGTTCCAAAACGATGTAGGTGGACTTTCCACTATGTGCAGTTTCCTCAACACTGGGCTAGGAGTTCTTTTACTCCATTTAGACTTTGCTGTCGAGTCCACATTCAGGCAGCAACTACAATGGCTTGCCAATCCTGACAAAACTATCAGATATTTATCCGAGGTTTGGCTTTGTTTTTGGGTCGTGCTTTGGGCTAACCTAGAGTCCTGTTGTTCAGGATATTAACTCAAGTGGTGTGCCCTAAGCTCATTCGGACTGGTGAGGATGTCCACTTCCTTCAAAATGTCCGGCAGCTCATATGCTCCACTTCCTGCACTTTCTTATGATGAAGACACTTATAATGCCTATTTGAAGTCCAGTTTGGCTTTAGTCAATAGGCGCTTTTGCGTAGTTACATCATTAAACACACATACCAAATGGTCTCTCAGCATCTCATTACGGGTTAAACCAAAGTCACATGCCTTTGCTAGTCATCTTAACCTAGCCAAAAATTCCGATACGTATTCCCCTGGTTCTTGAATTGCTGAGTAAAGACGATAGCGTCTCAAAATTCGGGGAAGCTTGGGGTTGTAATAATCCTTAACTAAATCTGTTAACTCTTGAAAGGTTTTAGTATCTGGTGCCACAGGGAAAGCTATGTTCCTAATGACTTAAAAAGCTGCCAATCCACAAGCCATCAGGAGAATTACTCATTGCTCTTCATCCTTCCCAATGTCATTTGCCTTGAAAAAGCAAAATTCTTTTCACAGGCTGGGCCCAATCTTCGGCAACAGAGTCAAATGAGACAAGCTTCCCAAATAACAGTATGATACCAGAAATGCTTACTCCAAGTTTAAGATGGCTATTGTAACTCAGTTTCTTTAGGAATGTACTTTACTCTTGTTACCTGAAGAAGCCTCACCAAAGACCTATACAACCTCAACGTGGCATCCCAACTCCTGTATTCAAAGATCTGAGCAATTAAGACAAATGTGATGAATGCCTTTTTGACCACCTTGTCTACATGTGACTCAAACTTGAAAGAATTATTTTCTTGAACCTCTAGATTTCTCTGTTCAACAACACTCCCCAAAAATCTACTTTTAATTATTAAAGCCCTGCCCTTGTTTGTTTTACCAAAATGCAGTACCTTGCATTTATCTAAATTAATCTCCATTTGCCACTCCTTAGCCCATTGAGCCAATTGATCAAGATCTCTTTGTAATCTTAAGATAACCTTCTTCACTGTCGACTCTACCATCAATTTTGGTGTCATCCCACAAACTTACTAACCATGCCTCCTACATTCTTATCCACATCTTTTATATAAATGATGACAAAAGTGGACCTGTACTGATCCCTGTGGAACACTGCTGGTTGCAGGCCTCCAGTATGGAAGACAACCCTCCACCACCACCCTCTGCCTCCTACCATCAATCCAATTTTTATCCAATTGGCAAGTTCTCCCTGAATCCGATGCAATACAACTTTACTATTTAGTCTCCCGTATGGAAGCTTGTCAAAGGCCTTATTAAGTGTAAATGACATCTATCACTCTACCCTCATCAATCGTTTTGGTTACTGCCTCAAAAAATCTCAATCAAGATTGTGAGACACGAGTTTATGGTCAATAGTAGCCCCAAAGATGTTGGTAGTGGGGCTATCAATGATGGTAACACCACTGAATATTAACGGGCAGTAGTTAGATTGCCTCTTATTGGAGATGATCATTGCCTGGCATTTGTGTAGCACAAATGTTTCTTGTCGCTTGGCAGCCCAAACCTAGATATTGTCCAGATCTTGTTGCATTTGAACATGACAGCTTCAGTATCTGAGAAGGCGCAAACGATGCTGAACATTGTGTAATCATTGGCATACATCCCCACTTCTGATCTGTTACTGCCACCCTTTCCAGTTGAGCATTCCAGATTCTATAACTCACTGAGGGAATGTTTCCTTGTTTCCCCCTCTAGAAAGGGAATATTTTTTCTGTAAACTCAAATCCTCTCACAGCCTTTAAAATCTCCAGTGGTCCAAGGAAAATAGATCCAATGCTTCTAATGACTTCTCAGAACGGACATCCCTCTTCCCTGGTTGTGGTTTATTCTTTAAAGCTATTTAACTTTTTCCAGAAGTGTGCTGCACAGAATTATTCAGAGTATACCTCCAGTTCTTCCCTCCTTGACCAAGCATTTGTTCACCGAGCTATAATGTCCTTTTGTGGCTCAGTATCGTAATTTTTCACATAATCTGTGATGCACCTTGAGACATTAAATTACATTAAAGAGTGCTGTATAAGTATATATTTCTGTTATTGTTGAGACCTAATCAATGTTTTCTAAATTTCTGCCATTATCTCTTAATTTTTACAAGATAATCTCAATTTAAAAACTTGAGTAAGTGCCATTTTCAATATTTACGTACAAAGACACCAAGGTCTCTGCTGAGTAATGTTTCGTAGAACTGTTCTATTTGCAGCGGACTATCTTTCCATTACAACTGGTGAGGTAAGAAATACAGCAAGGTGAAAATGATCTGATGATCTTTTTCTGCAACATTGTTGAGGATTAGATTTGATCAGCGTACTGGGGATAAGCCCCATACTTCACTTCAAAATTGTCCCATAAGGTCTTTTAGACCCACCTGAACACACAGATGGAGTTTTGATTTAACATCTTGATTGAAATGCAGCACTTCCAACAGTGTTGCATTCCGTCAGTACTATATGGAATATCAGCCTTTGTGCTTAACTGTCAGGCCTGATACTTGAACCTACAACTTTCTCTTACAGAAACAAGACTATGACCACTGAGCCACAGTTGTGATTTAGCAGTAAAGCTGTGAGTGGCAATGCAGCATGTAATCAGTGGGAAATAATCTGGGTGATGAGCTAGATTAATTTCTGCTGGTGTAAGGAGATGTGTAGAGGGAAATGATTACAGATGGTTTTATCTTGAGGTTTAACAAGGTATAAATGGCTTTTAGAGTAGGATTTTGGGTGTCATTCAAAGTTCTTTCATTTGGGCCATAATAAAACTTTAAACTCTGGAACTTTGGCCTTTAATTCAGTTGAGTGATCAGTAACAGTACACACACTGCTCTCGTAACAATGAAACTTCTAGGCTTTCTTCTCTTTATTACTAACTTTGGGATCATTTTCAGCCAGGGAGGTAAGGCCTGGTTAGTTTTAAATTACTTAATTCAATTGGAGATGAAAATATCATGTACTTGGTTAACTCCTAAATTGTCTGTTTGATCACGGTATGCTGATCAGCCTCTGAAATTTCATGAATGATGTTACATGAAACTAAGTTGTTATTGTGACTGAGGCCAGAACAGAACAGCGAGTAATACATTTTGCTGTTATGTTTTTGCTTTTATATTAAATGCCTTGATTTATTATTGCAAGTATACCCACACACATAAAAACCACAGTTGAGGTACAGTATTGCATGTCCAAAGGTCATCATCATTTACTTTTGAGTGAATCAGCTGTTAACAAAGAGTTTTAATGTTGTGTTGAATCCTACCCTGGGTGGAATTTTGGATTATTTTAAACGACTGGCAAATTCTTAAATTCATTTCCTAGTGTAGCTACTCAGAATTTGGAAGATGATGACAGAAGCAACTCACTGGAACTTAATAAATGGCCACTTCAGGTCATTAACAAGCTTGCTATCATTCTCATTTAGGAGCTAGATTTGGATTTTCATTTCAAGTGTCAGCTTTGATGTACCTTCAGAGTCACAACAGGGAAGTGAAGGTATCTGACGTACCAGGAAGCTACCTACCCACACCAGGACAGAGGTAAAGGCACCATTGAGGTACACGATGACAAAACTTTAGTGTGGTATTTATGTGTAGAAGGATGCTACTACCGTTCCTCTTTCTTTGTTTGTTTGTTTCTAAGGGCCAATTTAGTTTCCAATACTAGGGAGACAACTGCATGTGAATCTATAGTGTTTGAAACCAGGTGGATCTTGTCGACTGTTAGGTCCTTGAGCGGAGTTGTTAACTTGGGCCAATCAGGAAGCCCAGGCTGTCCAATATAAATTATATAAATATAAATTTAGAATCTGCCCAGTTGAGGGGACTGACTCTGAGCTGGTGTATTGTGCCCAGGTAACCAAAGGATGACAGGGTACCAGCCCCTGAAATAACTGCACAGAGTCCTAAAAAGAAGTAGCTCTCATCTTAACACTATACAGTTTATTTGTAGCAGTAAAGGTACAAGTTAGGCTGGCTAGACATTGTTGCTAAGGCTATTGGGAAACAGATGACACTTTTGTTCCCCTTAAATGTCCAAAGCTATTATGCCCATTTCCCCAGCCAAGACTGTATAATGTCATCATTTTGGGTGGAGCTTAATGCAGTCTCCCGTGCTAATCCTTTTGGAAACTTACCTTATAGAACTGTTAGATACAGGTACAGCAAGTGATTAGGAAGAGAAATACTTTGTTGCTATTTATTGCAAGGGAATTGGAATATATTAGGGAAGTAGTACTGCAGCTGTATGACATCTTGGTCAAATCACATCTGGAGGATAATTTTGTTAAGTTTTGTAAAAACTTATTTGTAAAAAAAAAATGTAATTCTGTTGGAAACAGTTAAGAGAAGGTTCACTCCACTCCTTCCTGAAATGAGGGGTTTATTTTATGAAGAAAGATGAACTGTTTGTGCCTGTATCCAATGGCAGTTAGAAAAAAAGAGAGATGATCTCACTAAACAATAAAAGATCCTGAAGGGACTTAATAGAGTGAATAGCAGGAGTTGGGAAGGTCTTCGCCTGCGTGGTCCTGAACAGAATACAGAAAATTGCTGAAAGGGTGTACCCCGAATCCCAGTGCGGTTTCAGTTCAGAACGCTCCACAATCAACATGATTTTCTCCCTCCGACAGCTACAAGAGAAATGCCAAGGGCAAAGACAACCATTCTGCATCGCTTTCATTGACCTCATGAAGGCATTCGACCTTGTGAGCAGAGACGGCTTGTTCAAAATCCTGGCCAGGATTGGTTGCCCTCTGAGACTCCTCAGAATAGTCCAGTCGTTTCATGTGGATATGAAAGGCGTCGTTCAATTTGACGGCTCTTCTTTGGAGGCTTTCAACATCCGCAGCGGTGTGAAGCAGGGCTTTGTGCTTGCCCCCACCCTGTTCGGCATCTTCTTCGCAGTCATGCTGAAACACGAGTTTGGAACATCAACTGATGGTGTCCACGTCCACACCAGATCGGACAGAAGGCTGTTTAGTCTGTCCCAGCTGAGGGCAAAATCCAAGGTTCGTGAAGTACTCATTAGAGACATGTTGTTTGCAGATGACGCAGCATTGGCAGCACACTCTGAAGAGCAACTGCAGCGCCTTATGGACAACCTGTCAAGAGCCTGCCAGGAATTTAGCCTGAAGAAGACCAATGTGCTGGGTCAAGACATTGAGCACTCCCCTGTCATCACCATCAACTACTACACGCTGGAGGTAGCCCACGAATTCTCATACCTCGGCTCCACCATCACAGACAGCCTCTCCCTGGACTCTAAGATCAACAGGCGGATTGGACGAGCAGCCTCCACATTTCGCAGGCTGACCAAGAAAGTCTGGGAGAACAAAAAGCTGACTACGAACACCAAGATTGGAGTCTACAGGGCATGCGTCCTCAGCACACTGCTGTATGGCAGCGAGATCTGGAGCCTCTAGTCCAGACAAGAGCGGCGTCTCAACGCTTTCCACCTTCGCAGCCTGAGACACATTCTGGACATCAAGTGGACCGACCAAGTCACCAACACCGAAGTCTTCACCCGCGTCCAGGTACCCAGCCTCTTCACCCTACTCCAACAATGCTGCCTCCACTGGTTGGGTCACGTACATTGTATGCCAGATGGGAGGATCCCGAAAGATTGCTGTGCAGGAAATTGGCCATTGGCAAGAGAGCACGAGGACGACCTCATCTTCATTTCAAAGACGTCTGCAAAAGGGACATGAAGTCGATGGGAAGACATCACAAACCATCGCTCACGCTGGAGACGGGAACTACGCAGAGGGCTGGAGTGAGGAGAGGCGAAGCTGAAGCTTGCTGCTGAGGAAAAGCGCACTTGACGGAAAGACAGCAACATGGCAACACAGGAGGAGAGTGTCTTCAAATACAGTCGCTGTAACCAAGACTGTCACTCCCGTGTGGGCCTGTACAGCCACAACAGATGCCGCACTATCATCAGCAGCTGAATCAAAACTCTCCAGGTGCAGATCCATTGTCTCTCGAGGATGACAGATACCACAGTGGAGCAGGAGAATGTTTCCTCTTCTGGGCAATATTAGATTAGGGACATAATTTAAAAGTAAGAGATCTATCTTTTAAGACAAGCATGAACAAGGCCATACTTGACCCCACTCCCCTGCCCCCTGTAGAATCTGTCCCCTATCCCCCAGCACCCCTCGGAACTCACAGCAAACCCCCAACGCCTGCCATAACTGACTCGACTGATCCATGAGACTGCACCCCATTAGCTAGGTCAGTCTGGACCCTGCCCCACTCTGCATGAGATTGCCACTCCTCAGGAAATCCCTTGGATCAGGAATTGAACATGATTTGTTACCCCCAATTGGTTAAACATCACATTAGCTTCACTTTAATTGGAAAAATTTAAATATATGCACTATGACAAAATGTGTGGATCAGGCCTATTCTGTAGCTGCTGTAATTTAGATAGGCCATGGGCTGAGAAAGCAAGAATTGCATTTTAATCCAATGGAAATGTTTGTTTTGGGATCTTACAGCACAGTGGTGTTGTTCCAACCTCTGGGGCAGAAGGTTTGGTCTCAAGTACCGCCTGTCTTAGATTGGTATTGTTACATGTCTAAATAGGTTGATTAAAAATGTCCAAATATTTATTTTTGCCAGGTCACTTTTGGCACATCACAGATCTTCACTGGGACCCTGATTATAAAATCACAGAGAACCCAAACACCGTGTGTCCTTCATCTTCGAAACCTGTACCAAACCCAGGGAAGTGGGGCAGCTACCTATGTGACTCCAATTGGAACCTCATCAATCTGACCCTTTATACCATGAAAGCCCTTCACCCTGAGCCAGACTTCATTCTTTGGACTGGGTAAATGTTTGGAAATCAAAAGATAAAAAATAGATTGTGGAATAAATCAATTAAGATTGTCCTTAAAGGTACCAAAGGTTGCTGTTTTGTATAGGGAGCAGAATAGTTTGAGTTTATATGATGGTAATGCCACTTGTAGGTCATATAATCACTTAAGATGATTCATTTTATTACATAATTTCTTTCAAAAATTTATATCACAAAAACATTTTTTACAAGGAAAACGATTTTAAAATATTTATGTTGGTAATCTCTCTGTCCCATTCCAATGCCCTTAATAAGTAATATTTTATCAAGAATGTCAAATTATTTGGACTGCAATAGTTTATTGAAATAGAAGGTTTTTCATAGACCATGAGCGATATCTCTTGTACCCCGAGACTGTGTTGCTGCTACAACCATGCATATTTTTCTGGTGTTACTTAATATGATAAAAATGTTCCAAGGTGCTTCACAGCAATTTTCTGAAACAGAATCTGATACTATACCAGTGATAATGGGAACTGCAGATGCTGGAGAATCCAAGATAATAAAATGTGAGGCTGGATGAACACAGCAGGCCCAGCAGCATCTCGGGAGCACAAAAGCTGACGTTTCGGGCTTCGACCCTTCATCAGAGAGGGGGATGGGGTGAGGGTTCTGGAATAAATAGGGAGAGAGGGGGAGGCGGACCGAAGATGGAGAGAAAAGAAGATAGCTGGAGAGGAGAGTATAGGCGGGGAGGTAGAGAGGGGATAGGTCAGTCCAGGGAAGACGGACAGGTCAAGGAGCTGGGATGAGGTTAGTAGGTAGGAGATGGAGGTGCAGCTTGGGGTGGGAGGAAGGGATGGGTGAGAGGAAGAACAGGTTAGGGAGGCAGAGACAGGCTGGACTGGTTTTGGGATGCAGTGGGTGGCGGGGAAGAGCTGGGCTGGTTGTGTGGTGCAGTGGGGGGAGGGGACGAACTGGGCTGGTTTTGGGATGCGGTGGGGGAAGGGGAGATTTTGAAGCTGGTGAAGTCCACATTGATACCATTGGGCTGCAGGGTTCCCAAGCGGAATATGAGTTGCTGTTCCTGCAACTTTCGGGTGGCATCATTGTGGCACTGCAGGAGGCCCATGATGGACATGTCATCTAAAGAATGGGAGGGGGAGTGGAAATGGTTCGCGACTGGGAGGTGCAGTTTTTTATTGCGAACCGAGCGGAGGTGTTCTGCAAAGCGGTCCCCAAGCCTCCGCTTAGTTTCCCCAATGTAGAGGAAGCCACTCCGGGTACAGTGGATGCAGAATACCACATTGGCAGATGTGCAGATGAACCTCTGCTTAATATGGAAAGTCATCTTGGGGCCTGGGATAGGGGTGAGGGAGGTGGTGTGGGGGCAAGTGTAGCATTTCCTGCGGTTGCAGGGGAAGGTGCTGGGTGTGATGGGGTTGGAGGGCAGTGTGGAGCGAACAAGGGAGTCACGGAGAGAGTGGTCTCTCCAGAAAGCAGACAAGGGTGGGGATGGAAAAATGTCTTGGGTGGTGGGGTCGGATTGTAGATGGCGGAAGTGTCGGAGGATGATGCGTTGTATCTGGAGGTTGGTGGGGTGGCGTGTGAGAACAAGGGGGATCCTCTTTGGGCGGTTGTGGCAGGGGCGGGGTGTGAGGGATGTGTTGCGGGAGACGCGGTCAAGGGCGTTCTCAACCACTGTGGGGGGAAAGTTGCGGTCCTTGAAGAACGCGGACATCTGGGATGTGCGGGAGTGGATTGCCTCATCGTGGGAGCAGATGCGGCGGAGGCGGAGGAATTGGGAATAGGGGATGGAATTTTTGCAGGAGGGTGGGTGGGAGGAGGGATATTCTAGGTAGCTGTGGGAGTCAGTGGGCTTGAAATAGACATCAGTTACAAGCTGGTTGCCTGAGATGGAGACTGAGAGGTCCAGGAAGGTGAGGGATGTGCCGGAGATGGCCCAGGTGAACTGAAGGTTGGGGTGGAAGGTGTTGGTGAAATGGATGAGCTGTTCGAGCTCCTCTGGGGAGCAAGAGGCGGCGCCGATACAGTCATCAATGTAATGGAGGAAGAGGTTGGGTTTGGGGCCTGTGTAGGTGCGGAAGAGGGACTGTTCCACGTAACCTACAAAGAGGCAGGCATAGCTGGGGCCCACGCGGGTGCCCATGGCCACCCCCTTTGTCTGTAGGAAGTGGGAGGAATCGAAAGAGAAGTTGTTGAGGGTGAGGATGAGTTCGGCTAGGCGGATGAGGGTGTCGGTGGAGTGGGACTGGTCGGGCCTGCGGGACAGGAAGAAGCGGAGGGCCTTGAGGCCATCTGCATGTGGAATACAGGTGTATAGGGACTGGACATCCATGGTGAAAATGAGGTGTTGGGGGCCAGGGAATTGGAAGTTCTGGAGGAGGTGGAGGGCGTGGGTGGTGTCACGGACGTAGGTAGGGAGTTCCTGGACCAAAGGGGAGAAAATGGAGTCCAGATAGGTGGAGATGAGTTCGGTGGGGCAGGAACAGGCCGAGACAATGGGTCGACCAGGGCAGGCAGGTTTGTAGATTTTAGGAAGGAGATAGAAACGGGCCGTGTGGGGTTGGGGAACAATGAGGTTGGAGGCTGTGGGTGGGGGGTCCCCTGAGGTGATGAGGTCATGAATGGTGTTGGAGATGATGGTTTGGTGCTCGGGTGTGGGGTCATGATCGAGGGGGCGGTAGGTGGTGGTGACGGACAGTTGGCGTTTGGCCTCGGAGATGTAGAGGTCAATGCGCCATACTACCACTGCGCCACCCTTGTCTGCGGGTTTGATGGTGAGGTTGGGGTTGGAATTGGAATTGGAGTGGAGGGCTGCCCGTTCTGCGGGGGAGAGGTTGGAGTGGTTGAGAGGGGTGGAGAGGTTGAGGCGGTTAATGTCTCGACGGCAGTTTGGAGATGAAGAGGTCGAGGGAAGGTAGGAGGCCTGGGGGTGGTGTCCAGGAGGAGGACTTGTGTTGGAAGCGGGCGAAGGGGTGAGTGGAGGGAGGGTTAGATTCCTGGTTGAAGAAGTAAGCGTGGAGGCGAAGGCGGTGGAAAAACTGCTCTATGTCCAACCGTGGGCAGTGGAAAAACTGCTCTATTCCATCCCCTGTTCCCAATTCCTCCGCCTCCGCCGCATCTGCTCCCACAATGAGGCATTCCGCTCCCGCACATCCCAGATGTCCACGTTCTTCAAGGACCGCAACTTTCCCCCCCACAGTGGTCGAGACCGCCCTTGTCCGCATTTCCCGCAACACATCCCTCACAACCCGCCCCCGCCACAACCGCCCCCAGAGGATCCCCCTCGTTCTCACACACCTCCCCACCAACCTCCGGATACAACGCATCATCCTCCAACACTTCCGCCATCTACAATCCGACCCCACCACCCAAGACATTTTTCCATCCCCATCCTTATCTGCTTTCCGGAGAGACCACTCTCTCCATGACTCCCTTGTTCGGTCCACACTACCCTCCAACCCCACCACACCCGGCACCTTCCCCTGCAACCGCAGGAAGTGCTACACTTTCCCCCACACCTCCTCCCTCACCCCTATCCCAGGCCCCAAGATGACTTTCCATATTAAGCAGAGGTTCATCTGCACATCTGCCAATGTGGTATACTGTATCCATTGTACCCGGTGTGGCTTCCTCTACATTGGGGAAACCAAGCGGAGGTTTGGGGACCGCTTTGCAGAACACCTCCGCTCGGTTCGCAATAAACAACTGCACCTCCCAGTCACGAACCATTTCCACTCCCCCTCCCATTCTTTAGATGGCATGTCCATCATGGGCCTCCTGCAGTGCCACAATGATGCCACCTGAAAGTTGCAGGAACAGCAACTCATATTCCGCTTGCGAACCCTGCAGCCCAATGGTGTCAATGTGGACTTCACCAGCTTCAAAATCTCCCCTTCCCCCACTGCACCACACAACCAGCCCAGCCTGTCTCTGCCTCCCTAACCTGTTCTTCCTCTCACCCATCCCTTCCTCCCACCCCAAGCCGCACCTCCATCTCCTACCTACTAATCTCATCCCACCTCCTTGACCTGTCCGTCTTCCCTGGACTGACCTATCCCCTCCCTACCTATACTCTCCTCTCCACCTATCTTCTTTTCTCTCCATCTTCGGTCCGCCTCCCCCTCTCTCCCTATTTATTCCAGAACCCTCACCCCATCCCCCTCTCTGATGAAGGGTCTAGGCCCGAAACGTCAGCTTTTGTGCTCCTGAGATGCTGCTGGGCCTGCTGTGTTCATCCAGCCTCACATTTTATTACCCTGATACTATACCACGTGACACACTGTTAAGAAAGATTATCCAGCTCTTAGTCAAAGAGGTAGGTTTTTTTCTGGAGCATCTTAATGGAAGAAAGGGACAGGACAGGTGCAAGGAGGGAGTTGTAGAGTTTCAGAGCAAGGTAACTGAAGATGTGGACACCATGATCATCCAGCAGCCTTCCTTCACTGGAAAACCCTCAACGATTGAATTTGGGCGGGCTGATGTTTTCATAATGGAAGAAGTTTTGGAAACACTCACTGTCAATATACACAATAAATAACAAAGGAGGTAGTGAAGGATGCCTTGGAAGTGTCCTACAGCATGAGTGGATGAGTGGAAGTGAGCAAAACGTTCACAGAAAAGGTTTTTGCACTTACAAGAAGTTACTCTCTGTGCCATATACTGTAATTGTGGAAATTATTATAGGGCAGCCTGGTGGTTCAGTGGTTAGCACTGCTGCCTCACAGTGCCAGGGACCCAGGTTCAACTGTTGGGCAATTGTCTGTATGGTGTTTGCACATTCACCCCGTGTCTGCATGGGTTTCTGCCAGGTGCTCTGGTTTCCTCCCACAGTCCGAGGATGTGCAAATTAGGTGGATTGGTCATGCTAAATTGTTCATAGTGTTCATGGATGTGCAGGCTGGGTGGGTCAGTGATGGGAAATGCAGGGTTACAGGGATATGGTAGGGGGATCAGTCTGGGTGGGCTAATTGGCCTGGTTCTACACTGTAGGGATTCTATGGTCTATAGCGGATGCGGCTAATGACATGTGGATGAATAGGTACCATATTAAAGCATAGTTTTTGAACATGGGTGGCAAAAGTAGGGTGAAATTTAAGTTGACAGAGCCCATTAACCAGATGCTGGTGGATCAACTGCACTGCAGAATCTATGTGGTTTCACAGACAAGCCAGTCAGGAGGAAATATGAATTGCATATATCCTGGTTTTCTTCACCTCTAAAATTGTCACCCTTCATTGGTCTTTGTATCCAAACCATGAGGATACATCAGGAGGCCACTGACTGCACCAGATTTCTGTATTCCTATTTCTGCAAATGTTAGTATGAACAATCTGACAGGGGAACTTCAGTGGGGCTGTGTCGAAACAACAATTCAATTCCATTGAATATAGCACAAAATATTTTTCTGATAGCTCTTGTAATCATCAATATATAACAGAATCTCTATTTCATAGGGCTGCTTTGCAGAGCCGTATAACCCCTTTAAACTGCAGCTGTGGAGAGAATTACATTGTGGACCGTACAAAAGCATACTTATGTCGCAATTTTCCCTGATCCAGGCAAACCACCCTCAGCTCCATCCATCTCATTCTATCAACATAGCCTTCAAAATTATTTCACAATCATGTGCTCATAACTTTCCCTGAAATACATGATACTAGAGGCCTCGACCACCGACAGTAGTTGTAAGTTCTGCACTGTCTTTGTAAAGATTTTCCTGAATTCCCTTTAGTTTTAAAACTAGTGGTAACTAAGAGACGTTTTCTCTTTAGTTTGAAATACAAAAATATTTTCATTTTTATTTCCAGTTCTGATGAAGAATCACCGACCTGAAATGATAGCTCCGTTTTGCTTCAGATGCCACCAGACTTTCAGTATTTTTTGATTTTCTGAAACATATTTTTGATCTAGCTTATCAAACCACTTTAATTTTAATCACGTGTGAAAAGACTATAAGACGTTAGTGCACAAGTAGGCCATTAAGCCCATTGTGTTTGCTCCACCATTCACTGAGACCATAACTGATCTGATAATCTTCAACTTTACTGCATTTCCTCAGAACCATTGATTCCTTTACTGATTAAAAAATCTCTGTCTTGGCCTTGAATATACCACATGATCAGGCTCTACACTGAAGAACCCAACCCTGTACAGCTATAAGTATAATCTTAGCTCTTGTATTGTGAATCATTATTGCACCTTCTCCAGTGTCATTATATTCTTTTTAATAATATGGAAACTGTTTAATTATATAATATATATTAATGTAATAATATGAACAACACAGAGTACTTTGTCCAACTAAGATTTAATGTACTCGTTTTAGCTTTCCAATTCTACCCAGGCTTATTTTGCAAGGAATCAAGTGTACCTTATGATAGTGCCTGTGATTTCTTAGAATTTTTAGGAAGGGGCTGTGTGGCAAATTTCTACATCTTCGGTTTTCAATCTTAGTGAACATCATGAGCTTGCTCAAAATTTGCTCTGGCAATGTTGTCGAACAGTGCTAGATTAAGATCACCTGCAGTTGTATTATAATTCCATGCACAAATCAATGTGTGCTTGCAGTTTTAAGAAATTCATTCCTTTACCTTTTATGTAACATTCAGTGATGACACTCCTCATGTCGCTGATGAGAAGCTTGGTGAGGATGCAGTCCTGCGGATAATAAGCAAGTTAACCAAGTTGATACAAGTGGTCTTTCCAGGTATGTGGCAACTATAAATTCTTATTAGCAGAGTGAACACTAAGTGTAAATGTCTGAAGTGCACTAACCTGAAAAAAACTAGATGACCAACCAGAATAACTACTCACCTGTGGTGGCAGTGAGAGCAAGTTCCAAAGGCCTGCAGCAGCAGCAGGAGCAATTTCTGAGAACCTGCGGTGGCATTGAGACTTGAGGCTTTGGGGCAAGAGGTTACCTTATGGTGATAGATTGCCTCATGGAGATTTGATTTTTAGATCTGGAACAATTCCTGTTTCTTCTTGGCTCTGTTTTATTTTGTATTTCTACATTTTAAAAAAATCATTAGCATCTTAGATAATTTTTTTTTAAAAATTCAGGTTTTTATGTCTAAAATGCTGACAGTGAATGACACCTTTGTGCACTTTTCACTACACTCCTGCACTTCTGTACTTAAGTGCACATGATAATAAAACCTAATACCAATTCTAATTCACCAATGTGGTGACTTTTCATGTGTTTTTCTCCAGAAGACTTGCATTGCTTAAATATGCCATTTAAAAGAATCTTATCTTCATGAGAAACAAAATTATGGCAAAACTTTTGTTCTGGTATAAGGGAGGGAGAGCCACGTTGGAAACAGTAATGTGGTACATAAAGTTAACAAAAGGATGTTTAACTCATTCTTGTTATTTCATTTGAATACTTAAGAAGTTTCACTTTTTCATGATACCTTTAAGGAAACCATAGAGTATGATACACCTGTGGTTCTTTAAGTAGTTCAATATCATAGCATCATAGAATTCTTATTACATAAATCACTATTTAGTCTGTTGTCTTCATGCCAGCTCTCTAAGAGCATTTCTGCTCCCATGTCCTTTCCCATTTTCATTTCAGATAATTATCCAATTGCATCTCCACGATGACAACCAAATGGTACAGTTACAACATTTAAAAGGAATCTAGGTTGGCACACGAATAGGAACGCTTTAGAGGAATATTGGGCAAATGCTGGCTTATAGGACTAGATCAGATTGGGATGTGTGGTCAGCATCTACAACTATAATCCTATGAGGAAGAATAATTCAACCCCTTTTTAAAAACTCCTTAGTTGATCACAATAAATATTTTTATCTTATTGAGTTCACAATTACATCAAATATCAGTTAAGAATGAGGTAACTAAATCAAAATGAAGAAGCTAATTGCAAGGTTTTCTTTACAAAAGAAGAATTTTATTACTTACTAACCTGAAGGGTGTTAGAGAGGGAATTAAGAGATGCGAGCATAACAACAAAAACAGGTGATAAGTTTTATGAGACATGAAGAATAAAGACAATGCAGTATAAAATCCTTGAAGTGTTAGATTATTGACCTGAGACAACAGTAAACCACAGAACATGTTACTGCACAGAAAGAGATCATTCAACTCATCGTGTCTACACCAGGTGGAAGTTCCAGTGCTTCCCTTACAGGTCCAGGTACCTTTTTGAAATGGGTTGAGAGCTTCTGTTTGGACATTAAACTGGGTAGTGAATTCCAGACACCCACTGTCCTCTGGATGACATGTTTTTCTTCATGTGTCCTCTAGTCCTTTTATCAATCACTTTTAATTTGTGCCTTTGATAACTAATGTCTCCTGTAGTGGAACTGAATCTTTCCTGATTATATCTAGACCTCTCATTATTTTTATGTCTCAATTAAGTTACTCCTCAGCCTCCACAGTTCTAAGAAAAACAACCCTTTTCTATCCATACTTATAGTTGCAATTTTCAAGCCATGGCAACATTCTTGTAAAAGTCCTCTGTACTTTCTCGAGAACAATTATGTCTTCCTGTAAAGCAGTGACCGACCCCACCACTGAAGACATTTTTCCAACCCCACCTTTGTCTGCCTTCCGGAAAGACCACTGTTTCCGTGACTCCCTTGTCCACTCCACACTCCCCTCCAACCCCACCACACCTGGCACTTTCCCCTGCAACCGCCCCCACACCTCCTCCCTCACCTCCATCCCGGGCCCCAAGATGACTTTCCACATCAAGCAGATGTTCACCTGCACATCTGCCAGTGTAGTATACTGCATCCGCTGTACCCGGTGTAGGGACATGTCTGTGCTGCCTGTGAATTCCTGAGTTGGAATGGCTGTCATTGTGTCATGGTTAACCTAATCCTCAGCAATGGTTAAGTTTAAATATCTTTTGAGTTCTCAGTGAATGGATACTTTTCACTGTGTGCTACTTTCTGAGATGAGAAACACAGGTAGAGTGAATCTTAATCTTTGAGAAGCACACTTTGGCCCTGAAATGTCTGGATTGTAAAAGTTAGATAGTGGACACTAAAATTAAATAGTTCTTATTTACATTATCGTGACAACTCTCAAATATTGCATTTTAGATCTTTAAAGATTCCCTAAGAGAGAGAGAGAGAGAAAAATTAATTGCAGTAGATCCATTTCATCATTTTGTGCCAGATTCTTGTGAAATAGTTAAGAAAATCTGCACATTGCTCCTTAGTTCCTTACTGAAACCTTTCGGATAACATGTCCAGTATTGAGACTTTCTCTAGTTCATGAGGAAATCTATTCTTACTATGTAGGCAAGTTAAACAATCATGCCAAAGCAGCTGGAATTCACACCTAGCGTGAACTGTGATAACAGATACTTGGAATTCAGAGGAAACATCAATATATTTTACAACTTGAATAAATTGATTTTCTGTTGCTGACCCTTACTTCCACTTGTCACAGTTTTTGATCATGTGTTATGGTTAACATTTACTATTTTCAGTTGCTCTATTAGTACTTCCCTTCTCATTTTTCTACATTGGCTGTCTTGGCCTCATCGTAAGACTCAGGATATTGGTCACCCTAGAGAGCAGTTTTCTAAGGCCCTTATTACAACTCCACTGCCATCTTATATCTACAAAATGCTTATTTATCACCTAGGAACAAACTATGAAATTTAATAGTTGAAAGTCAACATAATAATTTATAGAAAACATCATCTGATTTGCTATTATTGTTTAGGAAAGGAAATCTGCCATACTTGCCTGATCTGGGCTATATGTAACTGCAGACCTGCAGCAATGTAGCTGACTCTTAACAGCCCTCTGAAATGGCTTAGCAAACTCTCAGTATCAGAGCAATTAGAGATGCCCAATAACTGCTGGCTTTGTCAGTGATGTCTACATTTCATGGGTGAATAAAATGAAGTTAATGTAGAATCATGCAGCACAGAAGGAGCTATCCAAACAGTCAAACTCCAAAGTGGCAAAATTCTGTGGATGCTGGATGTCTTAAGTAAACACAAATTGTTGGAAGAAATCATCTATAAGAGAGAGAATTAAAGCCAACATTGAGACCAGTGAGACTTTTCGGTTCTCGCCCCATTCACCAGTTCTTCTTCCTGCAAAGTTTTCCCCTAAAGTATGTACTAAATTCCCTTTTGGAAAGTATTATTCAGTCTGCTTTGGCTACTCTTTAAGACTGGCCATTCCACACCAAGGAAGCCTTCTACATTTAAAGAAAACAAATGATGCTTAACATCTCATTGGTTCCTTTACCAACATTGAAACTCTTTTATCATGCCATTCGATTGAGCAACTATTTGCCTCAAGTCTGATAATGACAAGTAGTGCATAAAGATGTTATAAAGCAAAATTAGACACCAAGCCACACAAGACAAAATGAGCACGTGAACAGATCATAAAATTGAGAGACTCCGGTCTCAGCTCCACTCTTTTCAATTGGACCCTCAACTTTCTCACCGACAGACTGCGATCAGTGAAGATAGTAACTGCACCTCCTCCACAAGATCTGTCCTCAGCCCCCTACTGCACTCCTCGTATACCTACGACTGTGTTGCCAAATTCCGAACGAACACCATTTACAAGTTCGCTGCAACACCACCGTAATGGGACAGATATCTTAACAACAACGAGTCAAAATGCAGAAGGGAGATAGAGGGCTTTGTAATGTGGTGTAATGAAAATAGTCTGTCTCTGAACAAAACTAAAGAACTGATCATTGACTTCAGAAAGACAGGAGAACACAGTCCCATCTACGTCAACAGAACTGAGGTTGAGAGAGCGAAGAGCATCAAATTCCTTGAAATGATGATGAATGACGACCAGTCCAGGACTTCCCATTGTAAAAGCAACAGTCAAGAAGGTGCAACACCTCTTTTTCCTCAGGCAGCTCAGGAAATTTGGTATGTCCATAAGGTTCCTCACCAACTTCTACCGATGCACTATTGAAAGCATACTGTCCTGGCATAATGGCCTGGCATGGCTACTGCACTGCCCAGGACTGTATGAAACTGCAGAAAGTGGTGTGCACAGCCCAGACCATCGTGGAAGCTAACCTTTCATCCATGGACTCTATTTACATGGTTCCAGGCAGTGGAAAGGTGGCCAGAATCATCAAAGACCCAAATGATCTCCTACAACCTCTTCTGTGAAGCAGAAGATACAGAAGCCTGAACATACGCACAAGCAGGTTCAAGAACAGCTTCTTTCCGGCCATTATCAGACCGGCGAATGGACTCTAGTCTCAAATAATGTAACCTGCATGCCTCTAAGTCTTTTGATCTATAAATCCTTTCCTTGCTGTGATCTGCCTGTACTGATCGTAAACAAAGCTTTTCACTGTATTTTGGTACATGTGACAATAAAATCAATCAACATAGCTTGACCTTAAACAGCATTTTAAGGGAAGGTAGCAAATCTTGAAGATATCTGAATTTCTTCAACTCTAGTGTCTTAAACATCCCAAACTTTGAAGGATTGAACTGTCTATGATTTAACCTACCACAGCTGATACCATAGATTGAGATCTAAATTCTGCCCTCTGTTTTCATTCTGGAGGTTCCTGTAGCCTTGTATTGATTGTATAGAATACTGAGTACAGCTCTTTCTTTTCTTCTTTCCGACTTAAGATTCTGGGCACCATGTCCCTGTGAGGAGTCAATTGTGCTATTTTCCCAATTGGCCACTTGTGGCACCTTGTGGCATTTGCCACGTCTACCAGTATGTGGTACTGGGTAAGGCTTGTTTTAAGGTAGTCATCAATTGCTGCCACTCAATCCTTCTTTGTCTTTGCTTTGGCTTGGGTCAAGTTAGTGACTAGCAATGAGGGATACCCCACCATAGAGAATCTACAGAAAAGGTATTATTCTTAAATAATAAAGAGGTTTATTGCATTATGCAAGCAAGTGAAACTACATTTTAGTCAGGCATAATTACTAGGACCTTCAGATGCTGGTATAATTATGTATGTTCCTTATGTAGCTGAGATGAGATTCCCTATCTCCATCTACAGACTGTGACATCAGTAGAATGGGTGGAATCGCAGTAACACAATCATAGAGTCATACAGCATGGAAACAGACCCTTTGGTCCAACTCGTCTGTGCCAACCAAACATCCCGCTCTGACCTAGTCCCTTCTACCAGCATTTGGCCCATATCCCTCTCAATCCTTCTTATTCATTTGCCTCTCCAGGTTCCTATTAAATGTACACACCTCCACCATTTGCTCTGGCAGCTCATTTCATACACACACCACCTTCTGTGTGAAGAAGTTACTGCTTAGGTCTTTATGAAATTTTTCCCCCCTCACCTTAAACCTATCCCCTCTAGTTGTAGACTCCCACACCCTTGGAAAAAGACTTTGGCTATTCAGCCTATCCATGCCCCTCATGATTTTATAAACTTCTATAAGGTCACCTCTCAGCAAGAAAAAAGCCCCAGCTTATCCTGCCTCTCCTAATAGCTCAAACCCTCCAGTCTTGGCAACATTCATGTAAATCTTTTATTTCACTCTCTCAAGTTTAATAACATCCTTCCTACAGAAGACTAGATTAGATTAGATTCCCTACCATGTGGAAACAGGCCATTCGGCCCAACAAGTCCACACCGCCCCTTAAAGCATCCCACCCAGACCCCTTCACCTATAATCCACACACCCCTGAACACTATGGGCAATTTGAAGAGCTTCCAGAATTGTACGCAATATACTTAAAAGTGGCCGCACCAATGTCCTGTACAGAACGTGACGTCCCCGCTCCTATGTTCGACGTTGTGAGCAATTAAGACAAGCTTGCCAAATGCCTTCTTCACCACCCAGTTTACTTGCAACTTCACTTTCAAGGAACTATGCACCTGAACCCCAGGTCTCTGTTTGGCATCACTTCCCGGAACCTTACTATTAGGTGTGTAAGTACCTGTCCTGTTTTGTCTTACCAAAGTGCAACACCTCACTTTTATCTAATTAAACACCACCTGCCACTTCACAGTCCATTGGCCCATCTGATCAAGACCCCATTGTACTCTGAGATAAATCTTCTTCACTGTCCACTACGTCACTTATTTTGGTGTCATCTGCAAACTCACTAACTGTGCCTCCTATATTCACATTCATATCATTTATATGAATATCAAAAGCTATGGACGCATCACCAATCCTTATGACACACCACTGGTCAAAGCTTCCAGTCTGAAAAGCAACCCACTACCACCATTCTCTGTCTCCTACCGTCAAGCCAATGTTGTATCTAATTGGCTAGTTCCCCCTAATCTGATCTAACTAACCAGTCTACCATGTGGAACCTCGTTGAACGCTTTGATGAAGGCCATGATTATCAACTTCTTCAAAGCCATTACCTTAAACAACATTAGAGTTCCATCACCATTTACAGATCTTTGTTTAAACATTTAATTACTCCGCTGTTGGCAACTGTGGCTTCAGCTGCCTGCATTGGACCTAAACTCTGGAATTCCATCTCTGAATCCCACCCTATGAATTTACAGTGGGACAGAGAGATTCCATCTTTTATGTAAAATCCAGCCCTACGTTTTTGACACACATCCTGTTCTTTCTCAGAGTTCCAGAAACAAAACAATTTATTTTGATATGGAGGTGCTGGTGTTGAACTGGGGTAGACAAAATCAGAAGTCACATGATACCAGGTTATAGTCCAGCAGGTTTATTTGAAATTAGAAGCTTTCGGAGCATTGATCCCTCATCAGGTGAACACTTTAGTTGATGAAGGAGCAGCTGCGAGAGCTTATGGTTTCAAATAAACCTGTTGGACCAGAACTTGGTGTCATGTGACTTCAGTTTTTATTCTTTTAGGTATGGTTAAAATGTACATTTAGCTTCTTCAATGAATTTGTTTTTGCAAAGGTCTTAATTACTATATCATCAGTCCTTATAAATTTAAATAGATTTGTTTCTATACTAATTGAATGTATCTCAACAGGCACTAAAGTCTACTCTGCAATGGGAAATCATGACTTCCATCCAAAAAATCAGTTTCCTGGTAACTATCACAAGATTTACAACAGAACGGCTGAGCTATGGGCACCGTGGATGGACCATCAATCTATCACTCTCTTTAATCAAGGTTGGCTAAAAGGAAAACAGTCCTCTGTTCTCTGAGACACAATCTAAATACAAATTGTAGATTTCTATCTTGCCTATGGAATCACTGTTCAGTTTTCTTCACTTTCCCATGAATGAAAACTGATAATAGATCAATGGTTAATTTTAAATCTGAGATCAGACTTAATATTAACCAGAGGTATGAGGAGAAATGGGGCAGATAAGTGGAGCTGTTGACACCTCAGCCGTGATTGAATTGAACAGCACAGCAGTCTTGAAGGGCTCAAAGATAGCAAGACTGCAGATGCTGGAGTCAAAGACAATTACAGAGTGGAACTGGAGGCACACAGCAGGCCAGGCAGCATCAGAGGAGCAGGAAAGTTGACGTTTTGGGTTGGGACCCATCTCCAGAAATTGGGAGTGGGGAGGGAGCTGGGAAATAAATACAGAGAGCAGGGGTCGGGCTGGAGAAGGTTGGTGGGATAATGATAGGTGAATGCAGGTAGGAAGTGGTGGGGATTGGTCATTGGGATGGATGGGTCGATAGGTGAGAGAGAAGATGGACGGATTGTGTCAGGTCAAGAAGGTGGAGTTGAGAGGGAGGATTGGACTTGGGGTGAGGCCAGGGTGGGGAAATTTTAAACCGGTGAATTCTATGTTTAGGCCATCGGGCTGTAGACTCCTGTGGTGGGATATGAGGTGTTGCTCCTCCAGTTTATGGTTGATGTTATTGTGATACCGGAGGACGCCCAGGATGGACATGTCACCCAGGGAGTGGGAGAGAAAGTTAAAATGGTTGACGACCGGAAAGTGTTGTTGTTTGTCACGGACAGAGTGCAGATGCACTATGAAACAGCCTCCGAGTCTACGCTCATCAGTGTAGAGGAGGCCACATCGGGAGCAGCAGATACAGTAGACCAAGTTGATGGATGTGCAGGTGAACCCATGTCTAATGTGGAATGTTTGTTTTGGGCCTTGAATGGAGGTGAGGGAGGGAGGTGTATGGGGCAGGTGTAACACTTGCTGCGGTTGCCCCTCCTGTGGTGGGGTTAGTGGGGAGTGTGGAGCAGATGAGGGAGTTGCGGAGAGAGTGGTCCCTATGAAAAGCAGATGGGGTGGGGAGAGAAATATCTCTTCGGTCATGGGGTCAGATTGTAGGTGGCAGAAGTGCTGGAGAATGATACCCTGGATGTGGAGGTTGGTGGGGTGATATGCAAGGACAAAGGGGATTCTGTCTTTTTTGAGGGGAGGGAGTTTGAGGGCAGAAGTGTGGGAAATGTAAGAGACCTGAAGGGCTAATGTCCTTCTCCTATTTTGTAGCCTTACAGTTCAAATGGCCAATCAGCTACTGCCGTCTAGACATACTTGTCAGGGGTGCATAAAAGTGGCCAGCAGAGATGAACCCAGATCTGTTCCCATTGTCAGATATTGACAGGAGTCACAAAGAACTCCTGCTGGTTTGATGTGACATTAAATTAATATCTTCTCTGCTCTCTCAAGTGTACTACATGATCCTGTAACACTGACGTTAATAAGAGCTGAGAATTTTTTTCAATTATTCTGGCCAATATTTATTACTCAAGAAACAAAACTAAAATTGGTTTAGTTGATATTTTTGCAACTTTATTATTCATAAATGGGCTACCACAGTGACCAAGGACATCCTGAGGTAGAACACCATTTTATATTTATATTGCATTTCAACATTGCAAAATATTGCCGACAATCTCATAGAAGCGTTATTAGGTCAAATTTGATACCAGTTTAAACAATGATATGTTAGGGCAGGTGATTACAGCCTTGAATAAAAAAGATAGGTTTTTGAGGAGGGAAGAGAGACCGCTGAAAAGGTTTCAGGAAGAACTTGTAGAGCTCGGGACTCATGCAGATTCGGAATGGCCGCCCATGGTGGAACAATTAAGATTGGATGTGCAAGACACCAAATATGGAGGATTGCAGAGATCTCAGAACAAGGGAAGTTAGAGATGTGAAGTCAGGACATGGTGCTTATTTCTTCAGTTAATTACCTCATTCTGGTTACAAGGTGTTTTATGTAAAAGTCCTGCTAGCATCCACTTTATAACAGACCAATATGGATGTGGAATACCTTGACTTGATTTAAGTTCTGTCTGGAGTACTGTTTGATAGTGTTTTGACCGTGCATTTAGTTTTCTGATTTTTTTCCACTGAAGGGGCAATAATTTTAATGAACAAATCTCCAAAAACATATCTGATAATTTGCTTAATACTCTTGACTATCTCTGGCATTTTGGTTCATTGAAATCCACCAACTACACTAGGCTGCTGATCAAAGACAGGCAATGGAAATGAATGGTTGTTATGATTAAAAATTTATAGTTTATATGTAAATGCCATTTTTGGAATATGGATTTAAAAATAACAGTAGATGTGCATTGGTTACTTCTGTGAAGCGCTTCTTTAAACGAACAAGGCAGAATCCTTTTGGAATAGTGACTATATCGGACATATTATCAAAGACCAAGTAACTGTAGACCTCTCTGATGTTAATAGAAACAATGTTTGTGCTGTTGGATTTATGCCAAGTAGGGCAAGTATTTTAGATAATTGGCTTTTGTTTTCAGTTCAGAAGATACCAGGTTGAGTTTGGAATCCAATGTATTTTCTCACCTAGAAAGAGTTGGGGAACAAGTCACTTTAGAAGGGTTTGGTTTGTCAAACTGGAGAATTTGACCGGAAATCCGCAGGTTATTAGAACTAAGAGATTTTAGGTTCTCAGATTTGTGAAAAGTTTCATTTGGGCCAATTTTGTAAAGGACTAATTGAATTGTCCCACAGTCCACAGCAAATAAACAGTTCAGTTAGAAATTTAAGAGTTGAGTTGGGGTAAATTTTCTGGATTTGGATCCCTGAAATTGACTACGTAAGGAAATTGATGTGGACTTTGCTTTGCTGTATTTTAATATCATACTCGTCTTTGATGTTTAAATAGCTTGGTTGTTTCTTATTCTTTTATGTAAGGAACTTCTGTTGTTAAAGATAATCTACAGCCTTGTGTGAATATGACTCCAACTAATTACCACATTAGAAAAGAAAATAATTGAGCCATATTTCATTCTGGGATATAACTTGTCCAATAGTTCTATCAGCTGGGACCATAACACTGACAGTCTTGTTCTTTCCCAAGTCATGGAGCTTCAGTGACTTGACAGGTTAGGTGCAAGAAGCTTGATTCCCCTTGTGGGAAAGTTTGAGACCAAAGGTCTAAGGAATCTTGGAATAAAAGGGCCACCATTTTAAGACAGAGATGAGGAGGATTTTGGTGCATTCCTGGAATTCTTTACCACAGTGGGCTGTTGAGGCTAGCTGTTAAGTATATTCAAGGCTGATATAGACAGATTTTTAATCAGTGAGGGGATCAAGGATTATGAGAAAAGGCAAGAAAG
Organism: Stegostoma tigrinum; assembly: GCF_030684315.1. Lineage (NCBI taxonomy): Eukaryota > Metazoa > Chordata > Chondrichthyes > Orectolobiformes > Stegostomatidae > Stegostoma > Stegostoma tigrinum. The sequence goes on along the minus strand of NC_081377.1, from coordinate 37,472,874 downwards.
TTGAGTTAGGATTATGAGATCAGCCATGATCTCACTGAATGATGGAGCAGGCTCAATGGAACTCCTTTGTTTTGATTGTAGGGAGAAGCTGGTTATTAGCTTACATAAAAAGGGCCAATGTGAGGAAAAAAGGAGAAAAACTCAAGATTGATAGGAATTGTAAAGGAATAAGGAAGAATTGGCTATGGTTAAAATAATCCTCTTACTGAATCTTGATTGTCTTTAGGTGCTTTCTACACTGAGAAGCTGCTGGGTCAGAATGACCAGAGGATCATTGTTTTGAACACAAATCTGTACTACAGGAGCAATAAGCTTAATGTTGAGACTAATGACCCTGCTGGGCAGTTTCAATGGCTTGAAGAGGTTCTTTCAAATGCAATCGTAGCAAAAGAAAAAGTAAGTGGCAACTTGAAATATACGTACATGTTACAGTTTTTCTAAAAATAACTGAAGTTGGTGAGTGAGGTGAGGTCTTTTGCCCCATTGAAAATAAGGTGTGGAATAAGACAAAGTTTATTGTCCCTACCTCTGAGACAGGGTGTTCAGGTTTAAGTCCCACCTGCTCCAGAGTTGTTGATTGAAAATATCTGTGATGTGAAAAAACATAAAACCAAGTTTGTTTAAAAGGTCCTTTTTAGTCATTCTACCGCCATACAGGGAATTTATGGAGAATAGATTAGCCATTTAGAAGATAGGGAAATTAAACCTGGAACAAATGTTTTCAGGTATACCAACAGACAGACAGAGAAGGTACAAGTATTTTTTTGTTCAATGAAGCAAGAATTAAGATAGAGTTTTTCGTGGATTGTAGATATTTTTAATGAACCTGTTACCTGCCTTTAGAGTAGGTGGGGCTTAAACCTGAACATCCTGGCTCAGATGTAGGAACAACCTTATTGATATGCATGCTTTGCAGATATGTATGGCCTGCAGATCTTTTATCCTTATTTCCGGATGTCTCAGTTGTCCCTGTTAAGTGAGGTGAAAGAATCAATTAACATCAGTTATCTCCTTATTGTTAACCATCACCATGTCACCAACATGGATTGTAGCCAATTGGACGTTGGTGCCATCATACAAGAGCATACACACTACACCACTGTCATCAGGGAAAAGTTTACTGAATAAATATCAAGAGGAGAAACATTGGAATTTTTTCCCCTCTCTCAAGATGCAGCAGTTGGTCATCATAAGCTGAGCGATATTAATGCTCAGATCAGCTAACTCAAAATACCAAGGATGGTTTAATATTATCAACAGGAAGCAGCTCATTATTAAACAATTAGTCAAATGATAATCAAATTGTTTGGTTAATGGGCTAACTGTGTATTCTCAACATTTACAGGTTTACATCATTGGGCATGTGCCACCTGGCTTTTTTGAAAAGAAGAGGTGGACATCTTGGTTTCTGGAACACTTCAATAGCAGATATGTTGAAATTATCCAAAAGTATCACAGTGTGATAGCTGGTCAGTTCTTTGGACACCACCATACAGATAGCTTCAGGATGTTCTACAATCAATCAGGTAATTTTTAATGCATTTTTTATTTTTTTTCCCCCCTCACAGTCCCATTGACACGATTCCTGTGTTAGAGTGAAGGTCCACAGACTGAACTACATTTACCCACTCACTGCATGAGCATTGAATTAGTTAGTTAACTGTTAGTTGGTTACTCAGTTAGTCAACTGACCGATCCAGGTGTCTGCAAACACACATTTTCCACTCAATGCCTGCGGTAATGATCAGGAGCATAAACTTTGACTGATGTTTCTTTCTTCTTGGCCCAAAGATACCCCCTACTGTTATTGTAGCCAAGACAATCAGAACAGTTTGTTGATTTTAAACTGGCCATTCAAGTTTGGACTCCTTATTACCAATGTTCCCTCAAAGTTTACAGTTCTGTGCACAGTGATCAGGGTCAGCACACTGAACGGGGCATTGATCTCCAATTCCAGAAGTTCTGGAACCTGCTGAGCTTTTCCAGCAACTTTGTTTTTGTTCCAGAAGTTGCTTCCATGCACAGGCCTCAGAGGCCCATACAACAGGAACAAAAATTAGGGGAAACACTCCTTGCCACAGTGTTGGGTGGTATAAGCTCACTGACACAGATGCAGGACACATTCTGATTGTAGAAATGGAAATCTCAGAATAATACAATTTATAAATAATGCAACTATATGTTCAGAGGCTGACTGAGTGAGGCTGTAATTTTGGGTGTAATTTTACCAAAACAATAGAATCATACAGTGCAGAAGGAGATTATGTGATCAACCATGACTGTATACCACTTCTGTGATAAAGCTACAAAGTAGTCTTTTATTGTGATGTATGCTGTGTGACTTATATATATTAATGTCATCTATTTTTGAGTTTAGATTTTGAACTAGTGACATATCGACTTTGGTCTGTGTATGAGGAGGTTTGATGATTAATGTCAGTATTTCTGGAGCGATGCTTTTTAATAAATACAACATGAAGGACAGTTCCTAGAGTACTCATAGAAATTTATTTGTATTGGGAGAGTTTCATGAGCAGACAGAATAAACATTGAAGCATTTTAACTTGCTGTCAGTTTGAAGAATCAAAGGTTGGTATCTTCTTGCTTAAGGGAAATACTCATAGCTTAGAAACTTTGTTTTCAATCCACAAATGTCCTGGTTGGAGTTGGACGTATAAAACAATTCTCCTGAATCAAGGTATTAGTTCAGAAAAGTTAGGAAATAGGTTAGCTCAAAGAAAGGGTTTTAGCTTGAAAGCTCCAGACCATACTTGTTTGGTTAGAGCCCTGAGGTTTTTTTTGAAGCTGAGAAGGTATAAATTTAATTGTGTGGACACTCAAGGAAGTGACTATCAGACTGTCAAGTTGGGGAATTGAAAGTAATAGTTAAAGTCAAACCTTCAGATCTAAAGAAGGCATTTCTCTCTTTGAAATTTGAGTGTTATAAAGGGATGCTGTTGTGATAGACAAAATATTGTCATTTTACCATTTCAAAATCTTTCAGCTTGTGATACGCAAGTATCTCAGTTTATTTTGTTTTATCTTTTGTTGATAAACTTTTGTTTTATTGTTAAATTCAAATTCATTGTGTGCTGGTGCATCAGTGAAAGACCACATTATTAAATTAGAAACAATAATGATTTATCAAGAGATTGTGGGAAAAGCTCAGCAGGTCCTACAGCTGTGGAGAGAAATCAGAGTTAATGTTTCAGGTCAAGCAACCCTTCCTCAAACCCAAGTTCTGAGGAAGAGACACTCCACCTGAAATGTTAACTCTGACTTCTTTTCACAGATGCTGCCACACCTGTTGAGCTTTTCGAGCAATTTCTGTTCTTGTTTTTGTTTCTGGTTTACAGCATCCACAGTTCTCTCACTTTTTAATAGAACATAGAACAGTACAGCACAGAACAGGCCCTTCAGCCCACAATGTTGTGCCGACCATTGATCCTCATGGATGCACCCTCAAATTTCTGTGACCATATGCATGTCCAGCAGTCTCTTAAATGACCCCAATGACCTTGCTTCCACAACTGCTGCTGGCAACGCATTCCATGCTCTCACAACTCTCTGCGTAAAGAACCTGCCTCTGACATCCCCTCTATACTTTCCACCAACCAGCTTAAAACTATGACCCCTCGTGCTAGCCATTTCTGCCCTGGGAAATAGTCTCTGGCTATCGACTCTATCTATGCCTCTCATTATCTTGTATACCTCAATTAGGTCCCCTCTCCTCCTCCTTTTCTCCAATGAAAAGAGACCGAGCTCAGTCAACCTCTCTTCATAAGATAAGCCCTCCAGTCCAGGCAGCATCCTGGTAAACCTCCTCTGAACCCTCTCCAAAGCATCCACATCTTTCCTATAATAGGGCGCCCAGAACTGGACGCAGTATTCCAAGTGCGGTCTAACCAAAGTTTTATAGAGCTGCAACAAGATCTCACGACTCTTAAACTCAATCCCCCTGTTAATGAAAGCCAAAACACCATATGCTTTCTTAACAACCCTGTCCACTTGGGTGGCCATTTTAAGGGATCTATGTATCTGCACACCAAGATCCCTCTGTTCCTCCACGCTGCCAAGAATCCTATCCTTAATCCTGTACTCAGTTTTCAAATTCGACCTTCCAAAATGCATCACCTCGCATTTATCCAGGTTGAACTCCATCTGCCACCTCTCAGCCCATCTCTGCATCCTGTCAATGTCCCGCTGCAGCCTACAACAGCCCTCTACACTGTCAACGACACCTCCGACCTTTGTGTCGTCTGCAAACTTGCTGACCCATCCTTCAATTCCCTCGTCCAAGTCATTAATAAAAATTACAAACAGTAGAGGCCCAAGGACAGAGCCCTGTGGAACCCCACTCACCACTGACTTCCAGGCAGAATATTTTCCTTCTACTACCACTCGCTGTCTTCTGTTGGCCAGCCAATTCTGTATCCAGACAGCTAAGTTCCCCTGTATCCCATTCCTCCTGGCCTTCTGAATGAGCCTTCCATGGGGAACCTTGTCAAATGCCTTACTGAAGTCCATATACACCACATCCACAGCTTGACCCTCATCAACCTTACTAGTCACATCCTCAAAAAACTCGATAAGGTTTGTAAGGCATGACCTACCCCTCACAAAGCCGTGTTGACTGTATTTGATCAAGCCATGCTCTTCCAGATGGTCATAAATCTTATCCCTCAGAATCCTTTCTAACACCTTGCAGACGACAGACGTGAGACTTACCGGTCTATAATTGCCGGGGATTTCCCTATTTCCTTTCTTGAAGAGAGGAATTACATTTGCCTCTCTCCAGTCCTCAGGTACGACTCCAGTGGAGAGCGAGGATGCAAAGATCTTCGCAAGTGGCGAAGCAATTGCATTTCTCGCTTCCCAAAGCAGCCGAGGACAAATCTGATCCGGGCCTGGCGACTTGTCAATCTTAATGTTTGACAAAATTTTCAGTACATCAGCTTCCTCTATCTCTATCCATTCCAGCATGCACACCTGCTCTTCAAAGGTTTCATTCACTACACAGGTCGTTTCTTTCGTAAAGACAGAAGCAAAAAACTCATTTAGGGCTTCCCCTACCTCCTCAGGCTCCACACACAAGTTCCCTATGCTATCCCTGATCGGCCCTACTCTTTCTTTGACCATTCTCTTATTCCTCACGTAAGTGTAAAATGCCTTTGTGTTTTCCCGGATTCCTTCTGCCAAGCCTTTCTCGTGCCCCCTCCTGGCTCTCCTCAGACCATTTTTGAGCTCCTTCCTTGCCTGCATGTAATCCTCTCTAGCTGAACTTGACCCTAGCTTCCTCCACCTTATGTAAGCTACCTTCTTCCTTTTCACTAGAAGCTCCACCGCTCTCGTCATCCAAGGTTCCTTTATCTTACCCCGTCTTGCCTGTCTCAGAGGGACATATTTACTCATCACTCCCAACAACTGTTCCTTAAACCATCTCCACATGTCTATAGTTCCCTTACCATGGAACAACTGCTCCCAGTCCATGCTTCCTAACTCGTGTCTAATCGCATCATAGTTTCCTCTTCCCCAATTAAATATCCTCCCATTCTGCCTAATCCTCTCCTTCTCCATAGCTATGTAGAATGAGAGAGTGTTATGGTCACTATCACCAAAATGCTCTCCCACCACAAGATCTGATACCTGCCCCGGCTCGTTTCCGAGCACCAAGTCTAGAATGGCCTCTCCCCTCGTCGGCCTGTCAACGTACTGCGTTAGGAAACCCTCCTGAACACACCTTACAAAAACAGCTCCATTCAAATCTTCTGCTCGAAGGAGGTTCCAATCAATATTAGGAAAGTTAAAGTCACCCATTACAACAACCCTACTGCGTCCACACTTTTCCAAAATCTGTCAACCTATGCTTTCTACAATCTCCCTGCTGCTATTGGGGGGCCTGTAGTAAACCCCTAACGAGGTGACTACTCCCTTGCTGTTCCTAATTTCCACCCATACTGACTCAGTAGGCAGATCTTCCTCGACAATGGAAGCTTCTGTAGCTGTGATACCCTCTCTGATTAGTAGTGCTACACCCCCTCCTCTTTTTCCCCCCTCCCTATTCTTTTTAAATGTTCTAAACCCTGGAATATCCAGCAACCATTCCAGCCCATGAGAAACCCATGTCTCTGTTATGGCCACAACATCATAGCACCAGGTACTGATCCATGCTCTAAGTTCATCACTTTTATTCCTGATACTCCTTGCATTAAAGCAAACACACTTTAACCGATCCCTTGGTTCCTTCCCAGGAAAATCCTTCCCACTAGCTGGTCTACCTCTTGCTACTGCCTCACCTGCATCAACGCTCACCTCTGGTATACAGCTCAGGTTCCCACCCCCCCTGCCATACTAGTTTAAACCCTCTCGAACTACTCGAGCAAACCTTCCACCCAGGACATTGGTCCCCTTCCAGTTCAGATGCAACCCGTCCTTCTTGTACAGGTCCCACCTTCCCCAGAAGGCATCCCAATTATCAACATATCTGAAACCCTCCCTCCTACACCAGCTGCGTAGCCACGTGTTCAGCTGCGCCCGCTCCCTGTTCCTCACCTCGCTATCTCGTGGCACCGGTAGTAAACCAGAGAACACTACTCTGTTCGTCCTGCTCTGCAGCTTCCATCCTAACTCCCTGAAATCACTTTTTATATCCTCAAACCTATTTCTGGCTATATCATTTGTGCCAATATGTAACACGATTTCTGGCTGTTCACCCTCCCCTTTCAGAACTTTATACACCCGATCGGAGACGTCCCGGACCCTGGCACCAGGGAGGCAACATACCTTCCGGGAATCCCGATCTTGCCCACAAAATCTCCTGTCGATTCCCCTAACTATCGAGTCCCCTACCACGAGTACTTTTCTATTCTGCCCCCTTCCCTTCTTTGCCACAGTGTCAGACTCAGTGCCAGAGAACTGACTACTATGGCTTTCCTCTGGTAGGTCAACCCCCCCAGCAGTATCCAAAACGGTATACTTATTGCTGAGGGGAATGCCCACAGGGGATCTCTGCACTGTCTGTCTGTCCCCTTTCCTCCCCCTAACTGTAACCCATCTATCCTCGTCCTGAGCCTTAGGAGTGACCAACTCCCGATAACTCCTCTCAATTACCCCCTCTGCCTCCCGAATGATCCGTAGTTCATCCAGCTCCAGCTCCATTTCCCTAACACGGTTTTCAAGGAGCTGTAGCTGGGTGCACTTCCCACAGATGTAGCCAGCGGAGACGTGTGCCACATCTCCCAACTGCCACATTCTGCAGGAGGAGCAAGCAACTGCCCTAGCATCCATACCCCACTTATCTGAACACCCACTCAGTACTAAAGCAGAAAGCTCACTTCAAGTAATAATAACAAATTAATAACAAACTTATGTTCAATAGAGAAAGTTTAGAATGAACCTTACCTTATTAACTAGGTTAGAGGAGGAGGGCGGGTGGGAGACACTACAGTTGTAGAGTCTCAGGTTAAGCCGCCTTGCTGAGATATATGGTCACTGCTTTCCTTCCCGGCTGCCCCTCTGGTCCTCGTCACTTCCTCTGATGCTCCCGCTCCTTCTCTGAAAGAGCAAAAAAAACACCGCTGCCCGCTACCGGTAAGTAATTTTAAAAATAAACTGCTTTACCTTAGCTGCAGTCTTCCGGGTCCGTCTTGCCTCCGCTGCTGCTCGCACTCAAAAAGGCCGTTGGCGTCGAAGGGTGAGTATTTATACTCACTGCTTTCCTTCCCGGCTGCCCCTCTGGTCCTCGTCACTTCCTCTGATGCTCCCGCTCCTTCTCTGAAAGAGCAAAAAAAACACCGCTGCCCGCTACCGGTAAGTAATTTTAAAAATAAACTGCTTTACCTTAGCTGCAGTCTTCCGGGTCCGTCTTGCCTCCGCTGCTGCTCGCACTCAAAAAGCAAAAATGATTTATCAATCCATGTTTCAGTCTGGAATCTGACTAGTTCAGAAATAACATCAGTGTGATCAAAACAACAATGTTGTTTCTTATTCATAGCCTTCATATCACAATATGATTCCATACTCCAGCTGAAATTATGTGCATAGCACCCTCAGAGCCATAAAGCACAGGAACACATCCTTCGGTCCAACTTGTCCATGCCAACCAAGACTCCCAAACAAAAACTAGTCCCATTTGCCGATTTTTGGCCCACATCCCTCTAAACCATTCCTATTCATGCACCTGTTCAAATGACTTTTAAATGTTGTAATTTTACCTGCATCTACCACTTCTGCTGGCAGTTCATATGAATGACCCTCTGTGTGAAAATATTGCTTCTTAGATCCCTTTTAAATCGTTCTCCTGTCACCTTAAAAATATACCCACTGGTTTTGGACACCATCCCAGTTCCCGTTCCCCCACCTCTCCAACCTGAGGGAAAAGACCTTTGCTGTTAATCTTATCTATGCCTGTCATGATTTTATAAACCGCTACAGTCACCCCTTAACCTCCTACATTGCAGTGAATAGTCCCAGCCTATCCACCTTCTTCCTATAACTCAAACTTTCCAGTTCTCGTAACATTCTGGTAAATCTTTTCTGAACCTTCTCTAATTTAATAATATCCTTCCTACAGCAGGGTGACCAGAACTGGACATGGTACTCCAAAAGAGGCCTCACCAACATCCTGTACAGCCTCAACATTACGTCCCAACCCATAAATTCAGTGGTCTGAGCAATGAAGGCAAGCATGCTAAATGCCTTCTTAACCACCCTGTCTACCTGTGACACAGCTTTCAAAGAATTATGTACTTGGACCCCTAGGTCTCTGTTCAACAATACTACTCAGGGCCCTACCATTAACTGTATAAGTCCTGCCCTTGTTCGCTTTGCCTTGCATTTATCCAAATTAAACTCCGTCTGCTACTCCGCAGCCCATTGGCCTAATTGATCAAGATCTCTTTGTATTCTTAGATAACCTTCGCTGTTGACTATACAACCAATTTTGGTGTCATCTGCAAACTTAAGAACCCTGCATCCTAAATTCTCCTTTGAATCTTTTATGTAAATGACGAATAACAGTGGACCCAGTGTTCATCCCTGCAGAACACCACTGGTCAGAGGAGCCTCCAGTCTGAAAAACAACCCTCCACCACCACCCTCTGTGCCCTGTCAAATCAATTTTGTATCCAACCGAAAAAGGTGTCCTTGAATCCCATGTGAGCTAACTTTGCTAATCAGTCTACCATGCGGAACCTTATCAAAGGCTTTGTTAAAGTCCACGTAGACAACATCTACCTCTCCGCCCTCGTTAATCTTTTTGAATATGTCCTGAAAAACTCAAATCAATTTTGTGAAATATGATTTCCAACACACAAAGCCATGCTGACTATCCCTAATTAGTTCCTGCTCTCCAAATGCATGTAAATCCGGTCTCTCAGCATCACCTCCAACAACTTGTACATCGATCCTTGAAAGTGGAGTCACAGGTAGACAGGGTGGTGAAGAAAATGTTTGGCATGCTTGCCTTAATTGGTCATAACATTGAGTTTAGGAGTTGGAATGTCATGTTGCAGCTATGTAGGACATTGGTGAGGCCACTTTTCGAATATTGCATACAATTTTGGTTGTTCTTCTAAAGCAAGGATGTTGTTAAACTTTAGAGGTCACAGAAAAGATTTACAAGGATGTTGTCAGGACTGAAAGGTTTGACTGATAGGGAGTGGCTGAATAGGCTGGGTTTTTTTTTAGCCGTAGTGTCGGAGACTGAGGGGTAACCTTATGGAGGTTTATAAAATCATGAGAGACATGGACAGGGTGAATAGCCAAAATATATTTCCTAGGGTGGGGAGTCCAAAAGTAGAGGTTTGAGGTGAGAAGGGAAAGATTTAAAAAGGATCTTAGGGGTAACTTTTTCCACACAGAGAATGGTGTGTGTATGGAATGAGCTGCTGGAGGAAGTGGAGGAGTTGGATACAGTTACAACATTAAAAAGGCACTTGGATGAGTAAATTGTAGGAAGGATTTAAAGGAATATGAACCAAATGCTGGCAAATAGGGCTAGGTCAGACTGGGATGTCTGGTCATTGTGGATGAGTTGGACCAAAGGTCCTGTTTCCATGCTGCATGACTCTTCGATTTCATGACAATGTAAGTTACCTACCTCTGATCCCCAAATCAATGTTGTGAGTTCATGATTCAGTCTGTGGACTTGGTCACAAGATTCTAGTGGTAAGGGAGTGAGATGTGACCTTGCTGTTCATGAGAACTTGCTTTCTATCTCCTTTTGGACATTATGAAAATCCATTATTGTATATCTGAATGTTTCTGATCTAATCGTTTTTTTAAAGTATCTGTTTGGTGGAATTATAACTAAGGAAAGATTTGCACTTTCCTCAGGCTTCCAGATGTCCCAAAGTGCATTCCAGACAATTAAGTATTTTTTGAACTGTAGTCACTGTTGTAGGAAATGTAGCAGCTGTCTTACACAGAGTAAGGTAGCACAAACAACCAGATAACCAGTAATGGTTGATGAGGATCTCTTGTCCAAGTCACACAGGAAGAATTGCATAGTTTCATTTCAAAACAGTGGCATGAGCTCTTCTAACATTAGCTTAACAGAGCAGAGCAGTCTAGCCTCAGTTTAATATCCCACCTGAAAGTTAACACTTGTGAAAGTGTGCCATTCTTCTAGTACTGCACTAGACCATCACTTGAAATTGTATACTAAATATCTGGTGTGGTATTGGAAACCACGGCTTTCGGACCGCAGAAGCGAAGGCACTATTGAAATTACACACATGGCTTCATCCAACAGTTAGCCATAAGAAAAACAGATTTGTCGTTCTTGGTCTATTGTCATAACATCCCATTCAGAGATGATATGCAACAGGAAAAAGGTATGATCACAGATTTTAGTTTACTCCCTGTGAACTATCATGAGCATACTTAGTTGGTTCAACTGCCCAGATGATGTTTAACACTGTGAATTGTACAGTTGTAGAACACCACCATGCTTAACATGTATTAACATGCAAATATATATGCCACACATGAATTAGGAACAGGAGGAAGCTGCTCTGCCATTAAAAAGATCATTACAAAGACTCCGCTAAGAAAGTATTTCTTTTCTGCTTTAAACAGGCAGGCCTTATTTTTGAGCAGTGACCCCAAAGTCTAGATTGTCCCACTAGAGGAAACATCGTTTCCATACTCACCCTATCAAGCCTTTGTTTCAGTCAAGTCTTTGTTTTGTCTTCGAAACTCCAGTACATACAATCAGAACGTGCTAACCTTTCTTCATAAGAAAATTCACTCATTCCAGCTGTTAAATCTTCTCTGAATTATTTGCAACAAATTTACATCCTTCCTTAATCAACGAGATCAATACTGAACGCAGTACTACACATGCAGTCCATAAGGCCATTCGGCCCATCGAGTCCACTCCGCCATTTAATCGTGGCTGATGGGCATTTCAACTCCACTTACCCGCACTCTCCCTGTAGCCCTTGATTCCTTGTGAGATCAAGAATTTATCAATCTCTGCCTTGAAGATATTTAATGTCCTGGCCTCCACTGTGGTCCGTGGCAATGAATTCCACAGGCCCACCACTCTCTGGCTGAAGAAATGTCTCCTCATTTCCATTTTAAATTTACCCCCTCTAGTTATAAGGCTGTGCCCACTGGTCCTAGTCTCCCCACCTAATGGAAACAACTTGCCAGCATCCACCCTCTCTAAGCCATACATTATCTTGTAAGTTTCTATTAGATCTCCCCTCAACCTTCTAAACTGTAATGAATACAATCCCAGGATCCTCAGCCATTCATCGTATGTTAAACCTACCATTCCAGGGATCATCTGTGTGAATCTCCGCTGGACATGCTCCAGTGTCATTATGTCCTTCCTGAGGTGTGGGGCCCAAAATTGGACACAGTATTCTAAATGGGGCCTAACTTGAGCTTTATAAAGCCTCAGAAGCACAAATCTCCCCAATACCCTGTATTAAAAGGGTAGGCAATGGCCTAGTAGTATCATCACTAGACTATTAGGCCAGAGATCTTGGTAAAGTCCTGGGGGCCTCAGTTTGAATCCTGACATAGTAGATGGAGGAATTTGAATTCAAGTAAAAATGTGGAATTAAGAGGTGAACGAGGACCACGAAACCATTGTTGATTGTCAGGAAAAACCCGTTTGGTTCCGAATGTCCTTTGGGGATGGAAATTGTCATCCTTTTCTTATTCTAGGCTACATGTGACTCCAGACCCACAGCAATGTTGGCTGACACTTAGCTGTCCCCTGGGCAGTTAGGGATGGGCAACAAATTACTGGCCTAGCCAGTGACGCCCACATCCCATGAATGAATAAAAGAAACTAAAGCATGACCTCTCCAGTTTGGTATTTAATTTCCCAATATAAATACAGAGAGAGAGTAAGGAAAATTCAGTACGGCACACTAGCTTCCCTTTCCTGAGTTAAATCAACTCCTTCAGTTTGAAGCTTCTCTGATTCCCTGCATTCACTAATATTCTATCACAAGTTGAGTGTAATGGCCATCAATTGGGAGAAGGTGCAGAAGAAGTTGAAAGGTGGATAATACACCTTGCCCAGATGGTCCACACCCCAGGGTACTGAAGGACAGGTCTAAGGAAATTGTGGTGGTCTTTCAGGAATCACTGAAGTCAGTGAAGGTCCCAGTGGACTGGAAAATGGCTAATGTAACACGTCTGTTTAAGAAGGGAAGGAAGCCAAAGATGGGAAATTGTAGACCAATTAGTCTGACTTCAAATAAAACTGAAAGTACTGTGGATGCTGTAAATCAGGAACAAAAACAAAGCTGCTGGAAAAGCTCAGCAGGGTTTTGAGGAAGGATCACCGGACCCAAAATATTAATTTTGATTTTTCCTTCACAGATGCTGCCAGACCTGCTGAGTTTTTCCAGCAACTTTGTTTTTGAATCTGACTCCAATCATCAGTAAGATTTAGAGCCCATTATTAAGAATAAGGTACTCGGAAGTGCATAGGAACATAGAGATGAGTCAGTATAATTTCATTAAGAGGGGGTTCTGCCTGACATTTCTGTTAGAATTCTTTGAAGAGGGAACATGCAAATTACACAAAGCGAAGTCAGCGGATGTGATCTATTTCGATTTCCAGAAGGCCTTTGACAAGGTGCCACAGGAGGCTGCTAATTAAGATACGAGCCCATGGTGTAAGGGGCAAGATTCTGGCATGAGTAGAAGATTGGCTGATTGGCAAAAGACCAAGAGCAAGGATAATAGGGTATTTTTCAGGATGGCAGCAGGTGACTAGTGAATTTCAGCGTGGGTCAGTGTTGGAACAGCGACTATTTGGCAAGGCCAAAATTTATTGTTCACCCCTAACTGCCAGGAGAGAATGGGGTGGAGAGCAACTTTCTTAAATATTGCATGCATGCCGTGCAGACACAACCGCAGTGCTCTAGTTCGTTGGGGAGTTCCACGATTTCGACTCTGTAACAGCAAAAGAGCGGTGATATAGTTGCAAGTCAGAATAGTGTGTAACTTGGAGGGAAATGTACAGGTGATGATGTTTCCATCATCTGCTGCCTTTGTCCTTCTAGATGGCTGAAGTCATGGGTTTGAAAGATGGCATCAAAGTTGAGGCAAATAGCACAGATGCATTTAAGGAAAAAGTAGAGAGTGTGTGACTGACACCTCATTTTCACCATGGACTTCCAGTTCCTATACACCTGCATTCCTCATGCAGATGGCCAGGATTGAAAAGAAAACGTTTGGAAGAGTAATGGGAAGAGATTCATATGGACAATAAACACTGTCAGATAAATTGGGCCAAATGATCTTTTGCACTGCAAACCCTTAAATTGAGTGATTTCTTTTTCTTCAAAACACTTTACACAACTGATCTATAAACTTGATAAAGCTCAGTTTGGGCTCATTTTGGACCACCAAAATGACCAATTTGCCTGACTGATTGCTACTCAGGACGGAAGCAATTCACACCAGGTTTTGTAAGTAACAGCAAAATAACAATTTGTTAAAAAGTGCTAACTTTGACAAGAGCAGCAGGAAAAAAAGACTAGTAGACAACTACTATGCAATTTAAACTATACCCCTTCCAAAACTTGAAAACCACATGCATGCATGCATGTGTAAATACACACACACACACACACACACACACACACACACACACACACACACACACACACACACACACACAGTTAAGACAGATAAAAGATAAATGGTTTAACACAGATACAATGGGTGGAAAAAAGAATATAAACAAGGTAAATAAAGATCCAAAGTTCCAAACACAAATTAAGGTTTATTTTACTCAGCCCTTTTGATTTTATCAGTGGTGACATGTTACTGTTTATCAGGTAACAGTCGTTATTTGATTCAATAGTTGATCAGATGGACAGGCATCGAAAGAGAAGCTGTTCAGGGCGAGGACGAGTTGGGCCTACGTCCATGACACCATCTACGTCCGTGACACTACCCACGCCCTCCACAACTTCCAATTTCCTGGCCCCCAACACCTCATTTTCACCATGGACTTCCAGTTCCTATACACCTGCATTCCTCATGCAGATGGCCTCAAGGCCCTCCGCTTCTTACTGTCCCGCAGGCCCGACCAGTCCCCCTCCACCGATACCCTCATCCACCTAGCCGAACTCGTCCTCAACAACTTCTCTTTCAATTCCTCCCACTTCCTACAGACAAAGCGGGTGGCCATGGGCACTCGCATGGGCCCAAGCTGTGCCTGCCTCTTTGTAGTTTACGTGGAACAGTCCCTCTTCCGCACCTACACTGGCCCCAAACCCCACCTCTTCCACCATTACATTGATGACTGTATCAGCGCCGTCTCTTGCTCCCAAGAGGAGCTCGAACAGTTCATCCACTTCACCAACACCTTCCACCCCAACCTCAAGTTCACCTGGGCCATCTCCAACACATCCCTCACCTTCCTGGACCTCTCTGTCTCCATCTCAGGCAACCAGCTAGATACTGATGTCCATTTCAAGCCCACCGACTCCCACAGCTATCTAGAATACACCTCCTCCCACCCACATTCTGGCAAAAATTCCATCCCATATTCCCAATTCCTTCGCCTCCACCGCATCTGCTTCCAGGATGAGGCATTCCACTCCCACACATCCCAGATGTCCGCGTTCTTCAAGGACCGCAATTCCGCCCCCCCCCCCCCCCCCCCCCCCGCCCCGCAATGGTCGAGAACGCCCTTGACCGTGTCTCCCGCATCTCCCGTAACACATCCCTCACACCCCGCCCCCGCAATAGCCACCCTAAGAAAATCCCCCTCGTCCTCACATACTACCCCACCCATCTCTGGATATAACGCATCATCCTCCGACACTTCCGCCATCTACAATCCGACTCCACCACCCAAGACAATTTTCCATCCCCACCCTTGTCTGCCTTCCGGAGAGACCACTCTCTCCATGACTCCCTTGTCTGCTCCATACTCCCCTCCAACCCACCACACCCGCCACCTTCCCCTGCAACTGCAGGAAGTGCTACACTTGCCCCCACACCTCCTCCCTCCCCCCCATCCCAGGCCCCAAGATGACTTTCCATATTAAGCAGATGTTCACCTTTACACCTGTCAATGTGATATACTGCATCCACTGTACTCAGTGTGGCTACCTCTACGTTGGGGAAACCAAGCGGAGGCTTGGGGACCGCTTTGCAGAACACCTCCGCTTGGTTCGCAATAAACAACTGCACTTCCCAGTCACGAACCATTTTAACTCCCCCTCCCATTCCTTAGACGACATGTCCATCATGGGCCTCCTGCACTGCCACAATGACGCCACCCGAAGGTTGCAGGAACAGCAACTCATATTCCGCTTGGGAACCCTGCGGCTCAATGGTATCAATGTGGACGTCACCAGCTTCAAAATCTCCCCTTCCCCCAATGCATCCCAAAACCAGCCCAGCTCGTCCCCGCCTCCCTAACCTGTTCTTCCTCTCACCTATCCCCTTCTCCCACCTCAAGCCGCACCTCCATTTCCCACCTGCTAACCTCATCCCTCCCCCTTGACCTGTCTGTCCTCCCCAGACTGACCTATCCCCTGGCCACCTATCTTCTCCTCTATCCATCTTTGGTCCGCCTCTCCCCTCTCTCCCTATTTATTTCAGAACCATCTCCCCATCCCCCTCTCTGATGAAGGGTCTCGACCCGAACGTCAGCTTTTGTGCTCCTGAGATGCTGCTTGGCCTGTTGTGTTCATCCAGCCCCACACTTTGTTATCCTTGATTCTCCAGCATCTGCAGTTCCCATTATCTCTCAAGAGCCTATCTACAGCTGCCTAAAACATATTCAAAGATTCTTCATCCAAGGGCAGGGTTATTGAATAGATCTTTTGAAGGACAAGAATCTATGTAGATCAGCAAGGACAGTGTTTATGGTCACCAAGACTTTGAAAGGGACAGGGTGCCAGAGGACTCATTAGAGTAGTTTCAGTTTTGAGTACCATGACAGAATATTGTGATCATGGACCATGAATATTTCGAGGAGTCAACAAAAAGCAAGAGTCAAATATATATCTTCTGATGTTTCTGCCAGGTTCTCCCATAGGAGTTATGTTTGTCACACCTGGCATTACTCCATGGAAAACAACACTGCCTGGTGTGGAGAATGGAGCTAACAACCCAGCAATTCGGATATTTGAGTACAACACATATACACTCGAAATCCAGGTACGATTGCTGTCTGTTTTAAAATCTCAGCACTTCATAATTTTGTAGATACACTTTAAGTGCTTCCTTTGTTATTCTTTTCTAGCAAGTAAAAGTGCCATACCTTCAGACACCATGAATTTTAGACCAGTATTTCCCAAGTTTTTTTTTTCTAATATGAAATTAACCAGAACAACACTTGAAATGTTACAATCAGCCTCACTTAGTTAAAATGAAATGATTTGAAGTGTCAGCTCTAAAAGTTGTCAAATGATTGTTTAGTAACAGAAAAGGTGTGCATGTTAAATATGTGATCAGAGATAATGGGAACTGCAGATGCTGGAGAATCCGAGATAACAAAGCGTGGAGGTGGATGAACACGGCAGGCCAAGCAGCATCTCAGGAGCACAAAAGCTGACCTTTCAGGCCTAGACCCTTCATCAGAAAAGGGAGATGGGGAGACGATTCTGAAATAAATAGGGATGGTGCCTTCCATTGAAGAATAGCACATTTATACCCACATGAAGAAAGGCCTGTTGAGCATGTCAGCACATCTGGAACTATTCAACAGCCAATGCCTTCAGGAGAGTGGGGTAGAAGGAATACTTCATTTATGTAACAGAAACTCAAAAATTGAGCAGTGCACACTCAGATCTCTACAGCCTTGCCTTCACTTTTAGGTAAACTTCACCACACTTTGTGTCCAGTCAATCTCTTGTTGGCCAATTAAGTGCTGGCACATCACAACTCCAAAGTTCCTAACATGATAAAACTGAAATGAATGCTTAGCTGTAATGATATTGAGTGAATATGTTTTTGTCTCTATCTGGGTATTAATGAAAATAAGACATCACTTAATCATTGCTGGATTCTACTTCATCTTGAGACAGAATGCATTCTAAATCTTTACTTAGTTTAGTTGATTTTGTGTCAAGCAGAACAATTGTAATTATCCAGTTATTTATTTATTATCATTTCCAATTTGAAAGTGCTTTAATTCCATACAGGAACTAATCACATTTTAAGGAGGCAAGTTATCTCCGCTTTTCCATGTGTTACAATATTAGTTATCATTCTATTGACCTGGCTCGCATCAAGACAGAAATAAATTCAATTTCTAAATGTGGGCAAATTTGCAAGTTACTTTCTGTGACAAAGTTTAAGATTATAGTAAAACATACATTCAATAAAAACTGCCATTTTTTATGTGACCCAGTCATGATGCATAGAGTTTGAAAGAATCAGCTTCTCTCTACTCACGTGGTTTTTTTAGTGGAACAGTTATTGGAAAGGACTACAGATTTTGTGTCAATGATGAAGTACTGGTGCTGACCTTGAAGACAGCTATGTTCAGAATTCTTGCAATCCCTGTGGTGAGAAGTTTAGCTGTCTTTCCCATTACACAATGCTACCGGATGGCATAGTCGCTCAGGTGGTTTCCGCCCTCAGGCGACTGTCTGTGTGGAGTTTGCACACTCTCCCCGTGACCGTGTGGGTTTCTGCTTGATGCTGCAGTTTCCTCCCACAGTCCAAAGATGTGCAGGTTAGGTGGATTGGCCATGGTAAATTGCCCATAGTGTCTGGGCTTATGTAAGCTAGGTGCTTTAGCCATGGGAAATGCAGTGTTACAGGGAAATGGTAGGGGGATAGGTCTGGGGAGAGATGCTCTTTGGAGGTCAGTGTGGACTTATTGGGATGAATGACCTATTTCCACACTGTAGGTAGTCTATGATTCACAGATCAAGCTGTAGTGATGTCGTCAAGCTGCCCAATCACGTTAAAGAACTCTCATACTCAGCCAGCCATGAAATTGCTTAGTAACCTATTCCTTTCATAAAGATTTTATACAGTGAAGTCAAGTTTGAGACATGCTATTTTTCAGATGACCACTGTTGGCACTTCATCGTAGTTAGTACCCTTCCAGATGAGTCATATGGGGTAGTACAGCAGAGAAATAGGCTCGTCCAACTTGTCCATGCTGATCAGATATCCTAAACTAATCTAGTCCCTTTTGCCAGCATTTGGCCCTTATCCTTCTAAACCCTTCCTATTCACGTATCAATCCAGATGTCTTTTAAATGGTATTTTTGTACCAGCCTCCATCACTTCCTCGAGCAGCTCATTTCCATTTACTCACCCCCCTGTGTGTGAAAAAGTAGCCCCTTAGGTCTCTTTTATCTTGCCCCTCTCACCTGAAGCCCATGCCATTTAGTCTTGGACTGCCCTGGGATGAAAGGCCTTGTCTATTTACCCTGTCCATGCCCCTCATGATTTTATAAACCTCCATAACGTCACCCCTCAAACTCTCAAGCTCCAGGGAAAAAAGCCATAGTCAATTCAGCATCTCCCTATAACTGAAACCCTCCAACCCTGGAAACATCTTGGTAAATATTCCCTGCACCCTTTCAAGTTTAACAACATCTTCGTTGTAGCAGGGAGACCAGAATTGAAAGCAATATTCCAAAAGTGGCCTAATTGGTGTCCTGTTCAGCCACAACATGACATCCCAACTCCTTTACTATTTACATTCAGTCCTGATAATAATGTATGTTTCTGCAATGTGAAATGGTTTTAACACAATTGAAAAATTTGTAGAATGCTATTTGTAGAATGCAAACTTTCCCTACTTGTATTGGCTATAACATGATATAGTCACTTTAAATGTTGTTGTGTGATTTTCTTATAATGTGAGATCACATGAGAATGGAATTGTTGTGTTATATCAGAACTGACTGTACACTGACCAATAAAGGCAAATGTACCAAATGCCTTCTTCACTACCCTATCTACCTATGACTCTACTTTCAAGAAACAATGAACCTACACCCTAAGGTCTCTTTGTTTGGCAACACTCCCCAGGACCCTACCATTAAGTGTACAAGTCCTACCCTGATTTGCGTTATCAAAATACAACACCTCACTTTTATCTAGATTAAACACCATCTGCCAGTCCTTAGCTCATCCGCCCATCTGATCAAGTTTCCATTGTACTCTGAGAGAACCTTCTTCACTGTCCACTACACCCCCAATTTTGTTGTCATCTGAAAATTTACTAACCATTCCTCCTTTATTCACATTCAAAATGGTACTGGGTACAGGTTATTTGAGGTCGTTTGTTGCTACCAAACATTTTTGCCTATGCTTTGGGCCTGTCTACTAATTGGTTGAGGACATTTCACGATAGAGTATCTGCAGAAGAAACATTGTTCTTAGATGACAGGAAGGTTGATCACATGGTAGCAATGAATACAACAACATTTGGGACCTTAAAGAACTGGTACAGATAACAACTGCTTTCTCCAAAAGCGAGAGAAGAACAAGTTGTTTCCAACAACCAACTGTGTGACATCAGTAGAATAGGCCAATATAAAGTGAACATTCACTTTTTCAGAACCATACCTTATACAACAAGATCTAGTTAGCCAAATCTAGTAATTAATTAAACATTGAACAGCAGTTCATAGGTCAGTTGGAGGTGGGATCATTTAACATTTTTAGGACACAGGTAGATAGATTTTAACAGGAAATCAAGGGTTATTGGGGGTAGGTGGGAATGTGGAACTTGAAACACAGATGCATTAACGATGAACTTATTAAGTGGCTGAGCATACTTGATGGGTAACTATTCCACTTCTGTTCCTATTTCGTATGTTTAAAAGTAGTTTTTGGTCAGATCGCAATCAAGAATTCAGTTACAACTCATTTACAGAGCGTAACTTTAATGGGGTTTTTAAACAGTGATGTAAGAACAGGAGAGAACACAAGGAAGAAGGTGGAGAAAAGATTCACACGAGTTTTAAAGCTGAAGCTATTCTCCATAGAAGAATGTAAGGTTGAGAAGAAAATTGATGTAAATGTCAAAATTGAAAGGTCTGAATAGAGTAGATCAAGAGAAACTGTTCCCATTGGTGGAAGAGTCAATGAACAGATACACTAGCTTAGGTGATTAGGAAAAGAAGCAAAGGCAATATAAAGAAAAGCCTTTTATGCAGCAAGTGGGTAGAATATGGATTGCTCTGTCTGAGAATTTGGAGGAGACAAATTTAATTAATATTTTCAAAGGAAATTGGATATTATCAGAAAATAAACTTATGGTGCTCGGGGAAATACCTTGAAGTTGCACTTGCTGAGTAATTCTTAGAGCTAGTACTAACATGATGTGCTGAGTGGCCTCCCTTCTGTAATACAAATATTGCACAACTCCATCATGTCTGTTTGCGCTAAATCCAAAATTGCAATCCAATTGAGGGTAACTACAACAAATGCTGACTACCGAATGTCAAAACACCTGAAAACCCCACAGTCAACCTTTTAATTATTTATCATCTTTAGGCATGAGCTGTAATTGATTTATTATGATTGTCATTAATTCATGTAACTTTCGGTTTTTCTTTAGGATATGGTGACATACTTTTTCAATTTAAGCCATGCAAATGCAATAGCTCCACAGTGGCAATTGGAATACCGTTTAACAGAGGCATTTAAGGTTCCAGATGGTACATTTAAGTCAATGCAAACAGTACTGGATAAGTTATACTGTGAAAACGGCTATCTACAGAAATATTATAAACTTAATTCTGTAAACTATGATTTAGCTGAATGTGACATGAGCTGCAAAATTGATCAGGTTTGTGCAATCAAGGAAGTTGATTTTGCTAAATATGAAGATTGTGTGAAAAGAGAAAGCTCCTGTTCTGCTGTTACTGCCCAAGTGCATGTTATTTCTTTTCTGTTGCTTTCCATTGTGCTTCTCCAGTTCTAGCATATAACAGATCATAGACATTGTTTAACAGACAATACCTAACTGACGATAATTATACTTAAATCTGCATGTAATTTATCCAGTATGATTAATTTGGATTGGGTCTTTGTTAAACTCAACCAACCCATTTATTCCTTTCACTTTATGTACAGTTATGCAGCTAAAGGTAATTGAGAAGAAAAAATGCAACAAAACTGCATTTACTGCACCCAGTCCATGCTGAAGATAATCTCCACAGACACACTTAAAAACAACCAACATCATGACATTAACTGTGACCCAGAGGGGGCCTTCTTGTGGTGCAGTAGTATTGCCCCTGCCCCTCCCCCTAGGTCTGGGTTCAAGTCCTATATGATCTACAGATGTGTAATAATATCTAAACAAGTTGGTTAGAAAATATATAAATGGAGTCAGAATCATTACAGCACTGACAATGACAATTCATCACATTAAGACTATGCTGGCTATCTACAGAAAGATTCAGTCACTCATTCTCCAGTTCTGTCCTTGTAGCCCCACAGGTCTATTTCCCTCATGTCTGCAAATATCTTTTCGAAATTAATTGACTCCATTCCTACTTCTCTCACAGCCAATAAGTTCTTTACCGTTTGCTCTTGTCGTGGTAGGATGTAACAAAATACTCTGAGTCATGTGATACTAATTAACAAGTACACATATGTATATTAAACACAAATAAACTAATGAGTGCTGAAACTACTTTAGACGTGTTCAACAATGAGTCTCACTGTCCCTTGCCCACTTTACGACGGCTGGCCTGGAGAACTCTACATTCTTGGCACCATTGGCAATCTCAGTCCAAGGTGAAGTCCCCTGAATAGAACAAAGCCTCCAATATAAACACTAACCTGAATCTAAGATTACACATTGTATCATCCTTCCACGGTACTCGCAGGACTTTTCCAGAATTCTGTTATGCTGGAATAACATGTCCAGGTAGCCTTGTGTAACAGCTCTTCAAGACAGTGCTCACTGATAAATTCATACCACATTACTATTTTTCAGTCAAAACAGGCTGTGCTCCCCTGTCTGCTTTCCGGAGAGACCACTCTCTCCGTGACTCCCTTGTTCGCTCCACACTGCCCTCCAACCCCACCACACCCGGCACCTTCCCCTGCAACCGCAGGAAATGCTACACTTGTCCCCACACCTCCTCCCTCACCCCCATCCCAGGCCCCAAGATGACATTCCACATTAAGCAGAGGTTCACCTGCACATCTGCCAATGTGGTATACTGCATCCACTGTACCCGGTGCGGCTTCCTCTACATTGGGGAAACCAAGCGGAGGCTTGGGGACCGCTTTGCAGAACACCTCCGCTCAGTTCGCAACAAACAACTGCACCTCCCAGTCGCAAACCATTTCCACTCCCCCTCCCATTCTCTTGATGACATGTCCATCATGGGCCTCCTGCACTGCCACAATGATGCCACCCGAAGGTTGCAGGAACAGCAACTCATATTCCGCCTGGGAACCCTGCAGCCATATGGTATCAATGTGGACTTCACCAGTTTCAAAATCTCCCCTTCCCCTACTGCATCCCTAAACCAGCCCAGTGCATCCCCTCCCCCCACTGCACCACACAACCAGCCCAGCTCTTCCCCCCCACCCACTGCATCCCAAAACCAGTCCAACCTGTCTCTGCCTCCCTAACCGGTTCTTCCTCTCACCCATCCCTTCCTCCCACCCCAAGCCGCACCCCCAGCTACCTACTAACCTCATCCCACCTCCTTGACCTGTCCGTCTTCCCTGGACTGACCTATCCCCTCCCCACCTACACCCTCTCCACCTATCTTCTTTACTCTCCATCTTCGGTCCGCCTCCCCCTCTCTCCCTATTTATTCCAGTTCCCTCCCCCCATCCCCCTCTCTGATGAAGGGTCTAGGCCCGAAACGTCAGCTTTTGTGCTCCCGAGATGCTGCTTGGCCTGCTGTGTTCATCCAGCCTCACATTTTATTATCTGTGATCACATTGGGTCTGTTTTCCAGCATTTTTCCACCTTATTTCAGTTGTCCATTTTCATGCTCATTAACCTTTAATGGTCTGGTTTGAATACATCATTTCTAAGCCTACCACTACAGCTTTCTAACAAAAGACTTAAAATGTTATTCCTCACAAACAACTGCATCTCTCTAAAACTAAAAGCAGTGTCCTCTGATGATATCAGCTACTGGCAACAGCTTTTCTTAGTCTACTTATAAACTTGTTGTCATGATTTGAAACATTCCTAATAGATCACCTACAATCTTCATTGTCCCAAGGAGAGAATCTGAGCTTTTCCAACCAATCTTGGAGCTAAAATCTGTCATTCATGGAACCATTGTGGTAAATCTCCTGTGCAATCTCCCACAGTTATTTCACAAATTGCCTAAAAATCTCCAAACATCTGTAACGACTTCAGGTTCAGAATAGATTTCGCTGGGGTAAATGTAAAGAACCTGATTGTTAATCAATGCTTTGAAAATTCTGTTAACTCATACATTGCTGCTATACATAGCCAATTCATGTCAGTAATGTTACTGATGCTAGTGGTTAAAGTCATCACGTGGATGCTGACTCATACTATTCAACACAACATAGGACCTACTTTGTGGTAAAGTAAGGGTATGGTGAGTGAGGCAAGGAAGTACAAAATAGGAACAAAAACAAAAATTTCTAGAAATCTCAGCAGGTCTGGCAACATCTGTTGAGAGAAAGCAGAGTCAACATTTTGGGTCCAGTGATTGTTCTTCAGAACTGTTCTCAACTACTGCCAGACCTGCTGAGCTTTTTCCAGCAATTTCTGTTTTTGTTTCTCATTTGCAACATCTTCAGTTCTTTGTTTTTGGTTAAGTACCAATTAAGCATTAGATTAATGGATTTCTACCAAGTCATCAAAAGATCAGGTCAAAATTGGCAAATATACCCTCTAATTGAAAGGTAAGAAAGGGGAGTAAGAATAGGCTGTCAGATCCTGATTCTGTGCTCCCTCCCAATCATATATCTATCAATTTGACCCTGCATGCATTAAAAGCAAGGCATCCACAGCACTTTGGAATGAAGAATTCCAAAGATTCTCAATTTTCCCTGAGTGAAGTGATTTCTCCTCCTCTCAGTCTTAAGTAGCTGACCACACATCAAGATAATGCCCCTCATTCCAGACCCTTGAGCCACATTTACTTTGAGATCAGATTCAAACATAAGCACCTCAGGTTTATTTTTCTCTTTATTCTTTCATGAGATGTAACTGGGCAGACCAGTTTTCGTTGTCCATCTCTTGATGCCCTTTGACTCTTGAATATGCTGTTTTGAACACATTGGCTCCAGTCTTTGAGTTCTAAATGTCCAGTGGGAATTTAGTGATTGTTTCTTCATTTGAATAAAAGTTCCTTTGATTATTTTGGAGAAATTGTTAAGTGCCTGAATTACCATTCTCAATTCAGATTAAATTGCTGTAAGGGAAGATTCAATAACTCCTGACCACTTAAAAAAGCAAATTCCCGTAAACATCCTGGAGGATACCAATGACCCCACACTGAACTGGACCAGTGAAATAAATTCTGCAGCATAAAATTTGTCTCCGGTCCAGCACCTGCAAAGCTTGAATTAGTAGCATAATGGAATACTCTCAGCTTCCTTGGATGAGTGCAGCTTCAACAACACTCAAAGCTCTACAACATCCAAGATAAAGCAGCCCGTTTGATTGGCATCCCATTTATAACCTTCAACATCTGCTCCCTCCACTGACACAAAGTAGCAGCAGTGTACAAGCTGCACTGCACTAACTCACCAAGACTCCTTTAACCACAGCTTCCAAATCCACAACTTCTACCACCTAGTAGGACAAGAGTAGCAGATACTTGGGAACACCACCACCACCTGCAAGCAGCCCACTAAATTACACAACATCCTGACTTGGAATTACATAACCGTTCCTTCACTGTTACTTAAAATCCTGGAATTTCCTCTATAGCAGGCACTCTTATGTCCAAGGACTACAGCAATTCAAATACGTGGTTCACAGTAACCTCTGAAGGGCAATTAGGGATGGGCAATAAATACCTAGCCAGCATGCCCAAATTCTGTGAACAAAAGAAAATAGCAGAATGCTGAAGCATCTAGCTTGTATCCTATTCACATTGTCCGGTTAAACTTCTGGACATTGATGAAAAACACAGGTATTAGAAGTTAGGGTTTGTGCTTTGTGTTATTCATATGTCCATTATCTTGTTGTTCACCTAAAATGTCAAAGTTATCAGTCTTGCTGTAGGCTGACATGAACTGCTTCCTCAGGAGGTTGTGAATGGGACTGAACACTGCAATAGTTAGCAAATAGACCTCACCCTTAAAAAAAAAACTACTTAATCTCTAATGTGGTTAATTTTTACTCAACCAACCCCACCCTATTATCAGTAGTATCATAGGAGGAGTCAGGAAATTTGTGACTTAGATACAAAGACAAAGACAAAGTTCTGTAGAGAGGCAACAGTAGATACCAGAACCAAGAAATAGTTTTCAGTTAAATGTGGTAAGATATTCCAGCCCAATGGTGATCAGAGATAATGGGAACTGCAGATGCTGGAGAATACAAGATAACAAAGTGTAGGGCTGGATGAACACAGAAGACCAAGCAGCATCTTAGGAGCACAAAAGCTGACATTTCAGGCCTGGACCCTTCATCAGGAAAAAAAAACAGCCCAATGGTGGTTCAGTTTTGTCAGACAAATTTGGAATGTTGGATCTGTATCAGACTAAGGGTCACAGCATGTTCTTTGCAAGCATTACGACATGATGATACATTTGGAAACAAAAGTGTACAAAATGAAGTTTCTAAAAAGTTTCGATAATAAGATGTTTACGAGATTAATACATTGCAATATAATGTATACAACTAATTGAAAGTATTAAAAAAAAAACATTTGTGCTTCAAGATGGTCATTGTTTCTTTAACTACTGATTTCATTAGTTAACAATGCACCTGTCAACATCAAAATATATTGTCCTGTTAGAAATAGTCTGTCATGAAACATAAGCATATTTATATCCATTTATGACACTCAAAAGAAAAATTGATTTTCTTCAATAAACTTTGACTTTTGGGCCCTCTCATTTTACTGTTTTCAATAGTAAAACCACATCAGGACTGTGCAGCCCCCAACAACTGTTTTAATGACAATCAAAATGACTTTTAAAAAATCCTTAAATAGGAGTCAAATACCCAATATTGTGTTAGTCACAGAAAACAGTTACAGTAACACGATGTATGGTGCACATAAATAAATTACTCCCACCTTCATCTCCTCCAACTAAAATTTTAAAAATAAATCACCTGACAAGACAAAAAGAAATCAGTCACTGAACCCTTTTTCTGAGGGGCAGAAACTCAATTTTCCTCAATTAACATCAGTGATAGACTAAATCAGCAAACAGTGGTGTAAAACAAAACTGGAAACTCCAGTTCTGGATTAAGGCTAAAATTGGAGGTGGGAGCTAGAATTAATCTCCCTGGCCAGTGTCCCTTTCAGCTATTTTTGCAGAAGTAGAATAATGGGATATGCCAGCAGGTCTAAAGCCCATGACCCCCAATGAAGGCGAGCAGACACAACTTGTTAAGAGCCACCTGAGACCAATTAAGGGAAGCAGAGCATTGGACATTTTAGCTGCATTAAGCTCCTGACGGCCAATTGGGGGAAGCAACATCCTAGCAGGGTTAAAGGGCTCCCTGGGTGCAACAGTAAACCACTGTGAAGAGGACTCCCATTCCCCCACCCATGTAGCCTGACCACCAGATCCATTTTCTAATTTGAAATTTAAAATGGTTAGAGGGAGGGCACCTTGTCTTACTCAATCCTGCATCACAGCCTACTGCACCTTTCAAGCTACATGTGGCTCTTACATATTGAAGGTGGAACTGTAGTCAACACCATAGTTTCAAACAAACTCATCTCTAAACTCTGAGACCTAGGTCTTGGCTTACCCTCTGTAAATGGATCCTTCTGGACCCGTACACCACAGTCAGTGAGAAGAGGCAAGCACATCCCCTCCACCACAAACTTCAACACCGGTGTCCTACATGGCTGCATACTCAGCCCCCAATATATTCCTTCCACACTCACGACTCTGTGGCCAAATTCTGCCCCAGCTCCATGTCCAAGTTTGCTGACGACACCACTGTTTGTAGGTCGGATCTCAAACAGCGACAGGACAGAATACAGGAAAGAGATTGAATGCTTAGCAAAATAGTGTAAAAACAATTTTTCCACCAATGTCAGCAAACTAAAGGAATGGGTCATTGACTTCAGGAGGTGGCCCTGTTTGCATCAATGGTGTTGAGGTGGAGATGGTCGAAAGCAAGTTCCTGGGAGTGATGATCAGCAACAATCTATCCTAGTCCACACATGTCATGCAACAACCAAGAAAGCACAGCGACAGCCCTAGATAACAAAGTGTGGAGCTGGATGAACACAGCGGGCCAAGCAGCATCTCAGGAGCACAAAAGCTGACGTGAAGGGTCTCGGCCTGAAACATCGGCTTTTGCGCTCCTGAGATGCTGTTTGGCCTGCTGTGTTCATCCAGCTGCACACTTTGTTATCCTTGATTCTCCAGCATCTGCAGTTCCCATTATCTCTGACAGTGACACCGTACTTCCTCACAGGGGGCTAAGGAAATTTTGGCATATCTACAAGAACTCTTACCAATTTTTATAGATGCAGAGAAAGCATCCTATCTGGATGCATCACAGTGTACTTTGGCCACTATTATTCCCAAGACTGCCAGAAACTACAGGGAGTTGTGAACACAACCTGATCCATCATGCAAGCCAGCCTTCCACTGACTCCAACTGTACTTCATGCCGCCTTGGGAAAGCAACCAACATAATCAAAGAGCCCTTCCATCCCAGTCATACCCTTGTCCACCCTCTTCCATTGGGCAGAAGATATAAAAGTTTGAATACATGCACAGATAGATTCATGAACAGCTTCTTCCCTGCTGTTATCAGGCTATTGAATGGACCTCTCAAATGTTAACTCTGATCTCTCTCTCTTTGTGCACCTTCTCTGCAGCTGTAACACAGTATTCTGCACTCTATTCTGCCACCCTGGTGCACTTTGTATGGTATGATCTGCCTGTAGATCACACAAAATAACACTTTTCACTGTATCGCAGTACATGTAAAAACAGTAAATCGATTAATCAAGCTAGAAGACCTCAAATTGGCACTCCAGCTTTGAGGGCTTGGGACTCAGGTACAGTTCTGTTCCTTATTTCATATTCCTGGAAGGAAAATCCGCCTATTGATCCTGCTGAGTTAGCTAAACTCAGGTGTGGCTGGAGTGCTGGCAATGATCTGTAATTGACTTCAGTGTTCCTGATTTGAGAAGGGAGAAATCAGCTCACAGCTCCAGATTCTATGCAAGGCAATCAGCCGGAAATAGATTTTGTACAAGCTGAAGGAAGGAAGGCTCTGGAAGAACAAAAGAGGAGGCCTGTGATAGGATGGACAGCAGAGAGGTTATATGACAAAGGATTTCATGGCACAAAAAGCAAAAGGAATAATAATTGTTGTGTTCAAGAAAAAGGATTTGTCCAGAATGAGTATGAATAACAGAATAATAGTTATGGAGTTTTATAGCACAGAAAGAGGACCTTTGGCCCATCAACAATTACCTATCTACTCTAGCTCCATTTTCCAGCTCTTGGCCCAGAGCCTTGTATGCTATGGCGCTTCAAGCATTCATTTCAACACATCCCAATTGTTGTGATGGTTCCAGCCTCTACCACTCTCTCAGGCAATCAGCTCCTATATTCACTACCATCTGAGTGAAAAAAAAATCCTTCTAAACCTCCTGCCTCTTACCTTAAATCTGATTTAAAAATAACTCCCTGGTTATGGATCACTCGATTAGAGTGAAAAAAATTTCTTCTTATCTACCCTCTCTGTGCCACTTATTTTCTATACCACAAATCAGGTTCCCTTTCGGCCTTCTCTGCGCTAAACTAAACAACCCCGGCCTATCTAGTTTCTCTGAATAGCTGAAAAGGTCCAGTTCAGATAGCACCCTGGTAAACCTCCTGCATCTTCTCTCGTGCAGTTACATCTTCTTGTAGTTTATGTTTTAGTTGTTCACAGGAAATGGGCATCACTGGCCAGTTATTTATAGCATTTGTTGCCTATCCCTAATTGCCTAAAGGGCATTTAAGAGTCAACCATAATACTCTGGATCTGGAGTACCACAGAGGCTAGACTAGTGAACCATTTGGTTTTTACAACAGTCACCACTGGTTACATGGTTGCCATTAGATCAGTTTTTAATTCCACATTTTATTGAATTCAAATTTTGCCACCTGAATCCTAAAATTCAAACCCAGAACATTGGCCCAGAGTTCTAGACTGTAGTTTATTGATAAAAGCAGTCACCCCAATTTTTTTGTCTGTATTTAGTCTCCCCAATGTACAGGTGACTATGTTGACAGCTGTGAACACAGTATCCCAGAAGTGAAAGAACCACATGTTAATCTATTTCCTCACCTCTTTAATTTCTATCTTCCTTCACACTGAAGAAAATGTCTGAAACCTAAAACATTAACTCTGTTAGAGACAAAAACAAACTGCAGGTGCTGGAATCCAAGGTAGGCAAACAGGAAGTTGGAAAAACACAGCAAGCCAAGCAGCATCTGGAGGAGGAGAAATCAACATTTTGGATATTATCCTTCTCAAGTACTAGATGTGGAGGTAGGGGGAACTGCAGATAAAGGGGTGGCGAGAGGGTAGCAGAATGGTGGAGATAGGTGAACACCAGTAGTATGTACGACTTTGTTGGTTGATGGGAGGGATGAATCTGGTTGGTAGCTGGAAGGAAGGGAGGAGGTGGGGCTGGGAAGGGAATGGGGGATGGGTGGGAAGGTTATTTGAAATTGGAGAACTTAGCGTTAAGTTGTCTGGGCTGTAGGGTGCCCGGTCAGAAAATAAAGGTGTTGTTCCTCAAATCTGCAATTTAACTGTTACTCTTCTCTACACATGTTGCCAGACATGCAGAGTATTTCCAACATTTTTAGTTTAAATTTGAGATCAAGTCCCACCTGATTAGAAAGCAAAATAGATGTCATAATGAGTGATCTTGTGGCTGAGTGGTAATGTCATACCTGTGGGGCAGGTGGCTTGGGTTCAAGTCAGACCTACTCCAAAGGTGTGGAATAACATTTCTGAATAGATTGATGAAAAATAATTTTTGTAAATGTCTATCACTGCTGGACTTGATTAGTCCAGTACTCCTCTAATTGGTAAAATTCTCCATGCTTTCTAAGCTATGGTTATTCCAAAATATTGCTGCCCATTTTGTATCCAGCATTATGTCATGCTACCCATTGCTCTGATCAAAGAAGACCTACATTTGCTACTGATTCACATTGTCCCCTCAATAAGATCCACCTCATATTTTAATATCTGTATTTCTGTAACCCCTGTAAATCACATGACCCCCCAAACTAAATATTCTTCTAGCTATGGCATCTTGTGGTGGGCTTTTTCCAATTGCCAATTCCTTGGGTATGCTTTAATATGGAAGCTTATTTTGGCTCTAATTTCTAATTTGTATGATTTGACATTCCCTGGAGATGCTAAACCAAAAAAAAAGGCAGGCCAAAAAAAAAGGCAGGCTTAACATTTGAGGTACTAATTAGATGCAATTTTCAAGTCAATGTCAGCTCCTTATATACACTTGCAGTAAATAAAAAAACAAAATCAGACGTTCTGTATCAGTATTTTCTGTCCGACTTACTGAGATTTGTCAGTCTGAGCAGGAATCTTACGCGGACTGAGGGAAGAAACACTAGAGGGTGCCACTGAAAAATATTTCAAGTTCTGTTCCCTCTTGCCCTGTTTCAATTTCTCTCCATGTTGTGTCCTTTTTAATAATTTACTCTCCGGTATTAGGAAAAAGAAATGCCTTGAAACGTTACAACTGAGCTCAGCTAGATCAATAAAGTGAAAACTATGCCATCCAGAAGATGCGGATTGAGTCGACAGCAGCAAAAACCTAAAGTGGAACTAAAAGTTTCTAAGTTCGAAGTAAGCGGTCAGCTCTGAAGGGAATGACAAATTCCTCTACTCCTTTTGTTACAACGATGGGCTCGGGCGATGAGCTTCGTTTCTCGCTGCTTGATCTGGTCTTCATCTGTCTTGGGCTGGCCACCTTTCTGTTCGATATGGGGACTGATGCCTGGGTGGTGGCTTCTTTCTTTCAGGCAGGAGATTATTTCTGGGGTGCTGCTGTGTTATGTCTGGTGCTGTTTTGTTCAGTGGTCGTTCAGCTGTTCAGCTGGTTCTGGTTTGCCGGGGATCGAGAGCAATTGAAGAGCCTATCCGATTCCGGACTTCTTCCGTCCTTCAAGACCACGGTAGGAGATGGTGCCCTGCGGCTTTTACACGGACTGCAACTGGGATTTCTGGTCAGGTCAGTGACTGATAGGGCGGAGAAAACCCATAACAGGGGAGTAGAGAGATATGGCTGCTGCTTCGAGGAGTAAAATGTTGAAAAAAAAGATGGAGGAAACTAAAGAGAAAAGAAAAACTAAATGAAACCAGCAGTGGAAAACGACCAGGTCAGGGAGAAAGTGAGACATGATGAAAGTAAAGCAGGATGTGAGAAGCAGAAGGAGGGGAGTAAGTGGTTAGCGATCTACTGCGGGGTTGGAGAGGGGGTGATTGGAAGATTTGAAACCCACTGTGGAAAATTGACTGTCCCGCTCAGAGGTACCAGGAAGAGCTCGATGGTCACAAAATTGATCTAGTCCCTGGCGAATTTCCTGTTCGGGCAATACTGCAACCAATAGTCTGTATAATAGTTACATTCCTTCTGAGGGAGCAGCAACAGCTGGGGTATATTTCTATTAGCTCCCCATGTGGCCGGAGTACTGGGAGACTGTTACTGGGCTCATGACTGCAACAGCGAATGTGGCACCCTTGGATATTTACACCTGAGGAGTCTTGTGGCATGCTGGTAACATATGCGTCTAGCAGCCACAAGTTGCAAGTCCCACCTATCCCGCAAGTGTGTCATGGTATATCAGGTTCATTAAAATAATCCGAATTACCTTTTTTGGGAGTCGCTTGCAGTGTAATGCAGCATTACTCTGTCAGGAGGCCTGGGTTCAAGTCTCACCTGCTCCAAAGATGTGTCATAGCGGTTCTGCCCATATGACATAGGAACAGAATTAGGCCATTTCACCCATTCAGTCTGCTCCATCCTATGACCATGGCTGATATCTTTCTCAACCCCATTCTCCTACCTTCTCCCTGTAACCCTTGAGCCCCTTACTAATCAAGTCTCTGTCTTAAATATACTAAAAGACGTGGACTGCACAGCGCTGTGCAGAAATGAGTTCCACAGATTTACTGTTGTCTGGCTGAAAAAATTCCTTCATTATGAGGCTGTGGCCTCAGGCCCTTGTCTCTCTGACTAGTGGAAACATTTTCTTCACGTATACTCTATCTAATGGGAGCCTGATACAGTTTCAGTTGCATCTTTTATTCTAGCCCTCTCAAAATGAATGCTAACATTGCATTTGCCTAACTCTCAACTGAACCTGCATGTTAACTTTAAGAGAATCCTGAACTAGGACTCCAATGTCCTTTTGTGCTTTAAGTTTCCAATGGTTTTCCCCATATAGAAAATACTCTACGCCTCTATTCTTCCCACCAATGTGCATAAACTCATATTTTCCCACATTGTGTTCCATCTGCCACTTGTGTGTCCACCATCCTGGCTTGTCCAACTCCTTCTGCAGCCTTTCTGCTCACTCAACACAACCTGTCCCTCCACCTATCTTTGTGCCACCTGCAAACATAGCAACAGGGTCCTCAGTTCCTTCATCCTGATCATTAAAGTATAATGTGAATAGTTGTGGACCCAACACTGACCTCAACGGAATACAATTAGTTATCAGCTGTCATCCTGAAAAAGACCCCTTTATCTCCACTCTCTGCCTTCTCTCAGTCAGCTGATCGTCTATCCATTTGCTAATACTGTGGGCTCTTATTTAGCCTCCTGTGCAACACCTTGTTTACCCTGGAATTCTGAATAGGTCATGTCTAGTAGCTCTCCATTGTCTAACTTGCTTGTTGCCACCTCAAAGAATTCTAACAGATTCGTCAGGTGTGACTTTGATTTGACATACCTAAGTACAGTGAAAAGTTTTGTTTTGCGAGCAGTACAAGCAGATGATAGCAAACAAGGGCATAGACAGTGTGAGGCTTACAAGGTTACAGCTGCGCAGGAGGTGCACAAAGCAAGACCAGCATTAACAAGATCAACATAATTGAAGTTAGAGAGGTCCATTCTGCAGTGTAGTAACAGCAGGGAAGAGTCTGTCCTTGAGCCTGTTGGTGCGTGTGTTCAAGCTTCTGTATCTTCTGCCTGATGGAAGAGGTTGGAAGAGAGCATTACTGGGCTGGGAGGGGTCTTTGATGATGTTGGCAGCCTTTCTGTGGCTATAAGGCGTGTAAATGGAGTCCATGGATGGAAGGTGATAGTCTGGGCTGTGCACACAATTTTCTGTGGTTCCTTCTGGCCCTGGGCAGAGCAGTTGCTGTACCATGCCTTTCCAAGTATTCTGCAATCTCATCCTTAATATTGGACTCTCAAATCGTACCAACCAACGAGGTCAGTCTAATCGGCGTATCATTTTCCACCTTTTGCTTTCTTCTCTTCTTAAACAGAGGTGTTTTATTAGCCATTTTCAAATCCTATGGGACTTGTTTCACTCCAGTGGTTCCTGAAAGATCATTACCAATGCCTCTACAATCTTTTCAGCTATCTCCTTCAGAATGCTGAGGTGTAGTCCATCTGGGCTGGGTGATTTATTCACCTTCAAACCCTTTGCCTTCCCCAGCATAGTCATGACATTCACCTCTGTCCCTGATGGTCTTCACGTTCTACTCATGCTACACACCATGAAGACTGATGCAAAACACCCATTCGGTTCTCTGAGGTATTTCTTTATTTCCCATTACTAGTTTTCCCACTTCATTTTCCATCAGTCCAATGCCCTGTCTTGCCCCTGTCTGATCTTATATATTATATGCTTTTTCCTTTGCTTCTATGCTGTCCCTGATTCGCCTTTTCAGTCATGGTTGCGTCTTCCACCCCTTAGCATGTTTCTTCTTCCTTGGGATGAATTTCTGCTGTGCCTTCAAAATTACCCTCACAACTCCTGCTATTGATGCTCCACTGTCTTCTCTGCTAGGCTGTCCTTCCAATCAACTTTAGCCATCTCCTCATTCATGTTATTGTAGTTACCATTACTAGTGTCCTGGAAAGCCACTGCTCCTTGGACCTAGAATACCTTACCTGCTACTAACACAAGAGTTCACATCTGCCGTCCTGACAGCAGTCCACTTGCCAGCCCACATGGATGTAAAGAATGCCTTAGATGTGATTTACACTGCCAAAAACACAACGGGAAAAAAATTCCCCAAGTCCCTATTGTGGCCAGCGACTTCAACCAAGCCAGCCTCAAGCAGGTGATGCCAGAATTCCACCAACACATTTCCTGCCCCACCAGAAGACCGAACATTCTGGACCACTGCCACACAACCGTCAACCACCACACTAACACTCATCCTGCACCCATACTTTGGAAAATTAAATCACAGCGTTGTGTTCCTCCTCCCAGCTTACAAGCAGAGGCTGAAACAGGAGAATCCTTCACAAAAAGAAGTACAGTGCTAATTTGAGGCAACAGAAGACTGTCTCCAGGAATGCTTGGACTCAGTGGACTGGACCGTGTTCATCAGAAAACTTAGATGAGTTGCCACCACTATCATGGACTTCATTAGCAAATGCGTGGGGGACTGTGTGCCAAAAAACTGAGTCCGAGTGTTCCCCAACAGTAACCCTTGGATGAACCAGGAAATCCAGTCTCTACTAAATATGATGTGCAGCTTTCAAGTTGGGTGATCCGGACTAATGCAGAAAATCCAGGTATGACCTCCACAAAACAACCAGGGAGGCCATGAAGCAGTACCACACCAAGTTAGAAGCGCAGACCTACCAAATGGACTCCCACCGTCTAAGGCAAGGCCTAAACGGCATTGCAGGATACAAAATGAAACAGTGTAAGATAGCAGACAAAGACACATCCCCCCGCCCCCACCACCTCCGACATGCTCAATGCTTTCTATACCTGGTTCGAGCAGAATGTCAATGTTGCAATATCACCTGTCCCGACAGTCCCAGACACACCTGTTCCCTCTGTCACTGCTGCTGGCGTCAGATCTGTCTTCCTGGGAGTCAACCCAAGGAACATGATCTGCCCAGACAGTGCCCCCAGCCAAACTCTCAGATCCTGTGCGGACCAACTGGTGGAGGTATTCACCAACATCTTCAAACTCTCTCTTCTACAAGCTGAAGTCCCTAACTGGTTCAAGAAGACCACCATCATCCCTGTACACAAGAAAACATGTGCATTGTGCCTTAATGACTACCGCCCAGTGGCTCTGACTACAATAATCATGAAGTGCTTCGAGAGGCTGGTCATGGCCCACATCAACTCCAGTCTCCCAGCCTGCCCCGATCCCCTATAATTTGCCGACCGATGTAACAGATCCACAGAGGATGCCAATTCCCTAGCCCTGCACTCATCCCTAGAACATCTGGTGAACAAAGACACCTATGCCGGACTCCTGCTTGTGGACTACAGCTCTGCATTTAGCACCATTATCCCCTTCAGACTGATCTCAAAACTACGTGAACTTGTTCATGGCTCCGCCCTCTGTAACTGGATCCTCGCCTTTCTGACCCACCGGCCACAATCAGAGAGGATAGGTAACTGCACCTCCTCCACAATAACACTCATCACTGGAGCCCCCTCCCAAGGATGCATCCTCAGCCCCCTGCTGTACTCCCTGTACACCTACAGCTGTGTTTCCAAATTCTGAACAAATGCCATCTACAAGTTCACTGATCACACTACCATAGTGGGACGGATATCTAACAACAACGAGTTAAAATACTGAAGGGAGATAGAGGGCTTTGGTGATGTGTGATGAAAACAATCTGTTTCTCAATGTCAGCTAAACTAAAGAACTGATCATCGATTTCAGAAAGACAGGAGGAGAACACGCCTGCATCAACATCAATAGAACTGAGGTTGAGAGGGTGAAGGGGATCAAGTTCCTCAGAGTAATGATAACCGATGACCTGTCCTGGACTTCCCACGTAAATGTGACAGTCAAGAAGGAACAACAGCGCCTCTTCTTCCTCAGGAGGCTCTGGAAATTTGCCATGTCCATAAGGTCCATCACCAACTTCAGCAGATGCGTGTTTGAAAGCAAACTGTCTGGGTGCATAACAGCCTGGCATGGCAACTGCTCTACCCAGGACCATAAGAAGCTACAGAAGGTTGTGTGCACAGCCCATTCCATCATGAAAGCCAACCTGCCATCCACAGACTCTATTTACATGGCTCACTGCCACGGAAAGGCAGCCAACATCATCAAAGACCCGTCGCACCTGGTAATGACCTCCTTAATTTTCTTCTGTGAGGTAAAAGATACAGAAGTTTGGAGACACGCACGAGCATGTTCAAGAACAGCTTCTTTCTGTCCGTTATCAGACTGTTGAATGGATTCTAGCCTCAAATAATGCAATCTGCAATGTAACTTGTATAGTTTAATGCTGAAAGTCTTTTTGATCTGTACATCCTTTGCTTGCTGTGATCTGCCTGTGCTGCTCATAAACAAAGCTTTTCACTGTATTTCGGTACACATGACAATAAAATCAATCAATCAACTGTAATACTGTTGCATCTTATTCCAGCTTCTCCCTCTCAAACTACAGGGTGAATTCTATTATATTATTGTCACTGGACCCTAGGGTTTTCTTCATCTTAATTTCTCTGGCCAAGTCTGTCTCATTGCTTGTCACCAAATCCAGAATTTCCTGTTCTATAGGGGACTGTACCACACGCTGCTCCAAAAACATCTTGTAGGCATTCCACAAATCCCTTTTCTAGGGATCCACTTCCAATCTAATTTTCCTAGTCCACCTGAATATTGAAGTCCTCCATGATTATCGTATTAGCATTTTTCTTTTGTGCCTTTTCTGTCTCCTGATTTATTTTCTTCCCCACACCCTGACTGCTGCTAGGGGTTCTGTGCATAACTCCCATCAAGCTCTTTTTCCTTTGCAGTTCCTCAATCCTAGTGACACAGATTCCGTAGCTTCTGACGAATATTTGCGTCTTGCTGTCAATTTCATTTCACTTCTTACTAACAGGGCAACCCTGCCATGTCTGCCTATCCTTTTGATTGGATGCACATCCTTGGATATTTCGTATTGACTGAACCCCTTTTCATTGTTGTCCACTTATCTGCCATGCCATGACTTAGACACCGGACCCTTTCAGTACTCTAAGTCCTATTGCATGTTCTGGAAATTTTAATTGCATCTCCTGAGCCCTCCTTTTAACTCACTTAAAACCTTGTTACCATCCTAGTTAGC
Source organism: Stegostoma tigrinum (assembly GCF_030684315.1). NCBI lineage: Eukaryota > Metazoa > Chordata > Chondrichthyes > Orectolobiformes > Stegostomatidae > Stegostoma > Stegostoma tigrinum. Next base: position 37,434,979 of record NC_081377.1, on the reverse strand, counting down.
CTTCCCACCAGGACCCTGGTCCCAGATCAGTTCAGATGAAGCTCATCCACTGCTGTCCTAATACTAATAGTAGTGCACCATGAAATGGAACCCTACTTTCCTATTCCACTCCAATCTTTTTTTAATTGTGCTCTTAATTCCTGATGTTCCCCAAAGAGGACCTCTTGCCTATGTTGTTTGTGCCAACATGAACCACAATAACTGGATCCTGCCCTGTCCACTCCAAAATCCTTTTAAGCCAGCTCACAATGCCCCTTGCCTTGGCACCAGACAGGCAATACACCGTGTGAGACTCTTGATCCTGCTTATAAAGGATGTGGCTGTGCGTATCATTGTAGATATCCGTGCCATTACTACTGTGCTGTTCTTTTTGCTCCCCCTGCTCCAATGGCCTCCTGTACCACAGGGCAGTGGTCAGTTGGCCTATCCTTCCTATGGTCTTTTTCCTCATCCGCACAGACAGCAAGTACCTCAAACCTGTTGGACAAAATCAAGAGCTGACACTCCTCCAGTGTTAAATTCAGGATCCCTCCATCTGCCTCACTTGTAATTACACCGTCCCATCCCTGACCACTGGCCATGTTTGAAGTACATAATTTATAGGGTGTGACTGCCTCCTGAAACACAGCAACACAGTTATCTCTTCCCTTCCCTGATATGCCACAATTTGAAACTCAGAATCTTACACATCAACTGAGCTGGAATACAAAGCAACCAACACTTGCTACGGATGTGGTCATGATGAACCACAATAGATCCACCAGCTCCCATGCAAGTACTCACCAACAAATCCCCAATCGCAGCATGGACTTCCACTTCTAGAAGTTGTGCCATGCATGTGCCTTGGAGGCTTGGGCAGCGGAAAATAAATTTAAGAAGGATTGCTGCTTAAAACCTTCCTTCTTTACCAAACTTTTGGTCATCTTACTTAACACATCCTTGTGTGCCTCAGCATTATACTTTGGCTTAGTACGTTCCTGCGAGGTTGCTTTGAAATGCTACGCATTTATAAGGCACTTTTAATGTATGAAGTTATTGTTCTTGTTAGTTTTTCACACAAAGTATCCTAAGTCCCTAGGACAAGTTTATTGGTTCAGCTGAGTGTGCAGAAATCATACACAAAATAGTTTAATACTGTAATAAGGAAATGTAGGCTTTGTGATCGATGGCTCATGATGGGCAGAATGGCTTTTGTCATCCATTGCAATCTCAAAGGGTAAAAAACAGAAGATGCAAGATCTACCATGGTCTTACTTTATGAATTGTACTTTGTTCCATCAGGTATATAACTGCACTGGAGGTGGGGATCCGAATGCACAAAGAGAGGGACACTTTTGGCTTGCAATATGTTATTTACCTGATCAGTGATATCAGCATGCTACGACTCTTTGAGAGTATTTTTGAAAGTGCTCCTCAACTCTCACTGATGCTGTACATCATGATGTTGAAGAACCAGATGAAGCTTCACCAGTGTAAGTGCTAACCACTGCCTTAAGCAGATCAGAATGCCATCCAGTGACCATCACTATGTGCTGTGCACTAGAAGATGATAACCTGCCATCTTGATAAGTGGTTTGCTTGGTCATGGGCCCAACTAAAAGCCAATCACGCTGTTTCTAAAGATAATAGGAACTGCAGATGCTGGAGAATCTGAGATAACAAGGTGTGGAGCTGGATGAACACAGCAGGCCAAGCAGCACTTTAGGAGCAGGAAAGCTGACGTTTTGGGCCTAGACCCTTCAACAAAAAAGGGTCTGGGCCCTAAACGTCAGCTTTCCTGCTCCTAAGATGCTGCTTGGCCTGCTGTGTTCATCCAGCTCCACACCTTGTTATATTGTTTCTAGAGTCTAACATAGGACAGACCAAGTAAGGATAATTTAGTTTTCTTCCCTTGAAGGGTATTGAACCAGGTAGGTTTTTTTAGGAACAACCTCACTAGGCCTACAAAAAAAAACAAAGAACTGTCGACACTAGAAATCAGAAACAGAAACAGACATTGCTAGAAAAACTCAGCAGATCTGGCAGCATCAGGGTAAAGAAAGCAGAACTAATGCTTCTGGTCCAATGAAACCGCAGTTGTGAAGAAGTGCCAGTGGACATGAACCGTTAATTCTGTTTTATCTCCACGGATGCCGCTAGATCTACAGAGCTTTTCCAGTGTATTTTTTTCATGAAGAAAAGTTGAGATAGAGGAACTGAGTAGTCTGCTCAGAGTCAACAATGTAAACAATTTGTGAGGCCTCAGGTATTTTTGTTTCAAGTTGGAGCAGTAGAAGCAGCCTGAATGTGAACCTCCCACAAAACCAGGATTTTTTGTTTTAGCTTTCAGCAATTGCAGATGTCTTGAATCTGGATGTTGAAGCTCTTATTCCTGTCTCCCATTACAGCTAAAAGCTGGGGTTCTCTTCCTGTTGCTAAAATTGTATGTGAAACAATCTTTTTTACTGAATTTGCCTTTGCCAAGGATGTGTTAATGAGCTATTACTATATTGGAACGGTTAATTAGTAGTGGTTAATATATATTATTTGTTAAGCATTTTAAGAGTTTCAGTAAAGCCAATTCTTTTATTTTTATTTTGCCTGTATTTTACTGAACCATAAAAATTAAGTGTATTTTGCTTAAGTCGAGCAGTTTAACCAAGCAAATTGCATCTGGAACACAACACCTTAAACTTTAAAATGAGAAGAAGTTAGGATCTAGGCTATCTTCATAATGTATTTTGAGGGGCTTTGGTCTGGACCATATCACCAGCAATTTCTGTTTGTGTTTCTCATTAGGCCTGAGGTGCGGTTAAGAGACAACCACACTGCTGTAGGTCTGGAGTCATATGTAGAACAATGGATTTCCTGCCCTTGGTGAACCAGATGAATTTTTACAATAATGGTCATATGTTTGCTGTTGGATTGCATTGCATTCAAGTTTCATGATGGTGAGATTTGAACCCCTTGGCCCATAACATTAACTCAGGGTTGGGGGTTATTAGCCAGTGACCTTACCATTAGGCCACCACCTTCCCAATTGGGAAGTTTTTGTGGAATTTGGACTCGTCTCCGGATCATTAGTCCAGGACCATGAATTCCAGTCTGTAACATAACTGTGTTATCATTTCTGCTTTGATCAGATTTCTAATCAACCCCTTACTGTGGCCAATTACAGTACAACAGGTGGGAGGATTTCAAGATGTCACAGTTAAATAGAAATCTTGTGGTGCAGGAGGCCTAGGTTCAAGAAGCACCTGTTCTAGAGGTGTATGACACAATCTCTGAGCAGGTTGATTCGAAAATATCTTAAAAAGAGATATTGCTTTTTATATATTTCACTTGGTGCCACTGACTGACGTAAGTGGTGGAATCACATTTCATTTAAAGGAGGTCAGCTAACTAAATTATGTGGTAAATCTAACTTTGCAAAGGCCTTTTCGTGAAAATACATGCCTCTGATAGTTGCTGTTCAATACAGAATTGTTTTGACAAACAAAATATAGACGAAGCTATTTCAGAATAGCTATTATAGTTTTTTTTAAGAGAACACCATCACAAATGCATTCCCACAATTTCCATAACTATTTTAAAAAGTGTCCCCTTTCTCTTGTTTTACCACTTCACACAATCATTGGTATCCATGTGGTTTTTTTTCCAGGAGCTTGATTCTTGTTGGTCCTTTGTGATGGTCCTTTGGATCAAATCTAGAACCGGCTTAGATAAGGTGATATTTTTACGCACTGGTAACCATTGACTTTAGCAGAATTAAAGCTGGGTCCTTTGTGTCAAGAGGTTATTTGACTATGAAGTATCATCCTATCCCATTTAACTTCCCAAGTTGGACAGCTATTGCAGATTGCATTAGGAAACAGTAACTTGCTTTGCAAAAAAAAGTCAGTCCTCATTTTGTTCATGATTTTTGGACTGAATTTTAAGATTATATTTTGTCCTGCAGCTGCATTTATTTAATGAAATCCCATACAAACACTTTCTGAGAAGAATCACTGGGTGATAGTTCCCTAGCTAATTTCAACTCTTCACCCCCACATTTCACCACCAATAAACAAATTATTAGGTGAAAAATAAGTGATCATTTTGGCACTTTATAACTTTGCTCTTGCTCGATTTAAAAGGAAGGTGTTTTCTGTAACATTGTGACGTTTGTTACTTGAATAAATATACAGCACGTTAAGGGCCAGTTAAATAGTACTTGAAGTTGGCAGCTTACAGTGAAACTGCACAATAGTAGTTTTATTGTACCGAATATTTTGTTGTAATTGCCAAATATTTTATAAATTACCGTTGAATGAGACTTATTTAACACCCTTAAAGGTGTTATCATGTGAATCAGACTTTGGCAGGTTTTTTTGACATAAAGACACAAAGCTGAATTCTTTGCTATTCAATTGCTTAAGCAACTAATAACGTGAAAAACCTTCTCAATGATTGCCCTCTCACTATTCCAATTTCCGCAGGTTTCTCCATTGTGGCGTCTTTCCTCTCCATTGCCTGGGCCGTCCTGGACTTTCACAAATCCCTGCGCAGCTCTCTCTCTGACAAAATGCATCTTAGATTCAAGTCTGCGGTGACTTATTTTATCTTTAACCTGCTACTCATCTGTCCTAGGATTTGTAGCATTGCCCTATTTGCAATCATATTCAAACACTATGTCCTCTTGCACTTTGCTCTTATATGCTTGCCCATGTTTATCTGGACTTGCCAACAAGGCACAGACTTTATGAACAACCTTCCTGAAGAGGTATTCTACAGGGGTGCAGTAGCAGTGATCTTGTATTTCACCTGGCTTAATGTTGCTGAGGGAAAAACATTCATCAGACAAGTTATTTATCACTCATTCTTGGCTGTGGATTGTGGGATTTTAGTTGGATTTTGGTGGATTTATAGAGATCCAGTTTTAACCGCTTCCTATGCTCTCCCACTCCTTTTTGCAATATCATCGTCATATTTTCTTGGGGTGATTGTAAAGTGTACTTATTACAAGTATCTTCATCCCAGGGTCACGGCAGACTTGCTATCAACTGATGAAATAGACGTTCTACAAGAGGTTGGATTTCGATCGATTTGTGAGAGCAGACCTTTGATAAACAAGAGAATGCAAATCCTATCCAATTGTTTTTACTCTTCTAAACCTGGCAGAAACAAATGCCACTCAGATATGGAGGAAACTAAAATCTAAAGCTCCAGTATTCTGTTGAATGTCAGTTTATGTAAAGGTTTGTTTCACTGCTATTAAACTTCATGTCACGTGTATTTCAGGTCAAAATGCACAAAGGAGAATGTATACAATTGGAGCACATGGTTCTTCAGTTAATTTTTGTTCTGATGTTCTCCACTCCTGCCAATCTCAGCTTATATAATGGGTGTTCAACAAATTAATATGCTTAAAATCAGCATCAAGGAATAGAGATGCCATCCCTGAGTCAGTGAAGAGGAGTTTCTCCATCAATGTGATGCGTTAATTTTTCCTGATATATTGAGTTATGTAGAAATTATACAGGCCAAACTGCATGACCAATAAGTCAAAACCAATGTTTTTGCCTCATTCCCATATCGCTTTCCTTTCATTCAACCAAAAGCTGCTTTAAGTGTTGATGTTATCTGCTTCAGTCACGAACTCAGGTGATACATTTCTTTTTAAAAGACATTTGTGAATATTTGGATTTTTTTTCTGCTCCCTATTCTTAGTCTGATACATTTAATCCACATATGTGACCCTGCATGCACACACAACAGCTTCTCAAAATCAAAATGTAATTGTTGCTTTTTAAATTTACTTCACCTTCTGACTGAATTACCAATCGCAACAGCTTATCAATAACATTGGGCAGATTCTTTTTGTACTCAAAGTTATTCATTATACCTATTTTATTATCAGTGGCAAATTTGGACACTACTTGCTCTAGAGTCATATTTATAGTATTGATATAGAAACTAACAGAAGCAACACTGGAACAGATTCTTATGGGTTACTATTATCGACTGTCACCCTTCTGAGAAATAAAGCTGCCTTGAAGTTCTCATTAATTTTCTACTTCTAACTATTTTATAACCGTAGAAACCATAGTTCCCAAATTCTATGCCCCTTATTCATGTCCAATATTTTTCAGTTTGTTTAATTTTCAAAGACTTTTTGGATGTCTTAAATTCAGATTTATGTTGCAATCCTGTTTAGTTGCTTCTTCGTTGTTTCCAGGTTAGATTTTTGGCTTAGCTGAGCTCAGCTGGAGCCATAATGGGAACATCCAAATTGGCCTTAGTACTTCAGGCTGAATTTTCTTATTATAGATGTCGATTTGTCTATGGTATATTTCTCCATTTTTATTGTAAGCTTGTACAACAGAAAGAAAATTAGATTCAATTCTACTGCCTTAACCAACTCAAAATTAACAAAATGTAGTTCAGTTAGCTGAGTTCAGCAAAATCAAAAAGTTTCAAAAATTCTGAAAGTATATCATGATGCAGCAGAGAAATTTACATCATTTATCGTTACAAATTCAGAAATTGGGCTGTATAATCAGTTACCAGCTAGGCAACTAAAATGAAAGATATTATTAAGTAAGGCTTTCGGAGTTGGATCAGAATGAAAGCCGTGATGGTGAGAAAGTTCAAGGCTTAATGCCCTATTTATGTCAACTCAGTTGATTGTTGCCAGAATCTCTTGAGCAGCAAAGTAACTAACTGTGACATTTTAGTCTTGGAGATGGAAAATTGATTGTGGAGAGGGAGTTCTTCTCACCCAATTGCTACAGTTCCCTACCAGTTGACGTTGGAGAAGTCAGTCTAGGCTATGATGTTGCTAATAGTCAAGACTCACATAAGAAGTAGTAGCAACATGAATGAGGTACAGGGCAGTGCTTAAAGCAGAGTACTGCAGTTAATGAATGCTGAACAGAGGAGATCATTAAGGAAGAGATTATGAGCTCTTTGTGCATTTTATTGTTATTGAATTTAGCTAATCTGGAGAACGCAGCAAGTATTTAGTATGACTGAAAAGTTATCAACTAGTTTACATTTAACAAGTATCAGAGATAATGGGAACTGCAGATGCTGGAGATTCCAAGATAATAAAATGTGAGGCTGGATGAACACAGCAGGCCAAGCAGCATCTCAGGAGCACAAAAGCTGACGTTTCGGGCCTAGACCCTTCATCAGAGAAGGGGATGGGGGGAGGGAACTGGAATAAATAGGGAGAGAGGGGGAGGCGGACCGAAGATGGAGAGTAAAGAAGATAGGTGGAGAGGGTGTAGGTGGGGAGGTAGGGAGGGGATAGGTCAGTCCAGGGAAGACGGACAGGTCAAGGAGGTGGGATGAGGTTAGTAGGTAGCTGGGGGTGCGGCTTGGGGTGGGAGGAAGGGATGGGTGAGAGGAAGAACCGGTTAGGGAGGCAGAGACAGGTTGGACTGGTTTTGGGATGCAGTGGGTGGGGGGGAAGAGCTGGGCTGGTTGTGTGGTGCAGTGGGGGGAGGGGATGAACTGGGCTGGTTTAGGGATGCAGTGGGGGAAGGGGAGATTTTGAAACTGGTGAAGTCCACATTGATACCATATGGCTGCAAGACATTCCACTCCCGCACATCCCAGATGTCCAAGTTCTTTAAGGACCGCAACTTTCCCCCCACGGTGATTGAGAACGCCCTTGACCGCGTCTCCCGCATTTCCCGCGACACATCCCTCACACCCCGCCCCCGCCACAACCGCCCCAAGAGGATCCCCCTCGTTCTCACACACCACCCTACCAACCTCCGGATACAACGCATTATCCTCCAACACTTCCGCCATTTACAATCCGACCCCACCACCCAAGACATTTTTCCATCCCCTCCCCTGTCTGCTTTCCGGAGAGACCACTCTCTCCGTGACTCCCTTGTTCGCTCCACACTTCCCTCCAACCCCACCACACCCGGCACCTTCCCCTGCAACCGCAGGAAATGCTACTCTTGTCCCCACACCTCCTCCCTCACCCCCATCCCAGGCCCCAAGATGACATTCCACATTAAGCAGAGGTTCACCTGCACATCTGCCAATGTGGTATACTGCATCCACTGTACCCGGTGCGGCTTCCTCTACATTGGAGAAACCAAGCGGAGGCTTGGGGACCGCTTTGCAGAACACCTCCGCTCAGTTCGCAACAAACAACTGCACCTCCCAGTCGCAAACCATTTCCACTCCCCCTCCCATTCTCTTGATGACATGTCCATCATGGGCCTCCTGCACTGCCACAATGATGCCACCCGAAGGTTGCAGGAACAGCAACTCATATTCCGCCTGGGAACCCTGCAGCCATATGGTATCAATGTGGACTTCACCAGTTTCAAAATCTCCCCTTCCCCCACTGCATCCCTAAACCAGCCCAGTTCATCCCCTCCCCCCACTGCACCACACAACCAGCCCAGCTCTTCCCCCCCACCCACTGCATCCCAAAACCAGTCCAACCTGTCTCTGCCTCCCTAACCGGTTCTTCCTCTCACCCATCCCTTCCTCCCACCCCAAGCCGCACCCCCAGCTACCTACTAACCTCATCCCACCTCCTTGACCTGTCCGTCTTCCCTGGACTGACCTATCCCCTCCCTACCTCCCCACCTACACCCTCTCCACCTATCTTCTTTACTCTCCATCTTCGGTCCGCCTCCCCCTCTCTCCCTATTTATTCCAGTTCCCTCCCCCCATCCCCTTCTCTGATGAAGGGTCTAGGCCCGAAACGTCAGCTTTTGTGCTCCTGAGATGCTGCTTGGCCTGCTGTGTTCATCCAGCCTCACATTTTATTACATTTAACAAGTGTTAGCTTGACAGAAATATAACCAAATATATTATGTGCAAATAGAGATAAAATGTAAGCATGGGCATATTTCCTTTGGTGCATGATATGGCAAATGAGACATTTCTAAAGAATGCATTTATGATTTTGCTATCTACCACAATGGAGAGGAAGTCCCAATTGTCCCAAAAAAGCCACCACATCTGCTTATGGTGGTCATATGCAACCATACATTTGACAACCATTGTATGTACCATTAGAAGGTCAAACACAGAGATTGAAATTAGGTTAAGTTAAAACGTCATCACTTTCTCCGAGGAAATGTAAGTATTAAAATTAACTGGGCTGCAGAAAGGTGATTCTGATTTAGTTAGTTTGAACTACTTATAACATATAATTCATGAAAGAAATGGAAATGTAGTGTGTTTAACTCTGGATTGTCTGAGAATATACCAGCTGTCCCTGAAGACTCCATCTTTATCTGAACTTGGTACCTAAACGGGTCAGCTGTTCTTATTTTTACATAAGCGTGTTTCTTTTTACACATATTGAATGAAAAAACACATATAATATATGTACAAAAATATCTTTTTCTATTGTGCAACTAAATTTCAAAAGTGGTTTTGATTTGGTGGATCCAGCTGGACTCAATAGGCCAATGGCCACCTTCTACGTGATTCTAACTTCTGTATAGAACATCAGTCAGCAGAGCAGTGAGGTGGCCGCCCTGGCAGCAATTGAGGTGCTCTTGGAATCAGGGCATTAATTAAATTGTAGAAATGAATGGGAGATTAAGAAATTATATCAGTAGCTCCATATATCCCAGGAGGTTTCCAATTTATCTGATCTCAGCTGAGTCAGTGCCAACAACTTCCCTTAGCGTGAGGAAGGAACAAGTCGCAAATCTTGATAAATAGAACATAAAGTCAGAGCTATACAGTGCAGAAACAGACAATTCGGTTCAACTCGTCTATGCTGACCAGACATCCTGAACTGATATAGTCCCATTTGCCATTATTTGGACCATATCCCTCTAAACGCTTCCTATCCATGTACCCATCTAGATGTGTTTTAGATGTTGTAATTGTATCAGCCTCCACCATTTCCTCTGGCAACTTGTTCCATACATGCACCACCCTCTGTGTGAAAAGGTTGCCACTCAGGTCCCTCTGAAATCTTTCCCTTTTCACTTTAAACCTGTGCTGTCTAGTTTGGGACATCCCCACCGTAGGGAAAAAAAACCTTGGCTATTCACCTTATTCATGCCCCTCATGATTTTATAAACGTCTATAAGGTCACCCCTCGGCCTCTGACACTCCAGGGGAGAAAAGGGCCTGTTTCTTGCTTTAGCTCAAACCCTTCAATCCTAGCAACATCTTTACCAAAATCATCTTTTATTAAAACATAAGCATATATTGTTGCAGTCTTTGTTTTAATAATAAAACAAAAGTTTGTCAACAACAGAAATGCAGATAAAGAAACTCATTCTGCTCCCTTAAACACACATTAAAAATAACCCAAACTTTCTTGAGATTGAACAGAAACAAAAGTCTTTCAACTCATCTGCTGGAACGGTACATAACTCTTTTTTCATTATTATGCCCCTAACTTCATTTCCTTCCAATGCTATACTATCCTTGATGCAACTTAAATACCTTTCGTTATTAAAAACTTTTTTCCACTGACTGTATAGCAACAATCCAGTCTGAGATTAACAATAACTTCTTATTCTACAAAAATGTCATTACATTAAACTCCTTTCCTTTGGAACAGTGCTTAGTACATGTCAACTACGTTGAAAGACTTCTCAGTTCTACAGAACTTGATACATGCTTCATTTTCGAATGGCTTTCCAGCACAGACAGAAATGCAACCTAGAATCTGGGTAGTTCCCTGGGAACTCTAGGTGACTTGTCTCCCTTGAAATTATTCATGTTGTAGTTTTATTTATTTATTTATTTAAAAAGCTTATTGTTCACTCTAAACACACAGAGAAACCCATATATTTAACTTCGAACTCAAAGAACCCAATCTTGCAGTAAATGATATTAACCACACCCATATATATATCACAGTTTCATCACACCTTCCTCGAAGAAGAATTAAAATGGATCTGAAAGAGGTATCAAAATGATCTTACCACTATTTCTATATCAGTCTAATGATAATGACATGTTGAAATTAAATATATAATGAGCTGTACAGCAGACACTTTACTCATTACACAATCTCTGCTGTGTACACTCAAATAGCTGACAATGACATTTATCTTTTTGAGAAGGCCAAAGGGTTGTCTGTACAAATAGTTTTTTCCATACTGTTACCAATGTAAGACAATGTAGAGCTGACACAAAACCTGATACTTCTTTATCCAATTAAATTAACTGGGCTGCAGAAGATTTCTGTTCATCTATGTTCAGTCTTTTTAAATAACTGACAGGCCATTCAATTCTCATTGCATCATCTTGCAGTAAAACAGCTCCCATACCAATATTACTGGCATCAATAGCCAATTTGAATGGTTTTGCATAATTTGGCACAGCTGTGATGCTGTTGTACATAGAACTTTCAGCTTCACAAGGGCAATTTGTACTGCTATTTACATTCAAATATTTTGCTCTTTTTTGACAAGTTTTTTTAAAGGTGCACCACCAACAATGAAGGTTAGAACAAACATACAATACAATCTGCTCTTGCTAATTTAATTTAAAATGTCATTCTTGGTCTTTGAGAAAATCCAAAATAGCTTGTACTTTTACTTCTTTCAATGATATTTGCCCTGCAGTATGGCCTAAATAAGTTGCCAGAGCCTTGACAAATGCATTCTAAGCCATATTTATATCCAACATGTCTTGTAGCATTCACTTGAACAGTTGAGTCAAAGATGTAAATGCTTTCCTCCAGTTTGGCTAAAACCAACCAAATTGTTGATATAAACTGTGCAGTTAAGTCCTTTAATTACTTCAGTGGTCAACTATAGAAACATTGCTGGTGCACTTTTCATTCCAAATGGCATGCTTTTGCACTAACAAAGTCCATCCAATGTCACAAAAGCTGTTATTTTGTTAGTTTAGTCTGTTAAACAAATTTGCCAATATCTCTGTACAAAGTCAACTTTTGTGACCAACTGTGCATGTGCATTTAGTCTATACAGTCCTCCAAGTCTTGATATAGGATATGAGTCCACCTTCATTGCCATATTAATTTTATGACAATACAAAATATTTGTGACCCATTTAGTTTTGGCTCCATCGAGATAGATGAATTCCAGCTGCTTTGACTCCATTCTATAATGTTGTCCATCAAGAACTTAATCTCTTCCCTCACCTCAGCCAATCTCTCCAGATGGAACCCAGATTGGTATTACCTTATAGGTAATCCATTGTCCATATTAAATCATGAAAACTGAAACAGTTTTTCCTCGATTGATTGATTTTATATTTCTGTAAGAACCTTTGTTAGTTACTTCAATAATTTTCTGGAAGATAATACATTACAGTCTTCAACCTTTTAAGCACCAAGTTTTTCCAATCTTATTGTTGGAGTGTTAACTTCCGAAATTTCCCTTTTAGACTTCATTCAATTGCTCTAATATGTCTTTTTCATTTCTTACTTCCTTCACTAATATAAATACACTTTTCTCCTCACCATTATCCCTATCTTTTCAACATATTAACTTGACACACTTGCTGACACTTTCTTCTGTCTGGGAGCACTCACTACACAATTTATATTATTCAGTTTCTTCTCAATTTGGTAAGGTCCAGTGAACATTGCTTTTAATTGTTTCCCAGAGTCGAGCAACAACACTGACACCTTATTTTCTCCGACAAAAGTTTTATCTTTGGACTTGTCTGCTTTATTTTTCATTATTTGTTGGGTTCTTTCAGATGTTTTCTAGCCAGCTTGCATACATTTGTCAGTTTCTCTTGAAAATTTGAGACTTAGATTGAAAGCATTGTTCCTGAATTTTCATTAATTAAGTCAGCCTCTTACCTCATGTCCATATGTCAAAAGGACTAAAGCCTGTGTACTCATTAAAGAGCATCCCTAATGGCAAATCGTAATAAAGGAATTCCCTTTTCTTAATCATTTAGAAGTTATCGTAATTTTCAAAGTCTAATACTATCTTTCCGATGCACCTGAAGATTGTGGGTGATAAGCAAAAGATATAAATTATTTAATTCCAGAACTAGTTATTATTTCTTTAAACTTTGTAGAATAAAATTTGAACCTAGGTCTGGTTGTATTTCTTTGGATTATCTGTATCTCAATTTAAAATAAAGCTAACTTTTCCACTACAGCTTTTGCAGTTTTTTTTTTCCTATAGAGGCATTGCTTCAGAAAATCTAGAGGGAACATTAAAATCATTAGAATTATGAAATTATATTGTTCCTATTCCAGGTTTAGCTGGGAGTCTAACACAACCTATTTAGACCATGCTAAACGGTTCTTCAAAAGCTGATTACTAGAATTAAAGACATAGGTTTAATTGAAAGTTTGGGATTCTCCATGACTCAATGCATAGCATGTCTAACAAAAGAGTTCTATTTATGTAATCCTGATCAATAAAAATGTTTTAATATTTTTAGCCTTTATTTTCTTAATCTGCAAATTATCTGCCATTGAAATTTCATAAGCCATTTATAAAATCTCCTTACAATACTCAGAATTTTATGCTTTTGAAATTTTGGACTGAAATGAAAAAGACTGTTCTAAAACCTGTGTTTTAAAGGATTGCTGCATGTTTTGAAAATCAAGTAATCTGACAGTCATGGCAAGTATCACGTAAACCGCTGAAGTGGTTGCCCATGAGTGGAGCTAAGGGGTTGTTTACCAATGCAGCTGGGTATCAACAAGAGTTGATTGATTTATCGACAAGTGATCAGTTGTTGATGATAAAAGCCTTTTGTCAACCAGTAATTGGTTCTCAGGTAGCTGAACAGCTTGGAACTGAGGACAAGGGAGAGAGAACTGCTTTGATCTCTACCAGCACGTAAACTGTCTCTCTGTTTGCAGCAGTCAAATAAGTTTGAAGTAAACCAGTTCTTCTTTTCTTCAGCAGTTGTCGGCTGAGAGTTTTAACTGGGAAGTCAGAGACCTTTATTGGAAATCAGTCAGTCATCTGGCGAAAGCACTGGAAGTCAGATGACTGAAAAAACTTTGACAAGCATTACAATAATCTCAGCGGCCCATGAGCAAAAACCACTGAACTGCCTCCAAGTTTTCCTCGATTCAATGAAATGTAGACTGTTGTTTGTCCATGTGGGTTTGGAGTTTATAAGCAGGTTGAAGTTTTAATTTGTGGTGTCATATGCTAACAGTTGATAGTCTAACTACTTGTAATAAATAATGAGCCTTAAGTGCAGAAATCTGGTCTGCACTTTCTGGCAATCTGGGTCTGAAAATCAGGTAAATTAGAGAATTATGTAATTTTAAAATCTTAAATTTTTGTCACAAGTGCAAAAATTGCAGAGCTTCCAGTGTGCTATCCCAACAAGTTGCAGCAACTTGAATTTAATCCTTGTGATACCTTGCTATTACTTCTACCTTTCATTTATCTACTACATACTTCAGTTTAACCTTTGTCAAAAAGATTTAAAATAACCTATGTCTTACACTCCCAAAAAACCTCTTAGCAACTTCCAGAACTAACTTTAAATGTCATGTAATAAAGTTGCCTACAATACCAACTGCTTTATGTCTCAGAACCACTTCATAATTGCTAAACCAAATATCCTACTCAATTAGCCCCCAGTAATGATGATCTAATGGCCCCAATAGTAATCTGATTGGATAGATCATCATTTTGTTTTGTTGCCAATGATCTTTTACTAAAACATAAGCACGCAACATTGCAGTCTGTGTTTTAAGAATGAGAAGTTTATTATCTGAAAAGAAGATAAACAAGAAATAATAACACTATTCTCTTTGAATCCTGTTACAAAGTTTTTTAGTAGAAATAACTCAAGAACTCTTTATAGTTTGAACAAAAACGACAGCCTTGTATCAAAATCAAGACACCATTTTACATCCTATGTTGTTGCAATTCTGAGAACATCTAGTGCAAGACCCATTCCAGCTCACTTCCAAAGGGGAAGAGACTTTTTTTGAAAAATACTCTGACAGACTTGAAGCAATTAAAATCTCAACTCATTTAAATGGGATTGTAAATAGGTGTCTCAATTATTATAATGCTGCTGACTTAGTATGACAATGAAGCGAAGCTATCATCAATGCAGCCTCAATTCCTTTTCTTTTTAATTTTAACCTCACTTCCTTTCCACTGATTGTATACTAACATTCTGATCTATGATTAATGAAAACTTGTCCTACTTAGCAGATGTTACTCCATTAAAAATTTCTGAGCACTTTGGAACTTGATACACGTTTCTCTTTCAAACAAATTTCCCAGCACACAAATGTAAGTCAGTCTGGAAAGTTCTTCCCCCTAAGCCCCTTGGATAGTTTCCTGGGAACTCTGAATAACTTCCTCTCACTCAGATTTATGGCCATTGTAGTTTTAAAAGCTAATGGTTAACTCCAAACACACAGACTTAAAACATATATTTAACTTAAATCCAAAAAACTCAAAAACTTGCAGTAAATGATATTAAAATACACATATATGAATCTCAGTTTCACCACAGTTATCCATAAAGATTCTGGTTTGGTCCCACTGCACGCATTGAACTTAGGCTACAGAATGCAAATCATCATCTCAGGGGTAGTTCCAAGATATGCAATTCTCTTCCTGAAAAAAGGACCACATTGCAACTTCACATGTAACAGTTGTGGTATTTTACATGACCTGATTTAACTTCAACTGATGTTGCATTTATTTTGAAATGCGAAATGCACAATGCACAGTATACACATTGAATTGACTACCTGTCCAATTCATTTTCAAAAACTTCAATTGCGTTCTATAGTTTGGAATAAATAGTTTGTAAATGTTTAAACAGAGAGTAGTAGGCACAGCCAACTATAGTTTTTCCATGTCTCTTTATTCATTCAGAGATGAACTAATACACATTATTACCAGCATCTCAAATATCCAAATTGCTCAAACCAGATATTTTCTACAGGGTGGCAGCTATAAAAAGTATAATATTAAAGTCTGCTTCTAACTATTGTAAAAATATTCCTGAAAAACAAATCGAGTGGAGTTGCGAACAACAGAAAATCACTAATATAGTGATTCTGTTGCTGACAAAAGAAAAATTAGAAGAAGTGACTTAACTTCTAAAGGGATAGAGTGAAAGAAGGACATTATGCAATACTAAGGTCAGCATATCATCGGCCTCTCTGACTGTCATGTAGTGTTAAACTGGAATGGTTCATGGCTGTATTGGAGGTCCACTCGGTACCAAACGGAACCTCAATCACCATGAGAGCATTCAGAGTTGTCTAGAACTAAGGGGGTTTATTAAAAACAAACCACAGAAAATTACAATTAAAAAAAGACCCCCCAGCTGAAATCATGGTCCATTTGAAACAAAGATAAAACTTTTATTTATACTTCTCATCAAGTACCATTTCTGCAGCTGAACCTCCCAGTATAACACATTGCTGGATCAGGGTTGATGTGTAGCTAATGTCGATGTATATTCAGGAACATTATACAGTAAAGTTTCCAAAGAATGCTTTACATAATGCCTCTATTAATGCCAGAGGTTTCAGATATCATTTTTCTTTTACACAAAAGGACAGTAATTTAACTTCCTTGTGTTCCTGCAGATGTGTATATTCGTACGTGTTTGCCTGACATTAAACAAAGAGTTTGTTCACATAGTTCAACTGCCCACAGTCCTAACTGGCTTACCCTGGGTTAAACAAGAATCACAATGAATAAAACTAGTGGTCCATCCTCAAACAGGGTGTAAGGCATTTGTCACAGTAGCTTAACTTGTCCTTTTCCAGTTTCTCACAGATAGTCCAAATCCAGAGCTCGATGCAATGACATCAGATCACCAATATCCAATATTCTCCAAAATGGCATGTTGTGCTGGAAATAACAGTATGCATATCATTAAGTATGAACAACAGGTAAATGCCAACTCAAACAATTTTAGAAAAACTTTTGAATCAAATATTACAAATAGAAAAAGGTCCACTTTGAAAATAGATTAAAGCAGAGGGCAAAATTACGTGAAGTGACAAAATGCATGATGTAAAACTGGAAACATAACCTGTGTAGTAAAACAAAGAACTGCATATGAAGGAAATCTGTAATAAAAACAGAAATTGCAGAAATTCAGCAGGTCTTGCCACATCTGTGGAAACAGAAACAGAGTTAACGTTGAGTCCAGTGATCTGTGTTCGGAATGCTGCCAGATGGACTGAACTTCTCCAGTAACTTCTGTTTTTGTTTCAATTCAATTTAGGGTTGCAAAGCACGGGGTTAAGTCCAGCAGTCAATCTTCAGAGAGAGGGTTACATGTACTAAAGGACATTTTAATCTGCAATATTACTCATTAGGTCTTAGATTTATCGAAGTGAGATACACAAGGGTTAGCTGCAGGTAAATTTCGGAATAAATTAGATGGGACTGTACAAACTTTGTCAAAGCCAAAGTCTTATTCGAGAATGTACAAACACCACACAGTTGCCCAAGGGTGGAATCGAACCCAGGTCAATGGCATTGTGAGGCAGCACTGCTAACTACTGAGCCAGCGTGCTGCCACTGGATTTATTTTTGCCCCACCCCCAATATATGTGATGGATATTTGCTTATATCCATGTAAGAACTCATGCACATCCCCCACTCTTGGATTAATTCTTCAGGACAATCTTTATAGATAATGCATAGTAGCTCAGTCATTAGTGTTGCTGCCTCACCACACCAGGGATGCGGGTTCGATTCCATCTTCGGGTGACTGTCGGTGCTCCTCAGGTCTGTGTGGATTTCCACCGGGTGCTCCAGTTTCCTCCCACAGTCCAAAGATGTGCAAATTAGATGGATTAGCCATGCTAACTTGCCCCATCGTGTACAGGGATGTGCAGGTTAGGTGTGTATGCCACGGGAAATGTAGGATTACACAAAGTGTAGGTGGATGAGTCTGGGTGGGATGCTCTTTGGAGGGTTGGTGTGGGCTTGTCGGGTCAAATGGGTTGTTTCCATACTGTAGGAATTCTATGGAATTCTACAATAAAGTGAACTTCTGTTCCAGTGATCACTGTTTTCAGTTGTCATGAACAGCAAAAATACCAGAAGCAAAAAAAAACTATTCTATACAGTATAGCAGATTTTTAGGTGTATGAAATGCAATAAATAGAAAATTTTGAATATATCTCCACAGAAAGACTCCACTACTTGGTCATCAACAGGGCATGTTTTGCAATCCGCTCAAGGCAAAATATCTATTACAATACAATGAGATCAAGCTATTTGCAATGACACAGAAAAGTGCATGATTACATTAAAACAAGGTTGGCAACAGTTTTATTCCAATGTGCTTCTTCTGAAGATAATAAAGTGTGAAGCTGGATGAACACAGCAGGCCAAGCAGCATCTCAGGAGCACAAAAGCTGACGTTTCGGGCCTAGACCCACCCTTGGGTCTAGGCCCGAAACGTCAGCTTTTGTGCTCCTGAGATGATGCTTGGCCTGCTGTGTTCATCCAGCTTCACACTTCATTATCTTGGATTCTCCAGCATCTGCAGTTCCTATTATCTCTGCTCTTCTGAAGGACTGGATTATGACCAGAGATATCAGCTTTGATTTTCTGATGGTCAGAGTCATTCCTGCAACCGAGGTGGAGTTGCGCACTGGGATCCTGCAGAATCCCAAGGTTGCAGAGGTGAGGAACTGCCTGGGAAATTGAAGATCTCACTGGGCAATTCTTCCATGCCTGGAACTTTCTGAAAATATCCATCTCAGCCAGAGAATTCAGAGGGATGCACTGCAGCTACGTGAATAGGTACTCAGGAGGCGCAAGACTATTTCTAATGGTCTAACTTTAACAGCTCCTGTGAGCAGGTAATTACGTAAGTCTGGTATTGGAATGCCAGAGGGCAAAGTGGGAAGAGGGCCAGGAGAGTGAGTGTATGTTGGGGGTGCAAGATATTGGGTTCACTGGAAACGGTTGTTGGATCCAGTGGTAAGAGAGGGGTATGTTTTGAGCCCACTAGTGGGGAGGGGGTGTGGGTGTCTGTTCCAGTGGCAGCAGCAAGGATGGGGCATGGTTGGGTCTGGTGGAGGTTTGTCGCATTTCCCACAGTATGGGGACTGGGATCTGAGGGGTGTGCGCTACTGGGTTAGGATCTAGGGATGTAAGGGAGGTGTGGATAATCCACACCTCCCTTACATCCCTAGATCCTAACCCAGTAGCGCACACCCCTCAGATCCCAGTCCCCATACTGTGGGAAATGCGACAAACCTCCACCAGACCCAACCATGCCCCATCCTTGCTGCTGCCACTGGAACAGACACCCACACCCCCTCCCCACTAGTGGGCTCAAAACATACCCCTCTCTTACCACTGGATCCAACAACCGTTTCCAGTGAACCCAATATCTTGCACCCCCAACATACACTCACTCTCCTGGCCCTCTTCCCACTTTGCCCTCTGGCATTCCAATACCAGACTTACGTAATTACCTGCTCACAGGAGCTGTTAAAGTGGCTGACTTTGACGTTGGACACAAATCAAAGAATGAGGCAAGTGAAAGAGAGGGTGGCTTGCATTCCCCCAACTATCCAGTATTAATAGGCAGCTGTAAGATTTAAAACAACTGTTCTGAATCTTTGAAGGAGTTCTGATCAGAACCTCATCAGAAATATGAAGTTCTTTCCCAATTTTTAAAAAATAGAGAGTGAGTGCCACTCCTTGGAAAATCCAGCCCATTGGTATATTTTGCAATGCAAATTGAAACATCAAAAGGAAATGTAACAAAAGACTACCTACTGATAGATTAGGAATGATATACTCTTTCATTTACACTTTGAACCTTTAACTTTCCCCAACTTTCACACTAGTTTTTATTTTTAACCATTCTTTGTGTTGTTTGTGGCTTCTGGCTGTGTAGAAATTGGTTGTTGTGTATACCTGGAAAATTTCCAAAAGTAACTAATGAGGTTTTAAGTACTGTTGACGGACAGATCATGAAGGACAAGATATAATGCAAGTTGGTCCTTTTTCATCTATTGGTGGTACAGAAAATAAACTGATTTAGGCCCTAATTAAAAAGTATGCTAAGAAGTTACAATCCTGTTTAAGAATGCATCTTTGGAATTGTTGTCTCTCAGGGAAGAGAATTTTTTTACAAACAAATTTTAATTTGAGGCACAATTAGTTAATATGGATGAAAATAGACAGGAACGCAACAATTAATACAAATGAAAGTAGCCAGTGAATGTAAACGATAAGAAGGAAAATCTGTTTGAAAATAAGAAATTAAACAATGCAACATTCAAATGGTGCTGAAAACCTGAATAGGTCTAATTATGGAAAAAATAAATCACAGAAAAAACTAACAATAAAACTGATAAAATGCTTGATCAAGTTTCAGAATCCATTTCACAGGTCAATATGGCAGTTTAGTGTGATCATTTCAGGTATTTAATGTGTACTCCGATGTTAGCATTAAGCTCAGACCTATTGCACATCAATGATGTGGAAGTGCCAGTGTTGGACTGGGGTGAACAAGGTCAGAAATCACATGACACCAGGTTATAGTCCAACAGGTTTATTTGAAAACACAAGCTTTCAGAGCCTAACACCTGAAGGAGGACTGAGACTCAAAAGCTTGTGTGATTTCTGACCTATTGCACATTAAGACTTGATAGATTCAGAGAAGGTTATAAGCAAATTTTGGCAAAATTTCAAACAAAGCAAATGAAGGACGAAAAAAAACTAGGATTTTCAAGTAATGTACGTTTAAAGTGCATTTTCCAAACAACTGAATTTGACTCTGTTTTAAGTATAAGAAAGCAATTTACCCTGTTTTGATCGGTTAGGTTCAAACTTACCCAAAAAAGTTAATTATGCAGTGATTACCAAAACTTACTTTAAGAGAAATCCCACTTTCTTCAAAAAGAACCCATACATTATGACAGTTTGAAACTATCATTTCCAATATTTTGCTGTCAACTTTGCTCAACAATGTATCATTTTCAATTTTTGACACTTAATCCTTTAATTGCATTACTGCCATTGTGTCTGCTACTTTTGTATCAAACCTTTGTCATAACTTACATTCATTGCAAACCATTTTAAAATCAAGTTTACCTGTTTAGCTGCATATTCCTCATCTCGACCATCCCCAATGACTACGTATGTAACTTTCTTCCCAAATCTGGACACAATCCGTTCAAAACAACTTTCTTTGCCTGAAAGAATGACAAATTCATTGATTTTTGCAGCTTAGCCAAGAAGAGGTTTTGTTTATTTAGGCTTCATGAATTCCTTCCATGTGCCCTTCAAGGCCAATGTTAAATTTAAAAAAAAATTCCTGATAATAGTAGCTTGAATCAAACAAACTTTGCGGAAAAGACTCTTGGGAGCATAACAAGGTGTGGCGATGTACTTCACATATATTGAATGTTGTGATGTTAAACTAATGCTCTTTATCCATTCAGAAGGTATTAAAAAAACCTTCCTTCACCTTCAAGACAAATTGATGAAAAGGAGGAAATCGTCCAATAAGTATATGTCTGTAAAAGTAAAAAAAAATCACCAAAATCAGAATGCTGTCTGTGGGACTCATTTGGCAATAAACAACGACCTAATTTTCCCAGCTTAGACAAGATTAATGCTTTGACGACACAGAACGTTTCTTCTTGAGAAAGGATTTTCACAAATTTTCAGGGTGGTGATCGGACAGATCTCTCAGGAAAATGTTCTAAGCAGCTGGAACCTGTACTGTTTCAGTTTAAACCGGCCAGCTGAATAAGACTGCATGGAGCAGTCGGCTGCAAGTCAACATACAACACAGACAAATAGACTGTATATTGTTTACAACAAGCTAGTAAATAAAGGCACTCAATGCATTAAGTGAACACGAAAGAATTGTTCTTCAATGTGGCAAATTCATTCATATTTTGATGCAATCCCTATATATTTCTGAAAACATTGATCTGAAGTGGCAAAAAAAATCAGTGGCCCAAACTGAGAACAAGAATATATTCATTTTTACCAACTAACACTAGTGTGAAGTACAAATTGAATACTGAATATTGCTTCACTTACAATGATAGCATGTTTTAGCAACTGCTTATATCCCCACTGTACAGAGTTCTATGCTAACTTCACACCTGTTGAGTTGTTATTCATTGGGTAAATTAAATAAAAAAGTGACACCAAACTTCATTTCAATTTAAAACCTGCTCATAATTGCAGCCCAATCTCAACTTTTCAGACTCCCACGTGCAACATATTCCATCACTGTGAGCACGAAGATAGAAACAGAAACAGAAAACGAAGCAGGAATACGCCATTTGGCCCTTCAAGCCTGCCATTCAGTATGATCATGGCTGATCATTCAGCCTATTACCCTGTTCCCACTTTCTCCACATCTGCAAATGTAGGGATTTTACATTTACATTTAATGTTAGTTCCTTCACCTAGACCATAAATATATAATGTAAATAACTGGGGTCCGAGCACTGATCGCTGAATACCCCACTAGTCACTGCCATTTGGAAAAAGTTTATATCAACTCTTTACTTTCTGCATGCCAGTTCTCTATCCATGTCCATAGACTAATCTGAATCCCAAGGATTTAACTTTACAGGTTAATCTATTATGTCACATGTTATCGAAAGCTTTCTGAAAGTTTAAGTAAATGACATCCACTGGTGTCTCCTTTACCAACTCTACCAGTTACATCCTCAAAATTCCAGTAGATCTGTCAAGCATGACTTGCCTTTCATAAATCGATTGCAACTCTGTCCAATCCTGTCACAATTGTTCCAAGTGCTCTGCTATTGTAATAGATTGTAGCATTTTCCCCACTGTAGATGCCAGGCTAACAGATCTATAAATTGTTTTTCTGCTTCCTTTAAATAGTGAGTTTGCATTAAATACCTATCAATCCAAAAGGAACTGTTCCAAAATATTTAGAATTTTGAAAGATGACCATGGATGCACCCACTATTTCTAGAACTACGTCCTTAATTTTGCTAGGATGTAGATTATTGGGCTTTATTCCCAATTTCCCCAGCACCTCTTTCCTATTAACAACAATTTTATTCAATTCACCCCTCTCACTAGACCCTGAGTTATCAACATTTTTCTGACATTATTTGCATCCTCTTTTGTCAAGACAGAACCAAAATATGTATTTAATTGTATCAGTGATAATGGGAACTGCAGATGCTGGAGAATCCAAAATAACAAAGTGTGGAGCTAGATGAACACAGCAGGCCAAGCAGCATCTCAGGAGCACAAATGCTGACGTTTCGGGCCTAGACCCTTCATCAGAGAGGGGCTTTATTTAATTGGTCTGCTGTCTCTTTGTTCCCTATTATAACTTCCTGTTTCTGACTATATTTGTCCTATATTTGTCTTCACTAATCATTCTTTTTCTCTTCACACGTCTCAAAGCTTTTACAGTTTGTCAGTTTGCCACTCTTAATCAAGCCCTTTGTCCTCCTTTGCTGAGATCTAAACTGCTTCCAATCCCAAAGTATTGTGCTTTTATGGGGCAATTTCTATGCCCTTTTCTTGCATCTAATGTTATCCATAAATTTTCCTGGGTAGCCATCATTGAGCCATCATTCCCATTTTAGATTTCTGCCACACAGGATTGAAGAGTTATTGCAGTTCCCCCACGTGCTCTTTAAATGCTTGCCATTTTCTATCTATACCAATCCCTTTAAGTAACATCCCTATTTTATCAGGGCCAGCTTGCAGCTCACAGCACCATAGTTTCCTTTATTTAGTCTCAGAATCAACTACATCACTATCCATCTTAATGAGGAATTCTGTCATATTATGGTCATTCTTTCCTACAGTGTCCTTATATTCAACTATAATTTTCTCATTATGCAATACTCAGTCCAGGATGGCCTGTTTTCTAGTTAGTTTTTCAACTTATTGATACAGAAAACCATCCCATATACACTCCAGAAATTTCTCCTCTGTGGTATTATTACTGATTTGATTTGCCCAATCTATATGCAGATTAAACACTTATGTTTACGGATGTACCTTTATTGTTTGTGTCTCTGATGAGATGCACTATAGCTGGCTACTGAAATGATGCCAATGCACTGGCAGATGTAACGTGCATTCCTCCAGTATCATGTATTGTACATGATAGGCACTTTGGCTTCCTCAGACATTTAAGCATACAGCATACATATGCACCTTGGAATCAGAGAACCAACTGCTTGCACCTTTGAGAATTTGATTCGCATAATGGCAGAATTACTAAGTAACTCACCTTGGCTTAGCTAATGTAAGGCATTGTAACAGAAGAATGTTACCATGAATTCATGCCCATATGGGGCCAAGTTAAGATCGGCCAAATTTATTCTGCTGAGCTTTCTGTCAGTTGTCCAATGCATCCAATAGCTTGAGCTAGATTCATACCTGTGGCCTAAGTGTGAACTGAGTGTTCTAATTGTCCTTTTCAACAGTTATTCCTGCTTATTTAATATGCACATTGTGTTCAGAATATCACAATTAAATTGCAACTATATCCCCGACACAAACTAATGTTTTCAATGTCAGCTATAGCTTGTTTAAATAATACTTTGCCGGCTTTTCAATAAAATTACTTACCCCAACACACAAAATTTCAGAACTGAAAATGACAAAAATGAAACAGAGAAGGCTCTAATCATCAAAACTTACTGTCCCAACATCTGGACCTTCTAGTGCAGAGGAGAGAGTTACATGTAGGTCAGATCAGGCAAGGATGTCCCTGAAGGACATTAGTAAGGCAGATGGATTTTTCAGACAATGGTTTTACGATCATCAGTGGATTTTTGATTTCAGATATTCTTAAAATTCAACTCAATCTGCCGTGATAACAAGGTGTGGAGCTGAATGAACACAACAGGACAAGCAGCATCAGAGGAGCAGGAAAGCTGATGTTTTGGACCTAGACCCTTCATCAGAAATGGGGGAGGGGAAGAGGGTTCTGAAATAAATAGGGAGGGGGAGGCGGATCGAAGATGGATAGCTGAGAAGATAGGTGGAGAGGAGACAGACAAGTTAAAGAGGCGGGGATGGACAGGTGGGGAAGTAGGGAGGAGATAGGTCAGTGCAGGAAGGATAGACAGGTCAAGTGGATGGGATGAGGTTAGTAGGTAGGAAATGGGGGTGTGGCTTGAGGTGGGAGAAGGCGATAGGTGAGAGGTAGAACAGGTAAGGGAGGCGGTAGGGGGGAGGGGTGATTTTGAAGTTTGTGAAATCCACATTGATACCATTGGGCTGCAGGGTTCCTAAGCGGAATATGAGTTGCTGTTCCTGCAACCTTCGGGTGGCATCATTGTGACATGGCAGGAGGCCCAGGATGGACATGCCATCTGAGGAATGGGAGGGGGAGTGGAAATGGTTCGTGACTGAGTAATGCAGCTGTTTATTGCGAACCGAGCGTAGGTGTTCTGCAAAGCAGTCCCCAAGCGTCCACTTGGTTTCCCTGACGTAAAGGAGACCACAACAGGTACAGCAGATGCAGTATACCACATTGGCAGATGTGCAGGTGAATTTCTGCTTGATGTGGAAAGTCGTCTTGGGGCCTGGGATGGGGGCGAGGGAGATGGTGTCGGGGCAGGTGTAGCACTTCCTGCGGTTGCAATGAAAAGTGCCGGGTGTGGTGGGGTTGGAGGAGAATGTGGAGCAGACAAGGGAGTCAAGTCGAGTGGTCCCTCCAGATTTCTTTGGTCTGTCGTGTTGGGATTTAAACTCAGATCCCCAGAATATTAGCTGCATTTTTGGATTAATAATATAGTGATAAAAGCACGAGGCCATGAGGAAAGACCATAAGACGTAGGAGTGGAAGTAAGGCCATTTGGCCCATCAAGTCCACTCCGCCATTTAAATCATGGCTGATGGGCATTTCAACTCCCCTTCCCTGCACTCTCCCCGTAGCCCTTGATTCCTTGTGAGATCAAGAGTTCGTCAATCTCTGCCTCGAAGGCATCTAACGTCCCGGCCTCCACTGCACTCCGTGGCAATGAATTCCACAAGCCCACCACTCTCTGGCTGAAGAAATGTCATCTCATTTCAGTTTTAAATTTACCCCCTCTAATTTTAAGGCTGTGCCCACGGGTCCTAGTCTCCCCGCCTAACAGAAACAAGTTTCTAGCGTCCACCCCTTCTAAGCCATACATTATCTTGTAAGTTTCTATTAGATCTCCCCACAACCTTCTAAACTCTAATGAGCCAGGATCCTTAGCCGTTCATCATACGGTAAACCTACCATTCCAGGGATCATCCGTGTGAATCTCCGCCGGACATCCTCCAGAGCTAGTATGTCCTTCCTGAGGTGTGGGGCCCAAAATTTCTAAATGGGGCCTAACTAGAGCTTTATAAAGCCTCAGAAGCACATCACTGCTTTTATATTTCAACTCTCTTGAAATAAACGACAACATTACATTCGCTTTCTTAATCACGGACTCTACCTGCAAGTTAACTTTTAGAGAATATCCTGGACCAACACTCCCAGATCCCTTTGTACTTCCGCTTTACGAATTTTCTCACCATTTAGAAAATAGTCCATGCCTGTATTCTTTTTTCCAAAGTGCAAAACTTCACATTTGCTCACATTGAATTTCATCAGCCATTTCCTGGGCCACTCTCCTAAACTGTCTCAATCATTCTGCAGCTTCCCCACCTCCTCAGTGGTACCTGCCTGTCCACCTTTCTTTGTAATATCGGCAAACTTCGCCAGAATGCCTCCAGTCCCTTCATCCAGATCATTAATACACAAGGTGAACAGCTGCGGCCCCAACACTGAACCCTGTGGGACACCACTCGTTACCGGTTGCCATTCCGAAAAAGAGCCTTTTATCCCAACTCTCTGCCTTCTGTCAGACAGCCAATCCTCAATCCAAGCCAGTAGCTCACCTTGAACACCATGGGCCCTCACCTTGCTCAGCAGCCTCCCGTGAGGCACTGTATCAGAGGCCTTTTGGAAATCTAGATAGATAACATCTATTGGGTTTCCCTAGTCTAACAAGTATGTTAGACCAGGGAAGATTGGAGAAGATGAGATTGTTTTCCTTCAAGAGGAGAAGACAAACAGAAGATTGGTGGAAGATTTCAAAGTCATGAGGGGTCTGGACAGAGTGGACGTGAAGAAACTGTTCCCACTCACAAATGAATCAAGTACCAGAGGGCACAGTGTTAAAGTAATTTGCAGAAACAGCAAATGCAAAGTGTGAGAAACAAATTCACGCAGTGGGTAGTTGGGTTATGGAATGTACATCTTGGGAGTGTGGAGGAGAAAAATTCAATTTGAAAAGGCTATGATTATTTTAATAGAAAGGAGTAGAATAGAAAGAAAGAAAAAGGCAGAAAATTGACACTAAATTAAATTCTCAGAGAACTAATGCAGACATGATTAGTTGATTGGCCTCCTTCATACACTAATCAGAATCACAGAATTGTTACAGTCATAAAACAGGAATTTCTACTTTATATTGACCAGGCGTACTTGTAATGCAATGTGTGAAGTTTGAAGAAACCTACCCAATTTGCTGTGCCAATGAAGCTGTATTTGATTATTCAATAGGAAACCATCCAAAGACAATAAGTGAAAATAAAGTTCAGACCAAATCCCTTACCTATTTTTGTGGCACTGTAAATGTTTTCAATAGGGAAAATTTTCCCTAGTCCATACAGCAACACTTTAGCCAGAGCTGGAACTAGTTGTGTTGTCGTGACCAGGATGTTAACACAGTTTCTTCTGGAACAAAGAACCAAGATTTCAAATTGTCTGTTTATTTTGCTGAATTTATTATTTTCCTCCTTCCCCTACCTTTCAATTTAATTCTTTTGGAGATTACTAAACTGAAGTCTGTCACTTCAGTTGTTAGCTTCAACTTCTCATACAACTTAGAATTCCTTCACTTTTTATATCAACCACCTAAAAGCCCTTTCCAAGCAAGATTATTAGTGCTTAAATATGAGCAGTTTTATACAGGGGTCCAGCAACTATTGCAGACTAAGACTGAAAACTTCAATTTAACGTTACTTACAATGAGCAGACAATTTCAAACATTTCTCAGTTAAAATAATAGGAAAACAATATGCAGCACATCCTCAAATTCTTTATTTGCACTTGAGAGATGAGCCTTCCAAGGAAGTAAAGACATTATATTATAATTTCAAACATGCTACCACAAAGTCTGTACAAATCTGAACCTGGTGAATTGGAATTGGCTTTTTTTTAAAATTTGAAATACCACAGCACTGTCTAGATGAAAATGCAGAAGAATGACACAATAAACAAATATTGTCAACAGGATTCAAAAACATTTACGTTTTTTATATATTTTATTTAAGTCCGTTACCTTGACTGAATTAGCAATAGTGATTTCAATGCAGTTGTTAGCCAGCAGTCAGTTAAAACTTCAACATCAGCTCTTAACTGCTGTAAGGAATCCCTCTTGGCTGGACTGAGCAGATCTGTTGACATAACAGAATGATACTTGTTCATTTTCTTTTGTCCCTTTTCCAATAACAAATGGGAAAAAAGTTCTCAAAGCCGCCTACTTACTACTTTGTTACAAAAAGCTTACCTCCAACATTTGTACGGTACATGTTGTATATTTCTTTTACACGGCGATATCGAAAGGCCAGCTTTCTCATCCAATCAATGCCTCCCTGTACACCACCACCTGTGCAAAGGCTCGAACCAGACACTGATCCATGAAAACCATCAGTAGTAAAGTTGTAGTTACTGAAACCAAAAATTAAGACAGCTTATTAGATATTGTTCAAATGTAAAAAAAAAACTTACATTCATCAATAAAGCACAAGCAAAGCTACAGAATGTGCAGGATCAGGCGTAGGCCATTTAGCTCCTCAGCCTGTTCCACCGTTCATTTAGGTCAAAGCTCATCTGTATCTCAACTTCACTGATTTGCCTGTGTTCTTTAAGTTAATACCCTTGCCAACAAAAAGAAAAATCAACTTAAATTTTCTCTATAGTTATGCTCAAGGAGAGAGTTCCAGATTTCCAGTACTCTGAGTGAAGTTAAAAATAAAAGAAACACAAGTATAAAACAAAAAGGAAAAAATGCAAACAACCAGTCTCAGACAGTTATCAATTTCAACCATAACTGTGTCATAGCTTAAAATGTTTACGTTAAGTCTTGTCCATTGTCATCAGCTGCAACATCCTCCACGTGAACTTGATCACACTCCTGTTGAGTAATTAAGGCAAAAAATATGAATTAGGAATTATACAGAGAAAGCAAACTCAAGGTTCTAGCCTCCACATTAATATTAGAGGCCTAACACAAGAATAGTGATACAATCATATGTATTGCATGTTGCATAGTACCAACTATCCATGGGATTCTGTATCATACTTCACTATTTGAGGTTTTAGCAAAGATCTGTAGCTCAGGTTGTGGGTGAGGTTGTTGACCTGCTGTTCGAGCTGGCTGGTTTTCGTTCAGACGTTTCATCACCATGCCAGGTAACATCATCAGTGAGACCTGCAATGAAGTGATGTTGTTCTACTCTGCTTGGAATTTAGACTGTCCAGTCTGTTATGGTGAGGAGTGTCATTTCCAGTTTTCTTCTGTACGAGTTTGTATATGGGGTCCAATTTTATGTTTGTTGATTTTAATTATGGGTTGAGAATCGTGCCTCTAGGAATTCCCGTGCGTGTCTACATTTGGCTTGGGCTATGATGGTTATGTTGTCCCAGTTAAATTGATGGCCTTCACAGTCCAAGTGTTCTGAAATTAAGAAAAGTTCATTGTGTCATTTTGCTGCTAACTGATGTTCACGTATTCTGATGGCTAGTTTCCTTCCTGTCTGTTTGATGTACTGCTTATGGCAGTCATTGCCGCAGACACGAATAGGAATTCCTAGAGGCATAATGGACTGGTCAGTAGAAATTCCAAGCAGAGTAGAACAACATCGCTTCATTGGAGGCATCACTGATTATGTTACATAGCACGGAGAAAAGAAAGAAAAAGCTGTGATTACTCCTTAATGTTGAATTAGCTGCAACATGATATCTCAGCCTACCAGTCCTGAAAATGGATAAAGTCTCGTTTTGAATTAACCTTCAGGGTTCATTATCTAACTGCTGCAAAAATGCATAGTCTTTGCACAGCAATGCCCGAGTAATAAAGATATGTAAAGTCCAACACCAATCCACAACTTATTATTCTGTAGGTGGTACTAACACTAAACAGAATAGCAATGTTTTTGCCTGAATAAAATGGGATTTTGATATAGTTAATTTTCCAAATAACTCCTGCTTCTAATGGTTAGAATTTGAGTTTAAAGCTTACATGGGAACATGTTAAATCTTTTGACATGCTAATAATTGGTCACTAATCATTCTTTATTACCTCTAAGTCATTGAAGAACAAGTGTGTGTCAGCAAGATTAAAAATCATTTCCTCCATTCGTAGTCCCAATGTCAATGCTGATGTTGGATCCTGTAAAACAATCAAACACATCAAAAAAGTCAGCATACACATGACTTTTACGTAATGTTTCAGGGAAGATTTAAAAAAATAACGTGGGCCAATTAGTTGGCATAGGAGGAAAATATAATTGCAGCACCAAAGATAGTTTACTGAGACTCTGGAGTGTAATCGGAGGACTGAAGTGAAAGAAACAGATGCTTCAAAGCTCCCTTTCCTTCCTTCCTCCCTTTTCAGCATCCAATGCCTCTTGAACAGGACCGGGTATAGCTACGTAACACAGAACAGTACAGCATAGGAACAAGCCCTTCAGCCTGCCATGTCTGTGCCAATCATGATGGCATTCTAAAATAATCCCATCTGCCTGCATATGGTCCATATTCCTCTATTCCCTGCCTGTTCATGCGTCTGTCTAAATGTTTCTTAAATGTTGCTACAGTATCTGCTTCTACCATCTTCACTGATAGTGGGTTCCAGGCACACACTACCCTCTGTGTAAAAGACTTGCCTTGCACATCTCCAATAAATTTATCCCATCTGACCTTAAACAATGGCCCCTAGTATTTGACATTTTCACACTGGAAAATCAAAAACTCCAATTATCCACCCTTTGCCTTTAATATTTCTATGTACATCTAATCAGGTCACCTCTCAGCCTCCAACGCTCTAATGAAAACCATCAGTTTGTCTAATCTTTCCTTATAGCTAATACGCTCCAATCTGGGCAACATCCTGGTAAGCCCCTTTTGCAGCCTCTCCAAATCCATCTCAGTGGTGTGGTAACCAGAACTACTTCAAATGTGGCCTAAGTTTTAAATGCCTGCAATTTGACTTGACAATTTTTATATACAATGACGACAAATATGCCATACACCTTCTTTACCAACTTATCCATCTGTCTTGCCACTTTGAGGAAGCTATGGAATTTCAACTAAATCACTAATACTAAAAGGATTAACATTGTGTCTAGATTGATATATGAAAAATAAATGTATCCAAATTTCCAAATAACAGAATTACTTAGTAAAACTACACAATTGTGCAAGGAGAAAATTAGAGATGGCATTTAAAAACCAGTGTGGTGTAATGATAAAACAGCGATATTCTGTAAAATCAGAAACAGCATCAGGTGTATATTATAAGAATAGTGAATCATAGAATCTCCAGTGTGGAAACAGGCCCTTTGGTCCAACAAGTCCAACCGACCCTCTGAAGAGCAACATACCCAGACCCATCCCTCTACCCTTTCCCTGTAACCCCACAATTCCTATGGCTAACACACCTTACCTACACATCTCTGAACACTATGGGCAATTCAGCACGGCCAATCCAGCTAGCCTGCACATCTTTGGAATGTGGAAGGAAACTGGAGCACCCGGTGGAAACCCACACAGACATGGGGAGAATGTGCAAAATCCATACAGACAATCGCCCGAGGGTGGAATCGAACCCGGGTCCCTGGCTAAACATTGAGCCACCACACCGTCCCAAGTTCAAACATGGCACATCAAGCATTTAAAAGGAAATTCTACCAGATCTAATCCGCAACTGCGTACCTCTTCCTTATAGCCACTTTGAAGTTAACTTGGCTTAAAAGTGCTAGCATGTCTACTTTTGCCTATTAATAAATCAGCTGTCAACTGGCACTCTAACTATCAGTTCTAAGCTATTGTTAGTTCAGCTCTGCTGCACTCATTAATGCTGAAAGTCTATATTACAGAGCTGCAGATTCGGACACTTACTAATTTCACTACAATTGTGTAAATTTCCAGTTCAGATTCTGGGAAATTTATGAAGAAAATTAACTGGAAGATCACCTGGTGTTCTGATCATAGAATGCTGGAGGACATTTAAAAGAAATAGAAAGTAATATCAAAGTATTATTTTACTGAAGTGTTTCTATATACAAAACTTAATATGTACTCCAACAGAACAAGCTGCAATTGAGGCTTCCTTGGGTCAGTTGAAGGCTGCATCACTAACAGGAATTCAGGTCAATTAGCAACTGTAGTTCTTCTGTGTTTAGATTTTTATACCTGAAGCCTGTAAAAGCATTTTGCGTTGTTGAGTTAGCTTGCATGCCTAATGCAAACAATTGTGTTTTTTAAATAAATGTGGCAAAAATTGTTATGCAGATTTGCAGAACAATAGACTTTTTAAAAACAAACTCCATTACAAATTTAGTATTGTTCCATTTCCAATACTTTGCACTATATGAAGCCTTTCAAATCATTGTTGTACCAACCTTTCCAAATTTTTGTGCATATGACCCAGTAAGTAGTGAATGAAAGATGATAATGGTTTCATCCAAGTCCCACACAAACACACGCTGTAAAGGAACATATGGGAAGATTATTATACATAACTTTTAAGTTGCCATTCCAAATCTTCCAAGCTTTGTGAAATACCATTTTTTAAAAATATTTCTTCATATTCAACACTGTTGTATTGCATTAGGCTTCTTACTTTGCATCTGATCAGTGTTCGATAATTCCATTCTCAACAATTATGACCAAAACAAACAGCAAGTTCAAGACAATGAAGATGTGCGCATCAGGAAATTGGTAATATCCAATTAGAACATAGAACATAGAACAGTACAGCACAGAACAGGCCCTTCAGCCGACAATGTTGTGCTGACCATTGATCCTCATGTATGCACCCTCAAATTTCTGTGACCATATGCATGTCCAGCAGTCTCTTAAATGACCCCAATGGCCTTGCTTCCACAACTGCTGCTGGCAACGCATTCCATGCTCTCACAACTCGCTGTGTAAAGAACCCGCCTCTGACATCCCCTCTATACTTTCCACCAACCAGCTTAAAACTATGACCCCTCGTGCTAGCCATTTCTGCCCTGGGAAATAGTCTCTGGCTATCAACTCTATCTATGTCTCTCATTATCTTGTATACCTCAATTAGGTCCCCTCTCCTCCTCCTTTTCTCCAATGAAAAGAGACCGAGCTCAGTCAACCTCTCTTCATAAGATAAGCCCTCCAGTCCAGGCAGCATCCTGGTAAACCTCCTCTGAACCCTCTCCAAAGCATCCACATCTTTCCTATAATACGGCGACCAGAACTGGACGCAGTATTCCAAGTGCGGTCTAACCAAAGTTTTATAGAGCTGCAACAAGATCTCACAACTCTTAAACTCAATCTCCCTGTTAACGAAAGCCAAAACACCATATGCTTTCTTAACAACCCTGTCCACTTGGGTGGCCATTTTAAGGGATCTATGTATCTGCACACCAAGATCCCTCTGTTCCTCCACACTGCCAAGAATCCTATCCTTAATCCTGTACTCAGCTTTCAAATTCGACCTTCCAAAATGCATCACCTCGCATTTATCCAGGTTGAACTCCATCTGCCACCTGTCAGCCCATCTCTGCATCCTGTCAATGTCCCGCTGCAGCCTACAACAGCCCTCTATACTGTTGACACCTCCGACCTTTGTGTCGTCTGCAAACTTGCTGACCCATCCTTCAATCCCCTCATCCAAGTCATTAATAAAAATTACAAACAGTAGAGGCCCAAGGACAGAGCCCTGTGGAACCCCACTCACCACTGACTTCCAGGCAGAATATTTTCGTTCTACTACCACTCGCTGTCTTCTGTTGGCCAGCCAATTCTGTATCCAGACAGCTAAGTTCCCCTGTATCCCATTCCTCCTGGCCTTCTGAATGAGCCTACCATGGGGAACCTTATCAAATGCCTTACTGAAGTCCATATACACCACATCCACAGCTCGACCCTCAATCAACTTTTCTAGTCACATCCTCAAAAAAACTCGATAAAGGTTTGTGAGGCATGACCTACCCCTCACAAAGCCGTGTTGACTGTATTTGATCAAGCCATGCTTTTCCAGATGGTCATAAATCCTATCCCTCAGAATCCTTTCTAACACCTTGCAGACGACAATTAACTCAGTTTGTCGAGAATTAACTAACTTTTTGTTAAAAAAATGAGCACCTACCTAAGACAAAATACATAATTTATTAATCTCATAGAATTCAAAACAATGCCCCTGGGATTAAAGGTCTGATTATTATCCAACTGAGCTAGCTGGGCTGTGAAAAGCGCTCAATGTAAAGCCTCAACATGCCAGCCAGAAAACAATATTTAAATAAGCTCCATATCATGATAACTTCCATGGCCTGATATAGGTTCTGGCAAGTTAACTGGTGTTCTGTCTGGGGTTCGCTTTATCTCTTTGACGTTGCAGTACTTTCTCTACTTTGTTGTCATTGCAGAGATCTGACAATACATCAATAGAAACTGACAACATAAACACTTATTCAATGGTGATGTCAACAGGCAGATTCACAAAACCGTGTACATTTCCTGTCAATGGCAGGAGTTGTAGTAAATAGCTTGCCCATTCTACCCTCATTCTCCTACACAAAGTTTGGTCAAAAGCTAAAACAAACCTCCAGTTCATTATCAGGCAGTGGGGAAAAACAATTCCTCTTTCCTTTCCCCTTGGACTTGCCACCTGGAGTTTTACGAGATCGCTCCTCAAGTTCCTTCACTACTACGGGTGTTGCACTTTGACTTGCACCAGAATCTCCTAAGCGAAAAAGAAAAATTACGCCAGTACTTTGAAGGGTGGATATGGAATTTTAAGATTACATTTCCTCAAAAACATCAATATCTTGACATTTTGCATGACTGCAAAAACTAAAGTGGTGTCTTTTAAAATTTTTCTCTTTTAACCAACATTTATTTTTGCTCCAATTAAATTTCTGATCCACAGCTGCCACGTATACTGTTCAGTTGGAGCTTTTTTCAAACAATACAACAGCACTTTCAACAGCTTTGTCCTCCTCTTACACTACCAACCATTTTCAGCAGACTGGCCTACAAAAACCTTTTCCAGCTTATAATGTTCCACAGTCAGTTTCAAAGTCTACATGTCAGTTCTCTAACTCATGAAATAACATCAAGAAGATTTTGATATTGAAGAAGAATGATCATTATGGCAGAAAAAATGTGCAGCTTTTGATTTGGGAAAATACAGTTTTCTGTTCAAGTTTTCTCAACTTTTAGTTCAATCCATTTATCCGCTACTGTAGAATCCGCAGCAAGAAAAATTCAAATAGTTCTGGACCCACCACTTCAGAAACAATGTGGAGTCACGGGGTTTTATATTCGATACAGAAAAATTCATGAGAATGGTTCCAAAGAGGAGGAATGCTAACTAGACTGGAGGCATATTGACTGTTTTTCAGAGGAAAAAGGCCAAAAAGGAGATCTGATGGCAGTATTCAGAATCAGGAGAGAGCTAAAGAGAGTAGATAAACTATTCCCATGCTTGAAAATATCCAGGAAGAGGGGACACAGATTTGAAGCGAATACAAAGGAAACAAAGGTGAAATGAGAATAATAATTTTTACACAGAGTGGTAATGTTTAGAATTCACACAGTGAGACTCTGACGAGCTCAACTGAGGCATTCAGGTGGGATTTGAACCATTACATGAACAGGAAGTGTACAGTTTTATGGGGAAAAAGGGGAATGGCACAACATAAACCGCTCAAAGAAATGATGGGCCAAATGGCCTCTTTTTGCATTGTAACAAGTTTGAGAAGTCAACCGGGAACTATTAGTACGTCAACTATATCAGTGCCCTTTGTCAATGTTTCATTCTGAAAATAATTTTTTAATATTTTTTTAAAATCCTCACAACATTATCAAAAGGTGATTCAGGCCCTTGTTAAATTTCAAACTGCACTTCTTCCCTTTATCTGCTAAAAATTGAGACTGCAGATGCACACACATAGCATTGGGAATGCTCAGATTTCCCTGTGACAGAAGCACATAGTCTGCATTAACTCTTCAATAGTTTTGTTTTTATTAAATTTGTGAGAAAAATCATTTTTCAACCAGTTCACTACTCCCATAGTCAACAAAAAAAGCCAAAAAGCAATCGTTATTTTAATTAGCAGTGTCATTAAAATTGACTTTAAAAGGTTCCAAAATATATTAGCCATCTATTTAATAAAAATTTTTACTTCTAACGAAAGGACACGACTATTGGAGCAAAGGAAAACCGGATCTGAATGCAAGTCAAGTGTGCCTCTGGATCTCAGCAGCAATTTTCTTCAGAGAAGCTGAAAGGGTGCAATGCTTAATCTTATTTACCTCATCATCAGACTGAGATTTTATACGTCCCTTGATCTCCCTCATCTGATTAATAAAAGAAAAGCTATTGCACTATCATAAATCTCAATATAAAAAGTATTACAGTTCCACGTGGCAATATTATAGACGTTCAACAGACTAGCTTATAAACAGAATTCTACAAAAATGCATTACCAGCTTGGTAATCCTGGCTTGATGAACTGGAACTATTTGTTTGCATTTTATGCATCTGGAAAATAACAGTTGTTGAGGGATTACTGGCAGGCAGAGAATTTGGAGTAGTGGTTCCACGATTTGAATTGGGAACATATGACACAAATTGGCTTTGTCCAAGAGACGTGTAGAAAGGATGATCCTGTGGAAACAAAATGGAGAAGGGTGATAATATTGCTTAATTAAAGTGGTTTCAAATACGACACGAAAAAAAATTATGTACCTGATTAGAGCTGCTGAGGCTCGCAGAACTGGTGACAACAAAAGCAGCAGCAGCAGTACTGCCAGAATAACTAGTGGCTCTTGGGAAACAGGCACCTGTCAAAAATAAAAGCTAAAATTTACATGCATACAATATAACAGACATTTCTGCAGTAATCAACAGGACATCAGGATGATGTGTTGCCTCGTTGGTGCCAAGGTCAAGGATGTCTTGGAGAAGGTGTAGAATATTCTGAAAGGGGAGTGTGACCAGGAGGTCGTTGTTAAGAATTGGTACCAACAACACTGGTGTGGAAAGGTACGAGGTTCTGCAGGGACAATATAGGGAACTAGGAAGGAGGTTAAAAAGTAGGTCCTTCAGGGTAGTAATATCTGCAACACTACAGGTGCTATGTTCTAGTGAGAGTAGGCATAAGGTGATACAACAGATGCATGTGTGGTTGAACAGCTGGTACGCGGGCAAGGATTCACATTTTTGGATAATTGGGATCTCTTCAGGGGTAGAAATGACCTGAATAACAGGGACAGGTTCCACAGCTAGTGTTACTCAGGAGGCTTTAAACTAGTCTTGTGGATGGGTGGAAATCAAAGTGATAGAAAAAAGGCTGAGACTGCTATAGTAGATACGGAGAGCAAGTCTAATAGTCAAGATAGACAAGAACGTGGCAGACAATAAGCAAGACTGATAAGTTAAACTGCATTTACTTCAAAGAAAGAGGCCTGACAAGTAAGGTAGATAAACTCAAGGCATGGTTGGGAACATGGGACTGGAATATCATAGCAATTACAGAGATATGGCTCAGGGAGGACAGGACTAGCAGCTTAATGTTCTGGGGTACAGGTGCTACAGGAAGAATAGAAAGGGAAGCAAGAGAGGATGTGGAATGGCATTTTTGTTTAAGCAGAACACTACGGCTATACTTAAGGAGAATACTCCTGGGAGATTGCACTTGGAAGTTATATGGGTGAACTTAAAAATAACAAGGTGTCGATCACTTTGTTGAAATCGTATCATAAACCCCCCACCCCCCAATTGTTAGTGGGAAATTGGAAAGCAAATATGTAAGGAGATATAAAAAATGTTTAAGAAAAATTTGGTCGTAATTGTAGGGAATTTTAAGTTTCCAAACATAGACTAGAATTATCATTGTATTAAGGGCTTCAACGGGGAGCAATTAGCTAAATGTGTACAAGAAAACCTCTTTATTCAATTTGTGGATGCATTAAAGAAGCAATGCTTGATCTTCTGAAATAAGGTGGGGCAAGTGCATGAAGCGTCACTGAGGGAACACTTTGGGGCAAGTGATCATAATTCTAGCAATGTTGAGAGCGTTTTGGAAAAGGATAGAATTGATCAAAAACTTAAAATTTAAACTGGAGTAAGGCCTATTTTGAATGCATTAGACAGGAACTTCCAAAATTTGACTGGGAGAAGTTATTCACAGACAAAGGGATGGTTGGGAAGTGGGAGGCCTTTAATAATGAGATAATGAGTGCTCAGAGACAGTACATTCCTGTTAGTGAGAAGAGCAAGGCTGGAAGGTATGGAGAATGCTGGATACTAGAGAAATTGAGGTTCTGGTCAAGAAAAAGGAGGCATTTATCAAGTATAAACAGCTGAGATCAAGTGAATCCTAGAAGAGTATCAGTGCAGCAGAAGGAAACTTAGACTGGAAAAACGGGAAGGGAAAAAAATGGGTCATGAGATAGCTTTAGCAAACAGAGTCAAGGAGGTAAGAACAAAACAGTAACTAGGAAGAGAACAGGGCCCCTTAAAGTTCAACAAAAAGCATCTATTTGTGGAACCACAGAAGGTGGGCGAGATACTGACAGAGTGATTTGCATCATATTTATAGTAGAGAAAGACATGGAAGCGAGAAAGGGTAAATAAATCGTGATATTTTGAAAAGCATATGCATTTCAAAAGAAGTGCTGGAAGTCTTCAACCGCATAAAGGTAGGTAAATCCTGAGCACCTGATCAGATGTTTCCCAGAATTGAGATTGCTGGGCCCCAGTTTTCAGCCCTATGTATCAGCGACAGCCATAGGGGAGGTTCCAGAAGACTGGAGGCTGGCTAATGTGGTGCCATTATTTAAGAAAGGCTGTAAGGAAAAGCTAGGAAATATAGCCCAGTGAGCCTTACCTCAGTGGTGGATAAGCTGTTGGATGGGTTCTGAGGCTCAGCATGTACATGTATTTGGAAAGGCAAGGACTGATTAGGGATAGTCAGCATGGCTTTCTGTTTGTGGGAAATTGTGTCTCACTAACTTAATTGAGTTTATTAAAGACAGATAAGGAAGGTTGAAGAAGGTAGAGCATTAGACATTGTTTACATGTACTTCAGTAAAGTGCTCCACAAGGTTCCCCACAGTCAACTGGTTAGTAAGGTTAGATCAAAAGGGATTGAGGGGGAGCTAGCCAACTGGATCCCCAAATTGGGTTCAAGGTAAGAAACAGAGGCGGATGGTGGAGGGATGTTTTTCAGACAGGAGGCCTATGACCAGTGGTGTGCCACACAGATCAGTGCTGGGTCCACTGCTTTTCGTTTTACACATGTTTGGATGCGAGTATAGGAGGTACGGTTATTAAGTTTGCGGATGACACCAAAATAATAGGTGGTTAGTGGACCACGAAGGTGGTTATCACAGAGTACAAAGGGCCAAGATCATTTGGGCCAATTGGCCGAGGAGTGGTAGATGGAATTTAATTTAGAAAACTGTGAAGTGTTGTATTTTGGTAAGGCAAACCAAGGTAGGCTATATACAGTAAACGGTAGGGGTACTGGGGAATGTTGCCGAACATGACGACAGAGGTGAATTTATATCAGAGATAATGGGAACTGCAGATGCTGGAGAATCTGAGATAAAGTGTGGAGCAGGATGAACACAGCAGGTCAAGCAGTATCTTACGAGCTGGAAAGCTGATGTTTCGGGCCTAGACCCTTCATCAGAAATTGGGGACAGGAAGGGAGAGAGGTGGAGGCGAATCAAAGATGGATAGAGGAGAAGATAGGCGGAGCGGAGACAGACAGGTTAAAGGAGGTGGAGATGGAGCCAGTAAAAGTGAGTGTAGGTGGGGAGGTAGGGAGGAGATAGGTCAGTCCAGGGAGGACGGACAGGTCAAGGGGACAGGAGGAGGTTAGTAGATCAGAAATGGGGGTGTGGTTTGAGGTGGAAGGAAGGGATAGGTGAGAGGAAGAACAGGTTAGGAAAGTGGGGATGGTTTTGGGATGCAGTAGGGGGAGGGGATATTTTGAAGCTTGTGAAATCCACATTGATACCATTGGGCTGCAGGGTTCCCAAGCGGAAATAGGTTGCGGGAACGGCACCTCTTCGGATGGCATCATTGTGGCACTGCAGGAGGCCCAGGATGGACATGTCATCTGAGGAATGGGAGGGGGGGTTGAAATGGTTCGTGACTGGGAGGTGCAGTTGTTTATCGTGAACCGAGCGTAGGTGTTCTGCAGAGCGGTCCTCAAGCCTCCGCTTGGTTTTCTTGATGTAAAGGAGGCCACAACGGGTACAGCAGATGCAGGATACCACAGTAGCAGATGTGCAGTTGAACATCTGCTTGATGTGGAAAGTCTTCTTGGGGCCTGGAGTGGGGGTGAGGGAGCAGGTGTAGCACTTCCTGCGGTTGCAGGGAAAAGTGCCAGGTATGGTGGGAATGGAGGGGAGTGCGAACCGGACAAGGGAGTCACGGAAAGGAAGAGCGGTCTGTCCGGAAAGCAGACAAGGGTGAGGAGGGAAAAAGGTCTTTGACGGCGGGGTCGGATTGCAGATGGCACAAGTGGGGGAGGATGATGCGTTGGACCCGGAGGTTGGTGGGGTGATATGGGAGGACGAGAGGGATTCTTTTTTGGTTGTTATTGTGGCCGGGGTGTGAAGGACGAGTTTCAGGAAATGTGGGAGACACAGTTGAGGGCGTTCTCAACCACTGCAGGGGGGAAGTTGCGGTCCTTGAAAAACGATGACATCTGAGATGTGCGGGAGTGGAATGCCTCATCCTGGGAGCAGATGCGGCGGAGGCGAAGGAATTGGGAATATGGGATGACATTTTTGCAGGAAGGTGGGTGGGAGGAGGTGTATTCTAGGTAGCTGTGGGAGTTGGTGGGCTTGAAATGGATATCAGTTTCTAGGTGGTTGCTCGAGATGGAGACAGAGGTGCCCAGGAAGATGAGGGAGGTTTAGAAATAGTCCAGGTGAACTTAAGGTTAGGGTGGAAGGTGTTGGTGAAGCAGATGAACCATTTGAGCTCCTCATAAGAGCACCAGGTGGCGCCGATATAGTCATGAATGTAACGGAGGAAGAGGTGGGATTTAGGGCCTGTGTAGGTACAGAAGAGGGATGGTTCCACATAACCTACAAAGAGGCAGGCATAGCTTGGGACCATGTGGGTACCCACGGATGCAGTATACTCTGCAATGTGGTCCCCAACCTCCTGTAATGCATCCTCTGTACCCGTTGTGGCCTGCCCTACATCGGGGAAACCAAGCGGAGGCTTGGGGACCGCTCTGCAGAACACCTACGTTCGGTTCACAATAAACAACTGCACCTCCCAGTCACGAACCATTTCAACACCCCCTCCCATTCCTCAGATGACATGTCCATCCTGGGCCTCCTGCAGTGCCAAAACAATCCCACCCAAAGGTTGCAGGAACAGCAACTCATATTCTGCTTGGGAACCCTGCAACCCAATGGTATCAACGTGGATTTTACAAACCTCAAAATCTCCCCTCCCCCTACCGCATCTCAAAACCAGCCCAGCTCATCCTCACCTCTGTAACCTGTTCTTCTTCTCACCTATCGCCTCAAGCCACACCCCCATTTCCTACCTACTAACCTCATCCCACCCCCTTGGCCTGTCCGTCCTCTCTGGACTGACCGATTTCCTCCCTGCCTACATTCACCTTTACTGGCTCCATCCCTGCCTCTTTAACTTGTTTGTCCCCGCTCCAGCGATCTTCTTCTCTGTCCAACTTCGATCCGCCTCCCCCTCTCTCCCTATTTATTTCAGAACCCTCTTCCCCTCCCCCATTTCTGATGAAAGGTCTAGGCCCAAAACATCAGCTTTCCTGTTCCTAAGATACTGCTTGGCCTGAGGTGAATTTATCGTTGTTTGTAAGTGGAGTCGCAGGTAGACAGAGTAGTGAAGGTGGCTTTGGTACACTTGCCTTCGTTGGTCAGAACACTGAATATAGGGAGTTGGGATGTCTTGTTGCAGCTGTACAGGACATTGGTGAGGCCGTTTATGGAATACCACTTACAATTCTGGTTGCCTTCTAAAGGAAGGATGTTGGCAAACTTGAGAGAAGATTTAGAAGCATGTCTGCTGGAATGGAGGATTAGAGATAGGAAGTTGAGCGCTGACCTTATTGAGGTTTATAAAATCCTGAGAGGCATAAATGAGTTGAACGATAGGGCTCTTTTTCTGGTGGAGGGGAGGGGGGTGTGTGGAGTTCAAAGCTAGCGGCATATCTTAAGGTGAGAGGAACAAGATTTAAAAAGGACGAGGGGCAACTTTTTTTTAAAAAGCACAGAGTGGTTTGTGTTGAATGAATTGTAAGAGAAAGTGGTAGATGCAGGTACCGTTATAACATTTAAAAGACACAAATAGGATAGGACTTTGAAGGATATGGGACAAAGTTAGTTTGGGAACATAGGTTCAACCAGTGCAGGTTGACCAAGGGTCTGTTTCCATGCAGTATGACTATGATAGGCACAATGTGGAGGGAGGAGAGCACAGGGGCAGGATGGGATGACGTTAATATTGATGTCACAAATTTACCTTGTGCAGGATGTGTGTAATGTGCTGGGCTGGTTTGGTTTGTGCTAAACCCTGTATCATAACAAAGGTATCCAAGCTGACTGGACGATCCACATTCTGTTTTCACACCAGGCCACAATGCACCTAAGATAAAAATAATTATTAATTAGTAGTACTTTTACATAACCAGATGATCAAAACCAAAATACACGAATGAAAGTATTTAATGCAAACCTATTTCCACTCAAACTATTAAGGAGGCTGTTCTGCAACGCGTCAAGAAAATATTTAAAGTTTCAGTCGAACACATCACCATAGCTTTTCTAATACTACAAAACTCATTGAACATTTGTATACAATTCAAAGTCAGGAGAATTTGTAAAGAAAAGTTTATACATGCCATATATAGAACAGCCACCACTTATTACTCCTTCAGGAAAGTACTATTATGGGAATGGAGAGGAGGGTAAAATGGAATTTGGAACCTGGGTATAAAACTAGACCAGATGGAGTGCATGCAAGATATCCCTTTGTCTTTTCTATAATAGGACAAAACCAAATGACTTTCAAGGCTCAATCTGCAGAGTGTCTGACTGTTCAAAGAAAGATGACTGCCCAGCATAATTAACTGTGATTTCATCCAAGCAAATTCTAGCATTGCTGAAAAATGCACAATTGATGAAGCAAAAACAACATACATTCACTGATCCACTCTTACCTTTTGCCTCTACAGTTTCATTTCAAACTTTGAGGCTCTTTAAGCTTAATGTCACACAAGGCCAATACTTGAATACACAATTTTGAGAAAAGCTAATGACTTAAGTACTTCAAAAAAATTATTCAATCCAATTAATGGACACAAGGAAAATGCAGAATAAGTTTACCAAAAGGAGGTAGTCCATAAGGCTGATTTGGTTCTGGATATGATGTGTAAGATGTTGATGGTTGCGCTGCTGGGTATCGAGCTTCTTCTGAATAAGCAGCTCGAACTATTGGTGGAGAAAATAAATGTGGATATGGCCTATAAAAAGGTTGGAAACATATTAGACTAAAGCATCTTTAAGTAAATTTAAAAGCTGTTTTCACTACAACGCGAGATGATTTGATTTTCATGACAGATTGATAAGTTGCACTTATTTCTAGTTAGCAGAGGGGGAGTCCTGGAGCATTACCACAACAGCTGAGCAATAGGATCAG
The DNA here is from genome assembly GCF_030684315.1 of Stegostoma tigrinum. Lineage (NCBI taxonomy): Eukaryota > Metazoa > Chordata > Chondrichthyes > Orectolobiformes > Stegostomatidae > Stegostoma > Stegostoma tigrinum. The sequence goes on along the minus strand of NC_081377.1, from coordinate 37,391,115 downwards.
TAATTCAGCAATTCTCAGTGGAAAAAAAACATACATGATGTAGCTATCAAGTGCAGGGAATACAAGGTACAGCACTGGCACCAATGCAAAAATCACCAAGATAAAGAAAATTTCCTATTAGTACTTGAAAGTTCAAAAGTTTGCAAGGACTTATAAAATGACAAACATATGAGAAGAAATCTGCCAATTAATGGGCCACAAGTGCAAAAAAACTGCATGCTTTCCAAAACAACACAATTTATGAAGAAAATTCACAGAGCAAATTACACAAAGCCAAAGAAAAAGTGGTCCACCACCCATGATGCAGCAAGGTGACAAAACCAATTGGAATGCAAAATATTTTGCAATTAGTTTAAATTAATTTCTAAACAAAACACGAACCAGCAAGGAAGTGATTTTTTTTGTCTCATGTAGGTACTAACTTGCCCGATTTTCCATCCTGTGGGAAAACTTACTACATCCTTGCTCAGTTACATTTTTTAACTGAGCTATGTAACTATAGAAACTACCACTCCTCACTCGATTTAATCAAAATATATTTATCTGGACCAATTATTCATTACAGGACAGAGTTTATGTCAAGGCTATAAAATTATAAATAGCTAAAAAGGAAAATCAGATGAAAAAATTTCAAGCAGCAACACAGTCATATTTAACAAATTGCCAGGAAAGGTCTTTGAAACTGAAAGATTGAATGGATTTGAAAGACAAGATGAGGGAGGACAGAATGAGGGAGATGGAAAAAAAAAAGGCAGCTGAGATAGCTTGATCTATGAAATACACGTACTTGTGCCTAATGGTCTTCTCTACTACTTTTAAAAAAGAACTTATGTATCCTATGTAACCACAATCTTAAAACTATTGTTTAGTCCAATTGAAAAACCAATGAAACCCTAAAATCAACATGATTCAAAACAGCTGGAACTTACTTTGTAGGAAACATTAGCACGTTATCTTGATTTGGCACATGTGGACTAGAACCCGCGCAGGTTATAACTGTAAAAAGAAACAGGAATAAAAGACTTAACATATGAGAAATGTTTGAGGACTCTGGATTTATACTTAATGCAATTTGGAAGGATAAGGGGGGATCTAATTGTAACTTACAGAATACGGAACGGTCTGGACAGGGTGGATGTTGGCAAGATGTTTCCATTAGTAGGAGACACTAAGACCCAAGGGCACAGCTTTATAGTAAAGGGGAGACTGTTTAGAACACAGATGAGGAGAAACTGCTTCAGCAATTGAGTGGTGAATCGCTGGAATTCTTTGCCACAGAAGGCTGAAGACAGCCAGGTCATTGACAATACTTAAGAGATAGATTGGTTCTTGATTGTCAAGTGGATCAAAGGTTACAGGCAGAAAGTGGTTGAGAAACTAGTCAGCCATGACTCAATGGTGGAGCAGGCACGATGGGTTGAATGGCCTAATTTCTGCTCCTGTTCCTAACTGTCTTATGAAGATTTTCATTTCAATTACCTGGAATTAAAATTGAACACAAAAATCGCTTTGTCCTACTTGCCCAGTTTAAAATTGTTAAACATTCAAAATATTTGCTTTAGTCAGGCAATCGAATCAGGATTAAGTTGCTAAGTTTGCATATGACAAAAAGATAGGTGGAGTGACAGGTAGTGTTGAGCCAGCAAAAAGGCTAGAGGAGTGGGCAAAGAAGTGGCAGATGGAATACAACTGGGACAATTTGAAGTCACGCACTTTGGTAGAAAGGCTAGAGGAGCAGACTACTTTCTACACCAGAAAATCATTGGAAATCTGAAAAAGGGGCTTAGGTATCCTAATTCAGGATTCTCTTAAGGTTAACATTCAGGTTCAGTTAGCAGTTAGGAAGGGAAATTCAGTGTTAGCATTCATTTCAAGAGGGCAAAAATACAACAGCAGAGATGTACTGCTATGGCAATGTAAGGGTCTGGCCAGGCTATTAGGAATATTGAGAGTAGATTTGGGTCCAATATTCAAGGAAGCATGCTGGTGCTGGAGTGTGTTCGGAGGAAGTTTTCAAGAATGATGCTAGGGTTGAAAGGTTTTTCATATAAGCAGCTGTAAAGGACTCTAGTTGATGGGAGTTTAGAAGGATGAGAGGAGTTCGCATTGAACTTACAGAATACTGAGCGGACCGGATAGATTGGGTGTGGAGATGTTTCCATTAGTAGGACATGAAGGCACAACCTCAGACTGAGGGGACAATACTTTAGAACTGAGATGAGGAGGAATTTCTTCAGCCGAGAGTGGTGAATCTGTGAAACTCACTGCCGCAGAAAACTGCAGAGGCTAAGCCATTGAACGTATTCAGAACAGAAATAGATAGGTTTTGATTAGTAAAGGGAGCAAGGGTCACGGGGAGAAGGCTGGAGAAAGGGATTGAGAAAGATATTAGCCACGATCAAACAGTGGAGCAGACCATGAGCTGAATGGTCTAATTCTGTTCCTATACCTCATGGTTTAATGCGTTCAATAGATGATACTTACTGTACATGAAGCAGTTAAAATACAGTAAGATTTTTACAGCAAGCCATTTCAAAAAGGTTTGCAAAAGCTTAGAATAAAAATTATTTTAAAAATCATCCCTCTGGTCTAATAGAGGAAAAAAAATCTCAATTTTTCTTTGCTTTCTTAATTAAGTCTGTCAATTCTTGTACATTGAAGTCAATCATCTCATGACTTCATCCCTTCCATAAATTGAGAATCCAAACTGCATGCTAAGCCTTATTTAAATTTACCATTGCTGCCCAAATTTTTTTATTCAATGCATAAAGCCTAGATTTCCATTTAAGACCTATCTGCATTCTGATGTGAAAGAATTATGCATCTGCCTCTTCGGTTCTACGTTTGTTCAGTCAAGCATTTGTTTTGGGTTGTTTTCCACTTTCAAATTTAGCACTTCAATTCGTCTGTACAGAATAGCATGTGTCTCCTAACTACCAGTTTCTTCTCTTCTGCAAGCCAACTTTTATTCAGTTTCCAATATCTCCAAATATGCATAGTAGCAGATTTCAACAATCAAACTAAATAGGTCTTCAATTTTTATTGGTGGTCATTAATAAGATGTACAAATAATCTGTCTGGGTAATCTATTTAAAACCAACAGCTCAACTCTGATCTCTGCCTTTGACCCTAATCTAATTGCTTTAAAAAAATCCATTTGAAAAGAAAATAACTTTCTCACTATCCTATTCACTAGCACCTCCCAGTGCCTGTCTGGAGAACTGGATCATCATTTTCCACATCCTGGGATGGCAGCTCAGAACTGAGTGCTTTTGTGGGTACACAACAGTCTTTTAAAAGAGTGCTGATCGCCAGCGAGTGATGAGTTCTTCTGAGTACAGCAAAGTGGTAGAATTGGGCTAACATTAGGCAATAAAGGCACCATGGAAGCTTGATAGGTAGCTAATGAGGCAAGTTTAGAGTGATACTACAAGAAATTTCACCATGCATCAAAGAGAAACTGTCCATTAAACTTTATGAAATTGACACTTGGAAATACTATTGAGATTTAGTCCATAGAAACAGATATATTGGCCCAATATGTCTAAATTTCACACAAGTTACTGCCAGTTTACATTTTGTCCCAAGTTTGCACCTAGGTATGACAGGTCGGCACAACATCGAGGGCCGAAGGGCCTGTACTGTGCTGTAATGTTCTATGCACTTTAAAACAAAGCTTTAAGTAATTAAGAACAGTGTGCTCTAAAATTTTCATTATTGTATGTAATTTATTTTCTAACCAGTTATTTTAACTTACATTTAGTTCCTGTCTGAAACTCTTCGGACTGATTAACAAGCACACAAAAACACGAGAAACAGGGAGTAGACGATATGATCCCATGAGCCTGCTCAGACAGTCAATATGATGATGTTTGATCTTTTTCTCACAAGCCCCAAAGCTCCTATCTGTCCACCTTAAACATGCTTTAGCTTTGAAAGAGGCCAACAGAAGAATATAGCAGGGTACTGTGGTTTGGAACTCCCTTTAAATCCTAAATTTATGTCTAACTATAACAGCAAGATGTCTGGTGTCTGTCAATGTTGATCAGGAAATGAAAAAAAAAAATCAATGGGCAAAGTTTGAAACTTAATTCCCATGATCTCATCGTCCAAGTTGGAAGACATTTTTAAAAAATAGTTAGCAAGATATTTTGAAGAACAAAATTTCAATTTTATAAAACCTTACCTGTACAGGGTACCAGTGTTTCAAAGCTCCAAATGGTAGTGCAAATGATTTGACTATGTACTGCCATCTTTGGAACACTGTTCAAGTCAGTCCAGTCTTTGGTCATCAATTGTCAAAATCCTCAACCATTTCTTTTATCTCTAGGCCTGTCAATTCCAATGGACCATCTTCTACCTTGCACTCTTTAAATTTAAATCATTCAACATTCAGCTACTTATATCAGCGTTGGATACCATTGCAAAGACTGTATCATTATATCTTCTGTATTTTTGTGGACTAAAACAGAAAACGGCTGTTTTAAAGTGTGGTTTTTGCACTGCTCCTTTGCTCAAGCAGTGGGGCACTGTTGTTTATAGAATGCAGGTCACCAGAGTATGAGTACAGTGGAATTTGTTTTAACAATTAGCTGATTGTCTCATACAATTATAACAGGTCATGGGTGACAAAGGTCATCAGCCTGATAATATGTGATTGGTTCCTGGGCGACAGAACAGCTTACACCTGTGAATGATACAGGCACAAGTCTTCAGGCTGCTGAAAGGTCAGGGTAACGTGTGTCCCCTCTCAATCTGTGTGGCAACATTTTTGTGAAGTCTGAAGAAAGTCAGTTATTTTCTCCCACTAGCTGTTAAGCTGTTTCTTTTAACCACTAACGAAGAGGCTTTGTAGTTATTCCAACAACAGTTTTTTTTTTGTTTCCTGCAAAATGGAATAAAGAGCTTGGAAAAGACAGTTTGGAGAACAAAGTCTAGTAAGCAAAATGAACAAGTCCACAATGCCCATGGATCAGCGCAGATGATCTGTGCTTTCCTGTTTCTTTCCCTCCATCCATAAACCAGTGTTTCCTAGGTTTGTGGCAGTCTGTGTGGGCAGGTAGGGAATTTAAGAGGTTGAATTTTAGCTCGTAGCGTAACGCGTTGATAGTTCACAATTGTGTACTTGTGCTTGTACTTGCAATAGTAATTGTTAAGTACAGTAATCTGGTTAGTATTTTCTGGTAACTTGATTCCAGTAGACAGGGAAAGTAAAGGCTTTGTTTTGATTTGTTTGCTTTGATTAAATCATTAACTTTTCTGATGAGAAGTGAGGCTCAAGAATCAGCAAACTTTCCCAAATGGTTATAATCTCATTTATCTGACTCACCCATGTTCACTCCCCTATACTGCTCCCAGTCTGACAACACTTCTATTTTTAAAATTCTCATCCTTGTTTTCAATTCCTTTGCATGAATTCACTCTGTAACCTAGCCCAGACTTCCAGCCACTGACATCTCTGCATACTACCATTTTGTCCTCTTGTGTCTCGAGTGTAAATCAGTATACATAGCTCTGCCTTCAGATGCCTAGGCCATAAGCTATAGAATTCCTTTTCTGAATCTCATGATCTCTGTTTAAATCTTAACTCTTTTCTCAAACTTTAAGTCATCTGTCCTAATATTGGTTTACGAGATTCAGCGATTTGATGTTGCTCCTATCACATGCCTTGGATGTTTTATTAGAAAAGGGGCTCCATAAACACTGGCTGTTGCTCACACTGGCAGCATCTTTTGACAAATGTGGATGTCAATTGCTTAGGATACTGGCTGAGATTTCCAGAATGGAATTTAATCCAACATTATCTAAGCCTTGACCCGTTAGTGTATACTGCTTCTGATCTACAACTCATTACAGGATGGGAGTGTTTGTCCAAAAGGATGGTACGTGCCCACGTGGGATCAGGGTTTCAGCTTGATAGTTAGCTGGCAATTAGAATGGGTGTTAATTCCTTCAACGTTTCCTGGCTTACCACTAAGCGAGTCTGAACACTTCAAAGTCTCTACCTCAGAGCTGCGGACTTTGGAACATTGCAGATTGTACATAATTGCCAGTTGGAGGTCTGAAATTCCCTGGTAGTTCCCACAGTCAACTGCACGAGGAATTCTGCATGATCCTGACACAGAACTCTAGTTTAAGCTTCAGCAACGATAATAATCCTATTGGAATAATCAAGGTCTTTGCTTTTTATTCAAATCGCCATTTAGCGCAGATTTTTTTCCTTCACCTCACTTACACTTATGTGGTCTCTAAGTTCCAAGGGTGATGGGTTTTGGATTATCTCTTACCTCAATCCATATGAATTCTATTTTTGTCTCTGTGAAAGTTGTCCTCCTTCCACTGCATTATGTTATCCTAAATAGGTATAGCTGCTCCATTGTTCATTTTCCCTCGATCTTGTTATTACACCTTGTAATGTTTAATTCCCAGTCCTGTTTTCTCAGTAATCCATGTCTGGTCTTTCCCAAAAGATGACTGCCTCCAACTCCTCTGATTTATGGCACAGAGACTTTTGCATTGTTGTAACAATTGTTATTTTATTTTTCTGGTTCTGTAATGTTATTAATCTCCTTATTAATGTCCTTGATGCATTTACCTATGTTCTCTTGCCCTGGCTACATTCCGACTGCTTACATTTCTTATAATACTGCTCTCCCAACTATTTACCGACAAAAATTTGGCCATCTCCCTATTTATCTTCTCGTCGAGACCCCACAATGGTTTGGATGAAACTAATCCCACCGGCGTGAATTACTTTTTGTTCAAAACTGTTGCCAATATCCCATGATTTGCAAAAGATCTTGTGTTAGTTAACTTCTCTCAGTATAAATCCATAAACTGTTTTAACTTCTTTCGCAAAGTAAACGTGGTAAATAAGGTAGCGGAAAAGTAGTGATATCTACTTGTAAGATTTTACCTGATCCCGGATGTATAACAGCAGATCTTTTCCTTGTCAGTGTTTCAGACACACTGCTTTGTATCATTTCATTTTTAACTATGGAAAGATCAAAGATTAAAAAATAAAGACTGGTTCAAAAATCTTCTGAAACATAAAAGCCTTGTTCTAAAATGGAGAAATAATCCACCCATAGTGGGACTGTGTGCCACAGTTGACAAATGGGGAAGAAATAGAAAGAACGTTTTAAAAACCCTCGGGAAACTGTTGTAATTCAGCTATAAAAGCAAATTTTAACCAATAAGAAAATAAAATAAAACCTGCAAGAACTAACAAAGACAAGAGGAACAGCAGCTCATTAACAGAAAGTAAATAGCAAAATTACGAGAATTCCTTAGCCTCCGAACTGCTCGGGTAGTCGCCTCTTGTTCAGTTGCTCATCAATGGCAACGCTCACCAAAAGACTGACAGTGGGAGATTCAGTGATGGCAATGCCATTGAGCGTCAAGGGGAGATAGTTATTTTCATTCTTGCTGGCAATGGTCATTGCCTGGCACCACTGAAATTGGATTAACTGATGGGTTTTGTAGCAATGCCTCTCAGTGGTCAAAGTAACCATGAGTTTAACTCACCTTCTGCTTCATTCAGCACAGTAAAGTTACTAGACAGACAGTCAAACTTAGACTTTTGCCCTTCATTCCTGTTTGTTTGACTGTGCGGTTGAATTACGTCCTGCAGTTCCTCAGTCCTAAGGAGACAGAAGAATTTAGTTTCCTTCAACCATAATATATTAATTGAGGTGCAGTCAATGAAACCCTCTGCTTATCAACTAGTTAATTTTAACAGAACGAACAGTCGGCATATCTGATGCCCACTTCTAACATTCACACAACTGGAAGCTGAGTGATCTAGTCAATGGAATTTCATCAAACCTTCCTATTACTAGTTTACATTTCGGCAGCAATGCATTCTTTCCCTGTTTTGTTTAAACGCGTGTCAAAAATGGAAGACAGAGATTTGAAAATTACCTTTTTGACAATGTGTAATACTAAAAACAAACTTGACATTTATAGATAATACAGTATAGAGCTGGAGGAACACAGCAGGCCAGGCATCATCAGAGAAACAGAAAATTGACATTTCGGGTTGGGACACCAACCCCGAAACGTCAACTCTTCTGCTCATCTAATGCTGCCTGGCCTGCTGTGTTCCTCCAGCTCCAGACTTTGTTATCTCGGACTCGAGCATTTGCAGTTCTTGCTATCTCTTAGCATTTATAGAGGTAGATTGAGAGATGGAAGGATTAGCTGTACATTTCAATATATGAACAGGTGTCCCTCTTTGAACCAGTTTTATTTTTCATTAGTAACCGCTGAACAATATTTTATTTTGATATGTTTTACTGCAAAATTGCTTTTAATAAAATATTCAGAAGCTTTTGCCCATTTTTGGTTACATTATATTTTCTCAACTCAGATCACTCTGATTATTGCAGTAGCATGAATCTGCAAACTTGCGCATGACTGAGGTTTTAAGCAAAAAGGCATGAAAAGTAACAGTGCAAAGTGCACAATGGAGCCCATCAATTTTTCCAAGCAAAATCACTGTTGACTGGTTCCTTCAAGTTTTTCAAAAGCCATAATTGTATGAAATGTTCCCTGTTGAATCATTTACCTTAATCCCCAGAGCATGTGAGGCAATCCAGTTCTTCCAATACTTCTTATCCCCCCAGATGGTCCTCTGGGTTGTTTCTGTGACAAAGCCTCTTTATTTACAGAGATTCCCCAGATAACCCAGATAGCTCAGTTGGTAGATGATAAGACTCAATTACAGGGTTGCATTGCAAGCCCCACATTGGTTGATTTTAATATTTTCAAGAAATATTTATTTTAATTACAGATTAAATTGAAAATTACGAGAAAGGAAGGCTAACTACAATTAGGACCTTAATGCATTAAGTGTATACGAAGACAAATCTGAAGGTACAATTTTGATTGTTTGGAACATTCGCAATAAGGTAGATGAATTAATATCACAAATATTAGTAAATAGATATGATATGATTGCAATTAGCAAGATATAGCTACAAAATGATCAAGCCCGTAAACTGAACAACACAAAAAAAGGAATCAGGGAAGTGCTATTAATTAGTGAGAGCAGTACATTTACTCCCACTATTTAAAAAAATTGAAGGTGAGAAAATCAGGAATTATAATCTGGTTACCCCAACGTCGGTAGTGGACAAAATGCTTAAAAGTATGTGACAACTGGACACATAGAAAATACCAAAGGGATTACACAAAGTCACAATGGGCTTACAAGAGGGAAATCACTTTTGACAAACTTAACGGAGTGTTTTTTTTTTAAAAAAGGATATAACTAGTGAAACAGATAAGCAAGAATGAATAGCTGTAGTATATTTGGATTTTCAGAAGTCTTTTGACAAAGCCCGACATAAGAGGTTTGTGTGCCAAAATAAAACATGTGGTAGCAATATACTGACAATAAATGGGTCCTCTTTGGAATGGATGCAGGGTACAATCTATTCACAAGATATTGGTGTAGATAAGGGAATCAATCATATTATCTAAAATTTGCTGACAACATGAAACTAGGTGGGATTGCAAGTGGTGAGAAAGATGCAAGTCGGCTTCAAGCAGATTTTAAGTTCTGTGGGCAAATGCATAGATAAACATAAGTCGACCACTTCAGTAGGATAAACTGAAGGGTCCTGAGTTTTTTTTGTACACTGGTCACTCAAATCAAGCACATAGTTGCAGCAAGCAGTTCAAAAAGTAAAATATTATTTTAACTTTAATTGCAACAGGCTTGAAGCACAGAAGCTAGGAAGTCTAAGTGCAGCTTTACTGGGCCGTGGTGAGTAACTTTGATCGCCTTAGGAAAGAAGTACTTGACAGAGAGGGAATGGAGCAGTCGTTCACTATACTGATTTCTGGGATAACAAGGTGCAGAGCTGGATGAACACAGCTGGCCATTTGTGGGATATCAGGTTTATTATACAAGGACAGATTGGGTCCACTGAGCATGAATGCATTCGAGTTTAGTAGAATGAGAGATCACATTGAAACACAAACATTTAAAAGGGTTGGATCAGACTGGATGGAAATATAGTGTTTCCTTTGCTGGAGTATCCAGAACAGGTTGTCATAGTTTCAGGCTACATGGTATGTCATTTCAGACTGAATTAAGGAAAGATTCCTTCCCTCAGAAGGTGGTGAACCTGTGTAATTTTCTATTACATTTGGCTGTGAAGGAAAAGTCAATGAACATATTCAAGAAAATAAGAGAAGTTGAGGGACCAATTGTATCAAAGTGCATAGGGAGAGATTGGGACTATTGTGGCAAGATAAATATCAATCATGATCATACTGAATGGCTGAGCAGGCTTGACGGACTGAATTCTGAAGCATCAACTGTTACTCTCCCTCAACGGATGCTGCCCGATCTACTCATTAGAGTTTAGAAGGTTGAGGGGAGATCTAATAGAAACTCACAAGATAATGTATGGCTTAGAAAGGGTGGATGCTGGGAAGTTGCTTCCATTAGTTGGGGAGACTAGGACCCATGGACACAGCCTTAGAATTAGAGGGGGTAAATTTAAAATGGAAGTGAGGAGACTCTCCATCATAAATATACTGATAGAATGCAGTTCCTAAGGAAACACATTCAAGTTCTTCCACTGACAGTGTGCCTCTGTAGAAATTGCACCCTCTAAAGTTGGAGGACTAACAAATATACCCTTCATTTATTCTGCATTGATTCAAGCAGAAGTTTCTCAGCAATATTATAAACCTGAAATTAGTGGCATGGTATTAAAAGGTCACGAGATAGGGTGAAGGCAAGCAGTGAAATTTCTTCCTGCCTTATTAATACATGTACAGATATATAAATATATCTATACATAGACAAAATACAAAAACATTCATATGAAAGATTTCCATTATGTAACAATACTGACAAACCTTAAAGCTTGCTCATCTGTAGAATCTAAATCACGGCGTGATTTCTTTGCCTGACAAGGAAAGATATTAACTTTTTAATCTTCACAGATAACAGATTTTCAAAAAATTAAATAAGATATTTAAGGATCTTTAAAAAGATTGGGAAATGGTCTTGGTTACATTCAAGCAACAAACATATGCATCTTGCTATACAGCTCTACTACTTATAATAAGCACAGACAGGAAAACTCAATCTTGAGAAATTTCCATATCCTGATAAGAGTGGATGATATACAAAAAAGTACACTGCCAAAGAATGAGACAATGCATCATCTATTGACATCAGGGGAGCTTTACTACAATAGCAAGGATTCACAGTTATAGACTGCGACATTAGCAGCTCAATGTTTCAAGCAAGAAGGAGGGAAGAGGAAGGGTGTGAAAGGAGCAAAAAAGTGTTGGGATGGATGTGACAATATGCAGAAGTGTTTATAAAGATAGTCAGAGAAAAGAAGGAGCCTAGAAATGAGCAGAATTGTCAGTAGAGAGGGAGGCAAGGTCAGGATGGAAGGAGAACTCAGAGGTCAGATGGGTGAGAGGGAGGAAGTTTGGGCGGGCAGAGGGACAGAGGGGAGCAGGAGGGTGGAAGAGGAGGTCGAGAGATAGCGACAGATGGAGCTGGAGAGGAAAATGTTTCTACAGTATCTTCATCTCTGAAATTGCACGAAAATATCTGCTCAGCACTAATAAAAACATTTCTGGCCATGGTTCACTCAGATCTAAATCATTTCAGTAAAAACCATGATTTAATATTACACAAAAATACAGTATAAATTCATACTTTTTTTTGAAGCATCATATGACTTACAGGTTGCTCCTGACAGTCCTGTGGATCTTCCATTGATGTGAAGTGTTGTGGTTCTCGCGCCTTTGGAGGAATGGAACAATGATGACCGTTTATCTTCAAAGGCAATAATGTCTGCAAGAGCTTTCTCAGTCTTATATACCCTGATCACAACAGATTGTCTGAGGTCAAATGCTCTCAAGTAACTTAATTATTTCAATGTGACAAGAAACCTGATCTGCAACAAATCCCTGTCATTAACTTTGGTGAATGAAAATATAAAGTACACCTGCACACTTAATCTCAAAACAGCTCCAATAGCTGGGTAGAAAGGATGACATGTTCAATATACAAGGATATCATGTGGACTTATCAGGGCCACAGCCATGTGTAGTTGCTATCCTGCAAAATCTCAAAGTCTCTTTGATAGGTGAAAAATATACTCACATGGAATTGCCACTGAGGGGTGAAGTAATCTGATATCCAATAAGTAGAAGAAAAAGAAAACTCTCTCTTCTGAATGCATGAGAGTTGCAAGAAAGGTGTTCTTGGAGAATTTGTGTTATAAACAAGTGCCATACTTGACAATGGCCATCTCCAACAAGATATAACATAACCACTATTCCTTAACATTCAATACTGATAGCATCACTGAACCCCCCATGATCAACATCTTTAGGGGGTTTCCAGTAAGCAGAAGCTCAATTGGACAAGACAGATAAATATAGTGGCTACGAAGCCTGCAGCAAGTAACTCACCTCCTGACTCCCTAAAGCCTGTACACCATGTAAATGGCACAAGTCAAGAGTGGGATGAAATAATCACTACCTGTATGGATGAGTGTAGCTCCAATAACACTCAAGCAGTTTGACATTGATTGGTACCACATCCACAGTCACTCCCACCACCACAAATGGTCAGTTGCAGCAGTACGTTCCACAGACAAGATGCACTGCAAAGATTCACCAAGGTTCTTTACACAGCATCTTCCAAACCCATGACCATTGCCATTTAGAAGGACATGGGAGCAAATACATTAGCACCTGCAAGCTCTCCCCTAATCCATTTGCCATTCACATGAGAAATATATCACTGTTCCTTTCACTGCCACTGGATCAAAATCCTAGAACTCCCTCCCAAAGACAGTGCAGTAAATGGAGTGCAGTGGCTCAAGGCAGCAGCTCAGCACCACTTTCTCAAATTCAAGTAAGGCTGGAAAATGAATGCTGGCCTAGCCAATTATGCCCACATCCCCTAATTAAGAAACCTCAGGAATACAGAAAATACAGAATGAGGTTGAAACAAAAAGTGAATTTAGGAGAATAAATAAATGAGAGGATATGGAAAATACTGGTAACTAAAATTAAGGAAAATCCCACAATGTTTCATCCAAAAATGCACACTGAAAGCGAGAGAATAACTCGGGAAATAGGAGGGTTTATCATCAAGTATACAGGATGCCTTTGGCATGAATGCAGACGATGTGGGCAGAAGGAAAAAGGTGGATGCTCTAAGGGGCATTTTTTAAACCTCACCAGATGCAGGCAAGGTACTACAGGGCTGGAGATCCACAAATATTTTACCATTAGTCAAAAAGCATGCAAGAAATAGGCAAATAATTACAGGCAGGTCAGTCTGACCTCAGTAGCAAACAAATTGTTAGAATCGATATGGAGACAAGTTGAACCATTACTTATAAAGATGCAGATTAAATCAAGGTAGTTAGAATGGTGTTAAAGGGAAGATCATGTCTTACTAAGAACTAAATTTGAGGGAATAAGGAGGATTGATGAAGGCGATGCAGTGGATGTTGTCTACTTGGATTTTAGTAAGGCCAAAGATCTCACATGGAAAACTGATCAGAAAAAGTAGACCATAGGACACAAGGAAATGTGGTAGGTTGGGCTCAAAAAATCGGCTTAGGTGACAGGAACCAGAAGGCAATGGATTATTTTTTTCTTCAAATGAGAAGCTTTTCCTACTGGTTTTACACAGAACTAGGTTGGGTCTCTATGTTTGTGGTAATATTAATTTAAACTTTAATGTAGAAGGCATAAGTGGGAAATTTGCAGACAACAAAATTCGGCCTTGCAGTTGATAGTGATGATGATAGCGGTCAACAGAAGGACGATTACAATGGTTTGGTTGAGTGGAAAAGTAACAAATGGAATTCAATCTGGAGAAGTGCAAAGTTATGCTCTTGGTGAGGGCAAACAACAAGGGAATGCACATTAAGCAAGTAGTGTACTGAGAGGGCTCTCAAATGTCTCAATTCCTCCACCCATGTCCACAGCTGGAATTGTGCGCAGTTCTGGTGTCCTCATTACAGAAAGTACATAATCGATCTGGACAGTGAGCAGAGGAGATCTTCAAAAAGTTTGCTAGTGAGTGAAAATTGCAAGCACGAGGAAACGTTCAGCTGGCTAGGTTTGTTTTACAACAGACGCAGCTGAGGGATGACTTAATTGAGGAGTACAAAATAATGAGGGGCTTTGATAGAGTGGACAGGAAAGATGTGTTTCCCTGACTGAGAGGTAAGTTACCAGCAAACACGGACTTAAAATAACCAGAAGTATTCTAAGTAATACAAGAAAAATGGTGCGACTATGGAATTCAATGCCTATTTGGTGGTTGAAGTAGAAGCATTCAGCTCATCAAAAAAAACTGGCAAATGAGTGTATAGGGTGGGAAAATCTGAAATGTTGCATCGTGGTATGATAACTGAAGAAGCATTTTAGTAAATGGTGAGAGATTGCAGAGCTGAGATGCAGAGGGATTTGGGTTTCCTGGTACGAGTCTCAAAATAGCATGTAGGTACAGCAAGTAATTAGGAAAGCTAACAGATGTTATTGTTTACTTCAAGGAATACCAAATATAAAGGAAGGTTATGTCTTAACTATACAGGAGACCAGTGAAACTACATTCAGAGTAGCATACAGTATCAATCCTCTTAGTTAAGAAAGCTTGTTGCAAGCAGTTTAGAGAAGATTTACTGCACTAACATTGGGAATAGACAAATTCGCTTATAAAAAAGGTTGAACAGATTAAGCTTGTATCCATTAGAGTCTAGAAATGTATGTAGGAAAGAGTAGGAAGGGGCGGCACAGTGGTTAGCACTGTTGCCTCACAGCACCAGGGTCCTGGGTTCCATTCCACCCTCGGGCGACCGTCTGCATGGAGTTTGCACATTCTCCCCATGTCTGTGTGGGTTTCCTCCCACAGTCCAAAGATGTGCAGGCTGGGTGAATTGGTCATATGAATTGCCCATTGTGTTCAGGGATGTGTAGATTAGGTGAGTTAGAGGGGGATGGGTCTGGGTGGGATGCTCTGTGGGTTGGTGTGGACTTGGTGGACTGGAGGGCCTGTTTCCATACTGTAGGGATTCTACGATTCTAAGAAACATTATGCAAGGTCTCCACAAGGTAGACATGGAAATGGCATTGCCTCTTGTGGAAGAATCTACGACCAGAGGTCACTGTTTAAAAATAAGGTACAGCCCATTTAAGATAGAGACAAGGCAAAAATATTTCTGTTGTGAATTGTTCAAACAGTCTTCCTCAAAAGCGGAGGTGCCAGTATTAGAACATAGAACATAGAACAGTACAGCACAGAACAGGCCCTTCAGCCCACAATGTTGTGCCGACCATTGATCCTCATGTGTGCACCCTCAAATTTCTGTGACCATATGCATGTCCAGCAGTCTCTTAAATGACCCCAATGACCTTGCTTCCACAACTGCTGCTGGCAACGCATTCCATGCTCTCACAACTCGCTGTGTAAAGAACCCGCCTCTGACATCCCCTCTATACTTTCCACCAACCAGCTTAAAACTATGACCCCTCGTGCTAGCCATTTCTGCCCTGGGAAATAGTCTCTGGCTATCAACTCTATCTATGCCTCTCATTATCTTGTATACCTCAATTAGGTCCCCTCTCCTCCTCCTTTTCTCCAATGAAAAGAGACCGAGCTCAGTCAACCTCTCTTCATAAGATAAGCCCTCCAGTCCAGGCAGCATCCTGGTAAACCTCCTCTGAACCCTCTCCAAGGCATCCACATCTTTCCTATAATACGGCGACCAGAACTGGACGCAGTATTCCAAGTGCGGTCTAACCAAAGTTTTATAGAGCTGCAACAAGATCTCACGACTCTTAAACTCAATCCCCCTGTTAATGAAAGCCAAAACACCATATGCTTTCTTAACAAGCCTGTCCACTTGGGTGGCCATTTTAAGGGATCTATGTATCTGCACACCAAGATCCCTCTGTTCCTCCACACTGCCAAGAATCCTATCCTTAATCCTGTACTCAGCTTTCAAATTCGACCTTCCAAAATGCATCACCTCGCATTTATCCAGGTTGAACTCCATCTGCCACCTCTCAGCCCATCTCTGCATCCTGTCAATGTCCCGCTGCAGCCTACAACAGCCCTCTATACTGTCAACGACACCTCCGACCTTTGTGTCGTCTGCAAACTTGCTGACCCATCCTTCAATCCCCTCATCCAAGTCATTAATAAAAATTACAAACAGTAGAGGCCCAAGGACAGAGCCCTGTGGAACCCCACTCACCACTGACTTCCAGGCAGAATATTTTCGTTCTACTACCACTCGCTGTCTTCTGTTGGCCAGCCAATTCTGTATCCAAGCAGCTAAGTTCCCCTGTATCCTATTCCTCCTGACCTTCTGAATGAACCTACCATGGGGAACCTTATTGGGCTGGGGTGAACAAGGTCACAAAAATCACACAACACCAGGTTTTCAAATAAAACTTTAAGACTATAACCCGGTGTTCTGGCCTTGTCAAAAAGGAAGAGGAAGCAGTACACTTGAATAATGGAGGAGAAAGGTAAGTAGTAAGAAAGTATTTTGAATCAACCCACTCAGCTTTCCAGTGCAGGTGAGATGTGAAAGGTAAGAAATAATCAAATGGATTAAAGTATATGGAAGTATGGAGCAAATCACATTACTCATGATCTTATTGAATGCCAGAGCAGATCAGAGGGGCCCAGCTGACTATTCCTGCACAGCTACAGAATGTCTCAAAACCTTTGAATTGATCAGATTCTGCAAGTTTGTAATCCCAAATAACTGGGATTGATCAATGTTATCTAATAGTTTTACTAGACCATTGGACAATTACTTTCTTTTTAATCACACCACATTGTTTCACCTGGACCTTCCACACTTTGACAGTTTTAAGGTATACTAAAGCCCAGGATTAAAGTTTACCTTTGAAGGTCCAGTCCAATGTTAAAAGGTTTAGCAAATTTTGAGAGACTGTTGCCTCGATGAATGTCCTTCTCCCTGCACAGATGGGATTCAACTGTGCAGAAATCATGCATTTAATTGCAGACCGTTCTGAGACCAGGGATGATCTCACATCACTAAAAGTAATTTTGAATTTGTCCAAGACTGAGTGACACAGACCACAGCCCTTACTATCTCATGAGCTCTTCAGTTGTAATGCCAATCCTGTAATGCCCAGGAAAGGTATTAGCTTACAATTGTTCATTTACCTAAGATCCAAGAAGCAACTCTTTCATAATGTCATGATTTTTTCATATTACCCACTGCAGAATTGACTTTCAGCTGCAGTTTGTCGCTAAAAGGTTTTTATATTTGCACATAAAAATTCTTCATTAGCAGTTACAATTAAGCTAGTGCTTGCATTCCAGTCCATGCACTTTACCGCAGTTTTACATACAAATGCTTTCTGTCTTTCTCATGTACTACCAGAGAAAGAGTGAATGATGTCATGTCGATGAAAAGTAAAACAAAAGGTTTCAGTCCTTGTCTCACACCTTTAATGAAAAAGTAGCTTTGGATTTAAAGTCTTGTGCTAATGGGAGGCTTGCAATAGGCCATCACATATCCTTCAATACTTTTTTGTGAATCACATTAAGTAATTCTTTCAAAGCTTAACATATCAGGAGACAAATACTGAAATTCAGCTCCATTTCCACCTATTGTTTACTCCTCCCCTCTTCAGCATATATATTAACCCTTTCCCAGCAACAAACAGCTCTTAAGAAGCATCATCAGACCCAAAGCGTTAACTTTGATAATTTGTCTTCACAGATGCTGCCAGGCCTGGTGAGCTTTTCCAGCAACTTCTGGTTTTTTTTCCCCTGAAGGAGGGTCACTGGACCCGAAACATTAACTCTGATTTCTCGCCACATATGCTGCCAGAACTGCTGAGTTTCTCCAAGTATTTCTGTTTCTGATCTTAATATAGGTGATGAGTAACGTTACATGACTGGAAATGGACCATTTGATTATCAAACATTGATCCAAACTTGGATTCTTTTCCCTAAATGTCTGACATACTGATCCTGATAAGCAAATATGGTGGAGGCAATGATAGCTTATAATATTTTATCTGGAGCTTGTCTTGAGGTGAAACAGGGCATCTGGATTGTAAACTCTCATGCAACAGCTGAGGTGTAGATCAAAACCAGTGGTTCATCACAAACCAAAATATTCAAAGACAGACAAGAAAGTAGAATGAAGGTATATTTCAAGAACTGAAAAAGTAAACAAAGAAATTCATTATAATTGAGATTTAATTTTGATAAATGAGAGGTGCTGCATTTTGGAAAACCAAATCACGGCAGGACTTACATAATGAATGGTAATGTCCTAGGGTGTGTTGCTAAACAACGAGACCTTGGAGTGCAGTTCTGTGGTTCCTTGAAAATGGAGCCTCAGGTAAATGAGATAGCGAAGGCAGCGTTTGGTATGCTTGCCTTTGTTGGTCAGTGTATGGAGTATAGTTGGGGGAATAATGGTGCGGCTGTACAGTTAGGCCACAGTTGAAATACTGCTTGCAGTTCTGGCCTGTATGCTCTAGGAAGGATGTTGTGAAACTTGAAAGGGTAAATTTGTAAGGATTTTGCATGGATGAAGGGTTTGAGCTACAGGGAGAGCTGAATAGGCTGGGGCTATTTTCCCTGGAGCGTTGGCGGCTGAGGGGCGACCTTATAGAGGTTTAAGGTGAGAGGGGAAAGATTTAAAAGGGACCTAAAGGGGAATTTTTCTATGCAGTGGGTGGTGCATTTATGAAATTAACTGCCATAGGAAGTGGAGGAGGCTGGTACAGTTACAATATTTAAAAGATATCTGGTTGGGTTTATGAAATAGCCAGGTTTGAGAGGGATTTGGGCCAAATGTTGGCAAATGGGCCTAGATTTATTTAGGCTATCTGGTCAGCATGGATGAGTTGAATCGAAGGCCTGTTTCCATGCTGTACGTCTCTATCACTCTAAAGCATTGTAAATTCATTATGCAAAATTTACAACATAAATGTTACCAACTCTTGTCTGAAAACACAATGATTCCCAACCAACCTTGGGGGTTCATTATTTTGCTATTATCACTCCATTCTGGTCTACTAGCTCTAGGGGGAAAAAAAAGCATCACCCTCCTTTCTCTTGACTATAATTCTCTAACGTTCTCAACACCTATACCCAATCCAGTTATGTCATAAAGCTGCTGGAAAAGACAATCTTCCCAGAAATATCTTTTAAAAAGCCTTAAACATCTGGTCACTTAGAGTACCACCCACTGAGAATATAACACCTATTACAACCAAAGCTCAACAACACGGGACACTTCAGCACAACAAAACAATTTGAAAGCAAATGTTACATTAAAGATTTCCAAATAGAATTTCTACAAAGTTGTATGCAGTCTTGCCAAATTACATTCACAACTTCCATGGGATAAAAATCCATCCAAATTTATTAAAGTTACATCACACCACACATGCATTTATTATATCTTTTGTGGTAGAATATCCAAATCTTCCTCAGTCCATCTGATGAGCTTCCGACTCTGAAAATACTCTATCCCCGACCCTGCCTTTGGAAGGAAGCAACAGGGCCAAAGACCATACACTTTGATTTTTCTTCAGGAGTATAACCTTTGACTACATGTCCACTTCATTTTTCATCAATAAGACTCAGACTCAAGTGTAAAGTCGCGTCCTAACACTTCACACTTGAGCCATTCGTCTCAAAACTAAACTAGATTACAATCTTTTACCTAAAAAGAATATTAGCTCCCACTTTCATCTTTAAGCAATCACTCTCTGTTAGCAGTGTAAAGACTATTTATTTCACATTCTTTTGACTGTGCACCGAATTTGGAAAAGGATTATAATTCAAAATAGACTGGGGAAGGAATTGATGCGCTTTTAAATAGTCAATAACCGAAATGAATTGTGTGTGGTGTTTACATTGCTGCTTTGTACAAGCAGTGACAGAAACATTTTTAAGCTGGCCAGCTGTAGGGGTCGGTGTAAAGTGAGACTGGGGTGACAACAGGCCATTCAGATATGACCAGTTGTGAATATTAAAGACCATCTGCATATCAAAACTACCTGATTGTTTCCTAGTAGCTGAGCAGCTTGCGGTCGTGAACCGTAGAGTAAAAAGGCCTCAGACCCCTGGAAGGAGGTGATGACTCTCTCCAGTAAAATACTGGAAGTCAAAAAACACCAGTTGCTTTCTTGCCACCAGTCACTGTAAGCTGTTGCTTTTAATCGATAAGTCAGATTTTAAATTCTGTGATGTTCCCAATGACAAGGGAGCCCAGAACAAAGGGTCTCAGTTTAAGGATATGGGGTAGGCTATTTAGAACTGAGATGAGGAGAGTTTTTTTTCCCCCACCCGTGGTGAGCCTGTGTATTTTTTCTACCACAGAAAGCAGGTGAGGCCAGAACATTGAATGGTTTCAAGAAATTATACATAACTTGTAAGGCTCAAAAGGTTACACGGAGACGGATGATCATAATGAACGGCAGAGCAGACTGAAAATGGCTGAATGGTCTACTTTTGGTCCTGTGCAAACCAATTGCTTTGTACCACCAGTTAAGTGAAAGGAAATGAAGGAAATAATCTGGGACATGAAGGATTTGGGCAAACAACAGGGACATTGCATCGAATCCTGAGAACTTGCAATTTAAACCAATGCCAGTTTCTTTTATTCCCTCTACCAATAACACCGAAGGGTTTTTTGTCTGCACGAGGAGATTTTAGAAGGGGATTACGGTTTTAATCATATTAGAATTGTAAGCCAACAACTTAGTTGTTTACTTGTAGTTAAAATAACCAGTAATTCTTGTAAAGACCAGAAACATAGACTTAAGTTACAAAAACCATGGGCTATCAGACAATGGGGACATTGCATACTTTGATAGACAATTTTTTAAACCCGGTAATGACTCTAGGAATAGCAGGGCTTGATTTCCAGCACATTACCCCGGTGAGGCATAGCACTATGTTAAATGAATCCAAGCCATATGGTTAAAAAGTACAAGACATCGGTATTTTCACTGACAGCAGATTTATTCAGAGGAGATCGCTGCCCCCTCACAATAAATCCACGTCCCAGCTGATACCCTTCATACAGGCAGCCCTTGATTAACGCAGCAGTTAAGTTCCTGAAAATCACTATATTCAGCAAATATTAGAATCTTTAGCAAATTTGAAACATATTCTCAAAGAAACCCATGCACGTTTGATTATATTTCCATACCATTATACGAAGTACTAGAACGAGCAAGATAACAAAGTGTGAAGCTGGATGAACACAGCAGGCCAAGCAGCATCTCAGGAAGCATCTCATCTTCCTGAGATGCTGCTTGGCCTGCTGTGTTCATCCAGCTTCACACTTTGTTATCTTGGGTTCTCCAGCATCTGCAGTTCCTATTATCTCTGATACTAGAACGAGCATATCGTTTGTATAAAAATACAAAAATAAACTGGACAATACACAAATAGAACACTACATCTCACCTCATATATAAAGATTTCTCATCTAGAGGTGAAAGGCTGCGGACATATCCAACATTAGTTGAGGCAGACAATAGGCAAAATGAGCTGAGTGAACAGGAACCTACCCAGGCATGTTGACTTCTGGCATTCACTTATTCCTCTGCACTGCTGGGAGTTTTGCAAGTAGTATATTATCACAAATCAGGCACATGTTGTTGGAATTATAGGTAGAAAACATGGTGGTACCAGATTTAATAACAACATTGGAAAGGGAATTAAGTAAATAATTATACAGGAGAAAGTTGTTTGGTACACGGCAGGAGCAACAGCAGAATAAAATGCTTTCCAATGAACTGCCATGGGTATGGGGTCTAAATGGTCTTGAATGCTTTATCATTCTATTTGTGAAGTGTTTCCAAATGTGCTTATTGAAGGAGCATTGCTACATTAAAAATTGCTCAAAAGTAATCAAGGTTTTTGTTATTCAATAACAAAAAAAAAGTTTTTCCATACATTCACTACCATAAGTGGAAGTTTGACACTTGACCATCTACGTTGGATCCCTACAGTGTGGGAGCAATCCATTTGGCCAATCAATTCCACGCCGAACCTCCGAAGAACATCCCACTCAGACTCACCTTCCACCTTATCCCTACATTTCCGACCCTAGATGTTATGGGCAATTTAGCATAGCCAATCCACTTAACCCGCACATCTTTGGATTGAGAGAGGAAACCCACACAGACGCGGGGAGAATGTGCAAACTCCACAGACAGTCGCCTAAGGCTGGAATCAAACCCAAGTCCCTGGTGCCGTGATGCAACTGTGCTAACTACTGTGCTGCCCCGAAAACAAGGGCTCATCTGGGCTTTGAACCCAGGGCGTCTCTCAGTCTCTATATCAACCCAAGTGAGAATCATACTTCTAGACTAACAAGCCAGCAGCTGATCCTCCAGCTTGTTCTGGCCTGTCTAGCCACTAGCACATAGCACTTCAGGGTTAAACCTTACATTTCACAAACACCTTTTCCAATGGAAAGCTTCTTTTCAACTCCCCCTCCCCTCCCAGCCATCTCTCTAGAGGGAAACTACAATGGAAACGGCGAAAAATATAACGTCACAGAGCTTTTTGCTTGCTGTTACACCAGTTTCATCAATGCAGTGGGAAATGAATCTACAACCAAATTAAGATATAACTTTTAATAAGATCATCCGCATCTTCCAATATGTTGATTGAAAATATAATTGATGGCCAACATGGGAATGAAAGATTATCAGGGTTACACATGAATTTTGAGCTGAGGTTAAGATCAGATCAGCCATGGTCATAGTGATTGGCAAAACAGGATTGAAGGGCCAAGTGGTCTACTGAAAAGTGTTGGAGATCACAGCAGTTCAGGCAGCATCCATGCAGACAGAGTAAGCTAACATTTGGAGTCTAGATGATCTTCATCAGAGCTCTGACTGCATTAAATTTAATACTTTCAACCAGATTAAGAATAACTTGAAACTGTAGTAAGATTAATACATTTGAGTCAACAGGCATCAATTTCAAAGATGATAACTAAATATTCTGACAAAGATGTGTCAAAAATAGCAGTTGTACTGTTTTCATGGGCCTGACATCAGTGAACTGCATATATGTGGCAACTGGAAAAATGACACTAAAAGATGTAGGATCTGGAGGCCAGTTGACCATCAAGTCTGCTCCACTATTCAATAATCTGATAATCCTGAACTCCACTTCCCTAACTTTTCCCTTTAATCCTTTTTTGATGAAAATGCTACCTCAGCTTTGAATATCCTTAATGACCCAACCTCTACAACTACCTGTGGTAAAGAACTATACAGGTTCACTACTCTGACAGAAGAAATTCCTCAATTCTGTCTTGACTGGTCATCCTTACTGAGATTATGCCCTTTGTTCCTAGACTCTCTCACAAGAGCAAAACAACCTCTCTACATCTAGCCTTTCCAGCCCCCTAAGAATCCAGCACATTTCAATAAGGTTACCTCTAGTTCTAAATTCAATGAATACAAGCTTACCTTACTCAGCCTCTCCTCATAAGAAAGCTCCTCCATACCCAGATTCATCCTCATGAACCATCTCTTACTGCCTCCATTGCCAGTATATCTTTCTTTAGATGAAGATTTCAAAACTGTTGGAAATATTCAAAGCAAGGTCTAACTAGTGTCTTGTATAGAATTAGCAAGTCTTCTCTATTTTCCTAATCCACTCCTTTAGAAAAAGGCCAACATTCCATTTGCATTGCCTGATCCTTACTGAACTTGTATGCTAGTCTTTTGTGATTTATGCATGAGGACACCAGAATCTCCCCCTCCTGCATTTTTCTGCAGTCTAATTTAAATAATATTCACCTCCACTATTTTTCCTACCCAAATGCATAACTTCACAGGTACTCAAAAGAAAATTAAATTAATTACTATATAGACAGACAATGCTCCATTTATTGTTGTTTAGAGGCAGAATACAATTTGATTCCTTATACAAAAATAATTTAGAGAATCATAGAATCCCTACAGTGTGGAAGCAGGTCATTTGGCCCATTGAGTCCACAACGAACCTCCGCACAACATCCCACCCAGGCCTATGCCTCCACCATATCCCTGTAACCCTACATTTGCCACGCTAAACCACATCCCTGGACACTGTCTGCTCTCTGAAGAAGGGTTGAGGCCCAAAACGTCAGCTTTTGTGCTCCTGAGATGCTGCTTGGCCTGCTGTGGTCATCCAGCTTCACACTTTATTATCTTGGATTCTCCAGCATCTGCAGTTCCCATTATCCCTGGACACTATGGGCAATTTAGCATGGCCAATCCACCTAGCCTGCATGTCTTTTGAGTGGGACAGGAAACTGAAGTATATAGATTAGACAGTGAGAATATGCAAATTCCACACATCGCCTAAGGGTGGAATCAAACCAGATTCTCTAGTGCTGTGAGGCAGCAGTGCTAATCACTGAGCCACCATGCTGCCCATTTATGGTAGATCCAAAAAGGCTTTTTATACTGCTACAATTCAATTAGCACATTTGAATATGCATATTCAATATGTTTGCTTCTCTGTATACAACTGTCTTACAAGACAACTTAAAAGCCAATAGGAAGGTAACATCAACTACTGATCTATAGATTGCTAAATGGGTTGAATTTGAAATAGAGGTAATAGGGAAACCCACAAGAGGGAACCTAGGCCAAAAGGACTTAGGAATAGGAGACCATTGTTTGAACCTGCTCTGCCATTCAATAATATCACAACAAAACTAGCCATGGTCTCAGCTCCACTCTCCTGTCAGCTCCCCAAAACCCTAGACTCCATTGGCTATAGAAAAAAACTTAACTCAGCCATGAATAAATCCAATTATCCACACTCCATTGTTTTGAGGAAGAGAATGAGACACAAAGCACTCTTAATTCTCTCGTTCAAATTTTAAAATGCAAATCTCTTACTTTATCCCTTAGCTCAAGTCTTTTTCACAAGAAAAAACATCCTCTCAGCATTATCAAGCCCTCCTCAGGGCCTTGTATGTTTTAGTAAGGTCACCTCTCATTCTTCTGAACTTCAATGGGTAAAGGGTCAACTTGTTCAATCCTCCTTCATAAAATAGTCCCTTCATTCCTGAAATTAGTCAAGTGAACCTCCCGTGAACTGGTTCTAGCACATGGGAGCCAAAAGAAAACAAGAAATGACAAAACCGTTTGCAGCTATTGAACAAGCATATTGAAGAAAAGTTACAATGCTCCATTAGCAGAAATATAGGGCTGTTTTTGATGCACAGTGCCTTCATCCCTTCATAAATAGGTTATTGCAAGACCAGTACCATCATAATGCCCAAAGCTAAAATGTATAAACTGCTTTGAAATGCAAAGCTAATTCACGAAACTAGTCCAAAAGTTTCTGTACTTCGGCATCTTTTGATGTATGTCATTTGTTCGACTTATGCTCCTCACTGCACAGCTCATACAAGAATTTAACTCCACAAAGGATAAAAGGGACATCTGGAATATTGGGAACTTTAAAGTACTGGCAGAGATTTATAGCTTGGGTTGTGGATGAAGTTGTTGACTTGCTCGCTGAGCTGGCTTGTTTTTGTTCAGACATTTCATCACCATGCTAGATGACATCAGTGGAGCCTCCGATGAACTGACGTTGTTCCACTCCACTTGGAACTTAGACTGTCTGGTCCATTATGGCGAAATTCCAAGCAGAGTAGAACAATATCTCTTCATCGGAGGCTCCACTGACAATGTCGCCTAGCATGGTGATGGAACATCTGAACAAAAACAAACCAGCGCAGCGAGCAATTCAACAACCTTGTGTTGGGAACTACAAGTCTAGCTCCTTCACCAGACTTTAGGATTAAGAAAGAAATAGGGAGGATGGAGAAGAAAGTTAAATTGGGAGTTAAATCAAGTACAGACAAATAGAAGAAAAAAAAGACTGGATTAAGATAAGAAATTAAATTTTAATGTGTTTTAAACATCTCCCACAAAACTTCACTAAATATTAAGAGATTCAGATGGCTCCTTGAGCCAGGGAGGGTGACTTGTATGATCAACCATAAGACTAAACATTTTCATGTGAGTTCAAAGGGCAATTAGCATGAATTTGCAGCTGTTTTATGCAACTATAAGAGGTTAAGAGAGACATACAGTTTTCTTAAGAATGGCATAGTGCCCCACAAGAAGGTCTTTCAATTCAAAGGTTCTGTTCCTTACAGGCAGATGCTGGGTGATTTGTGCGATAGTAACAGAATGCTTCATTCACAAGCTGAACAAAAAAATAAATAGTGAGGTAGATGTAAAATGCTTTCAGAAATATTTGGACAGAATTAGCAAACAGCAAGAACATAGATGGAATATTATGTGGCTAACAACCAATGCAGGAAGCTATTAGAAAGACTAATGGTACACGAGTCCTTATCAGAAGGGGATTTGACAACAGGAGTCAAGAAGTTTTGCATCAGTTGTGTATGAACATGGTTAGACCTCACCTGGAGTTCTGTATGCAGTTTTGTGTTCTGTCTTGGGAAAGCTATTATTGTCATGGCAGATGGGCAAAAAAAAGGTTCACGAGATTTGTCCTTAATCAAATGTCCCTCGCAACAAAGTGTGGAGCTGGATGAACACAGCAGGCCAAGCAGCATCTTAGGAGCACAAAAGCTGACATTTCGGGCCTAGACCCAAAACGTCAGCTTTTGCACTCCTAAGACACTGCTGGGCCTGCTGTGTTCATCCAGCTCCACACTTTGTTATCTTGGATTCTCCAGCATCTGCAGTTCCCACTATCACTGATACAATTTTAACCTCACTGCGAAGCCTCTTCCAGGGAGGCCTAACCTGAAGAAGTTACCCTCCTCCCTCCAGACCAACCTCAGGGAATCTCTCTCCCACTGCAACTCTCTTGTAATCTCTTCAGCCTTGAAACTGCTCCATGTCCTGAAGCAAACCAGGTACCACAGTCACATCACCTTCCTACGGAACCAGACCATCCCCAATGGACTACAGTCTACATTCAAGCCTTCCCAATTTGGCCCCAACCGTGACCACCTCTACACCCAGAACATTCAGACCCTTCAGAAGGGTTTCTCCTTGCCAGTCCTGAAACGGACACTTGCAGCCATGCGCCGGCATCTCCAGGCACTGCAATCCAACCTGCCCCAGCTCAGAGCCTCCCTCTCCCAGACCTGCAAAGGACCTCTCCTGTTTTTTACCCTCCACAGGATCCACAGACTGAACACCCAGTACTACTCAGCTTCACTGAACATCAAAAATCGTAAGTACAACAAACTCACTGGCTCCTGCCACCTTAAAAAGGATTCCTGCACCTCCCAAATTCCGAGCCCATCCCTGCACCTCCCCCAGCACGCACTCGCCGCCATTGACCACGAGCACACAGCCGGTGAACCCACCGATGTCATATCTGCCAGCGCTGGGCACGCCACTTCCAGGACTGCGAATGCGACTGCTGCTGCAGTCACCGCCTCCATTTACAGAACTAACGCCACACACATCACCCTCACCGCTGTTGCTGCCACCCACCCTGCCTGTCCCACCGCCAACGGAACCCCACCCACAGCCAACGACCTCATCGCTCCGCCCACAACCTCCACAGCCAGCAACCCTAGAGAAGACAGCCACACTGAGCCCTGCCAAATCTTCACCATCCCCCCAGACCTCCCACCAACTGAGGACGAATAGTCAGTCCTTAGCAAGGGGCTCACGTTTGTCCCCCTCCACCCACACATCTACGAATACAAGTCACGTTTGGGCATCGAGCAGTTTTTCCCGCCACCCTCGCCTCCACACTTAGTTCTTTAACCAGGAGCCTAACCCTCCCTCCACCCGCCTCCAACACAAGTCCTCTTCCTGGACACCACCCCCAGGCCTCCTCCCCTCCCTCGACCTCTTCCGCTCCAACTGCCGTCGAGACATTAACCGCCTCAACCTCTTCCCCCGCAGAACACAGCCCTCCGCTCCAATCCCAACCTCACCATCAAACCCGCAGACAAGGAAGGCGCAGTGGTAGTATGGCGCACTGACCTCTACATCGCCGAGGCTAAACGCCAACTCTCCGACACCACCTCCTACTGCCCCCTTGATTGTGACCCCACCCCCGAGCACCAAACCATCATCTCCAATACCATCCATGACCTCATTACCTCAGGGGACCTCCCAGCTTATTGTTCCCCAACCCCGCACGGCCCGTTTCTATCTCCTTCCCAAAATCCAAAAACCTGCCTGCCCTGGTCGACCCATTGTCTCAGCCTGTTCCTGCCCCACTGAACTCATCTGCACCTATCTGGTCTCCATTTTCTCACCTTTGGTCCAGGAACTCCCTACCTACGTCCGTGACACCACCCACGCCCTCCACCTCCTTCAGAACTTCCAATTTCCTGGCCCCCAACACCTCATGTTCACCGTGGGCATCCAGTCCCTATACACCTGTATTCCTCATGCAGATGGCCTCAAGGCCCTCCGCTTCTTCCTGTCCCGCAGGCCTGTCCAGTCCCCCTCCACCAACACCCTCATCCGTCTAGCCGAACTCATCCTCACCCTCAACAACTTCTTCTTCGATTCCTCCCATTTCCTACAAAGGGGGTGGCCATGGGTACCCGCATGGGCCCAAGCTATGCCTGCCTCTTGGTAGGTTACGTGGAACAGTTCCTCTTCCTCCGTTACATTGATGACTGTATCGGCGGCGCCTCTTGCTCCCGAGAGGAGCTCGAACAGTTCATCCACTTTACTAACACCTTCCACCCCAACCTCAAGTTCACCTGAGCTATCTCCAACACATCCCTCACTTTCCTGGGCCTCTCAGTCTCCATCTCAGGGAACCAGCTAGAAACTGTTTCAAGCCCGACTCCCACAGCTACCTAGAATATGCCTCCTCCCACCCACCCTCCTGCAAAAATTCCATCCCCTATTCCCAATTCCTCCGCCTCCACCCCTAGGATGAGGCATTCCACTCACGCACATCCCAGATGTCCACGTTCTTCAAGAACCGCAACTTTCCCCCCACAGTGGTCGAGAACGCCCTTGACCGCCTCTCCCGCATTTCCCGCAACACATCCCTCACACCCCGCCCCCACCACAACCGCCCCAAGAGGATCCCCCTCATTCTCACACACCACCCAACCAACCTCCGGATACAACACATCATCTTCAGACACTTCCGCCATCTACAATCCGACCCCACCACCCAAGACATTTTTTCCATCCCCACACTTGTCTGCCTTCCGGAGAGACCACTCTCGCCGTGGCTCCCTTGTTCGCTCCATACTCCCCTCCAACCCCACCACACCTGGCACCTTCCCCTGCAACCGCAGGAAGTGCTACACTTACCTCCATTCCAGGCCCCAAGATGACTCTCCATATTAAGCAGAGGTTCACTTACACATCTGCCAATTTGGTATACTGTATCGATTGTACCCGGTGTGGCTTCCTCTACATTGGGGAAACCAAGCGGAAGCTTGGGGACCGCTTTGCAGAACACCTCCGCTCGGTTTGCAATAAACAACTGCATCTCCCAGTCGCGAACCATTTTAACTCCCTCTCCCATTCCTCAGACGACATGTCCATCATGGGCCTCCTGCAGTGCCACAATGATGGCACCCAAAGGTTGCAGGAAGAGCAACTCACATTCCGCTTGGGAACCCTGCAGCCCAATGGTATCAATGTGGACTTCACAAGCTTCAAAATCTCCCCTCTCCCCACTGCATCACAAAACCAGCCCAGCTTGTCCCCTCCCCCCACTGCATCCCAAAACCAGCCCGTCTCCACCTCCCTAACCTGTTCTTCCACTCACCCATCCCTTCCTCCCACCTCAAGCCGCACTTCCATTTCCTACCTACTATCCTCATCCTGCCTCCTTGACCTGTCAGTCTTCCCTGGACTGACCTATCCCGTCCCCCTATCTTCTTTTCTCTCCATCTTCGATCTGCGTCCCCCTCTCTCCCTATTTATTCCAGTTCCCTCACCCCATCCCCCTCTCTGAAGAAGCGTCTAGGCCCGAAACGTCAACTTTTGTGCTCCTGAGATGCTGCTTGGCCTGCTGTGTTCATCCAGCTTCACACTTTGTTATCTTGGATTCTCCAGCATCTGCAGTTTCCATTATCACAGCTAAATAACAACTGAAGGGATGATGTATAATCCAATTAATTGAAGCAGAGAGATGATTACAAAAAAAAAAATTAAAAATAAGGTGGTGCTGAAGATAAGCCAAATGACTGGAATAACATGTAGGTATTACAGTCCGGTCTAACCAAAGTAACAAGTAATCTGAAAAACTGTACAAACTAAGGTAGAGCGATCATAAATTATCAAAGTGATGGTATCAAAACAGATCAGTGAGCAAAATTTTACAGAACAAAACAGTGGAGTCACATGTAGTGCGGCAAAAAGCTAAGATCACAATTGAGATCACCTTCATGGGTACAGAAGTTGGCTATCAGTTTCTGCTTGGCAATTCTGCATTGTTGCGTATCTCAAAGGTCACTTTGGAGGATGCTTACCCAAAGATTGCAGGCTGAATATCCTTGACCATTGAAGTGATCAGGATGGAACATTCCTATCTGGCAATTGTTGCGCAGTGTCCATTCATCCATTGTCTTAGCATCTGCAGGGTGTCACCAATATACCATGCCTCAGGGCATCTTGGCTACAGTGTATGAGGGAGACAATATTGGCCGAGTTCCATGAGTATCTGCTGTGTATGTGGTGGGTGGTGTTCCCACCTGTGATGGTAGCATCTATGTTGATGATCTGGCATGTCTACAGTGGCAGAGTTGTGAAGCTGTGGTCAATGTTGTTCTGAAGGCTGGATCGTTTGCTGCGAACGATGGTCTGTTTAAGATGTGACGGTTGTTTGAAGATAAGAACAGGAGGCATAGGGACGATGTTGGTGAGATGCTTGTGGTCATTGATGACATGTTGAAGACTATGAAGAATATGGTGCAGTTTCTTCGCTCTAGGGAAGTACCGGACAACACAGGGTAGTATATCGGTCGTATCCCGTTTCTGACGTCTTAGGAGGCTGTTGAAGTTTTTCACTGTAGCAACATAATTTCATGAAATTTTGTATTTTAGACTTCTTCTGTTTCCAGTTCTTCAGCACTTTTGAAGTATGAAATAGTATTAACAGAGTCCTTTAACAGACACTGATCCAATTCTGAATTCTTAATGAAAGTCCTGTTTATTCAATTCCTTAAAGGTGTGTAATGTTAAAAAAAATCATCTGCTCAATAGCAAATTTCACATTTGAATAAGAATAACTTAGTTTGTTTGAATCTTCTAGTGATCCTGACTTCCCAATAGTCTCTCATTTTCCTTGAAAGCTTTGTTCGCATTCTGTCAGTCAGTACTAGTTTGGAAGTGGTTAGTGACTGAGTAACATGGCTGCTGGGGATCAAATCCTCATTGAAAACATGCGCGCTCCAAACTAGTTTTGTCCACAGCACTGGTTTCTTGATAATGCACTCCCATACGAATGTCATGAACAGTCACAACAGTTTTTCCTGGTCTGTTCCTATAAACAGATTTATAATTCCTCAAGAGCCTTCGCAAGCTGATTTAGCTAATTCCAAAAATAATATCCCTTTTTCAAATTTCCTTTCTTGTAATTTTGTTGTAATGATCACTTGGAGTACTTCATCCTTAACAAGATCCTGCTTTTATTCCTAACTTCAATTTACTTGCCAAACTCTTCAGCTTAGCTTTCGTCAAAGATTTTAAATAATATTGTTATATATTCCAATTCCATAAAACTCTTTAAAACATTCAAAGTCATCTTCAAATGTCATGCAATTAATTACAACGCAACTGAATTATATCTCAGCATCACTTCAGTCATTAATTCAAAGATCTCAGATAAACCCCCAGTTATTTTGACCTAGTGGCTTCAACAATTATGGGGGAAAATGTCCAATTGGTATCAGTACAGGATAAGTCAGATTCTCAACAAGAAACTGCTGAATAGATTATAATTTTATGCTTTCTTTTCACTGAAACAACAGCACACAATGCTGCAGTCTTTGTTTAACAAAGAAGCATATTAATGACGGAAAAGAAAAGCAGAGATAAACACTATTCTTCGAAACTTTTTAAAAAGATTTTTAAACACACACAGGCTCGAAATGTTAGCTTGCCATCTCTCCATGGGTGCTGCCTGGCCTGCTGTGATCTCCAGCATTTGTTGTTTTCAGTAGAAGCGACCCATTCACTCGATAAAATGAACTGAAACAACAGATGTGTGTGAAGCTGTACATCCTGGTATTGCTACTAACACTGTTGCCAGTCTAAGAACATGTAGCTGTCCCATTCACTTCCCTGGAGTTAATGAAATTGTGACTTATCTGCTGAAACCATAGATACTTTAATTATTATGATCCTGATTTCCTTCCAGTGCCATGTTTACCCATCAGAAACTTTTTTTTAAAAAAGAAATGTAACTTTACTCATTTCCACAAACTACAACCCAACACTCTGGTGTGGGACTAATAATAACCCTCTATTCCAAGATAACTTCTTAGAGTAACAATGTGCTAGGTAGTATTCCTATCAAAAGGCCTCGACATAGGAGCTTGACACATACTTCTCTTTTGAATGGCTTCCCAGGTCAGACTGAATCAATTTGGAAAATACCCCTCTGCATAATTCCCTAGGAACTCTGGGTAATTCCCTTTCACTTGGCATTATCAGTTACTATGCTGCTTGGTTTCCTTCCAGTGCTCCACTGTCACTACCACAACTACAACCCTTTGTGAAGTTCTTTAAAAAAGTTTGAAAACTCTTTTTCCGACTATAACCCAACACTGAGATTAATAAAAATTTCTCACTCTAAAGATAATTTCATCGCTTTGAACTCATTTTCTTAGGAACGCTGCTAAGCACGCATTTCGATATCGGAAGAACCCTTAGCATTCAAGCTTCGTACTTCCCCTTGGGAAGGGTTTCCCTAGTCTGGAATGAATCAGTCTTTAAAATTGTTGCCCTCAGCCGTATGTGTAAAACCCACAATTCTGAGGGAAATGTCCTCACTTGGAATTAGGGCTGTTATAGTTTTTAATTGTTAAGTCATGACATAGGCAAACCCATATGCTTAAACTTAGAATCCCATGATTCTAAACTTGTAAAGGATATTAAAGTACAATGTCTTAGGCCGAACCATTTTCAGCAACTTCATTAATGGCCTTCCATATATCATGGGATCAGAAGTAGAGGTGTGCGCTGACAATTGCACAACGTTCAACACCATTCATGACTTGGACACCAAAGCATTCAAAATCCAAATTGTTCGGTTCAAAGATGGCTGCAGAGTAGCAGTAATGTGTTTGTACTCCTGAACTCATTCACTTTGTCTAATTTTTTTGCTGTTTCTTTCTGTTTTTCCCCCTTGTTTAAAGTCTTTTCCTTCGGTGAAGCACTGGTTATGGTCTTTGCCGTAGTGGGTTACAGGGCCAGGTGACTGGAGGCTACAAGTGTGCCCTGCCTCAGCATGTTCTGGGATCCGCTGATTAGGGGCTGTGGGAGGGCCCTGCCAGAGCACATTCCAGGACCCGGCCGCATCACTGGTAGTTATAGAATCAGAGACAGCAGCATCAGCTCCTCCTGAGACTCCAGGCTGTGGCTTGTCCCGGCTGCCTGCGTGGAAATAAGACTGAAGTAAGATTTTATTACCTGGACATTTCTCATTCCTTTTGGCTTCATTTCCTTTATTTGTTTTTTTTTAATTCCAGTTTTGTAATCAAATGCGTAACCAAGATGGCGCTGGTTATATCAGTAATGGATTGATGGCACTGAAGAGTGGTGACTTTCATTCCGGCAGCAGTGGCACAGCAAAGGGGAATCATGCCTGGCCACCAGGCCCATAATAGAGCATTTAACAAGGACTGTCAACTTGGACACTTACTTTATTTCTTCATTTTTCTGCTTTTATATTCTAAGTTATGGTTTATTTTTCTATGTTTTAAGAAGAGAGTGGCAACACTGTACAGCACTTGCCACAGAAGTGACAGGTAATGACCGTCTCCAACAAGGAAGAATCTAAACATCAGACCTTGACACACGATGTCGTTAACATCACTGAATCCCTCAATATCAACATCACTGGCGTTACCACTGCCCAGAAAATGAATTGAATTGGTCCAACAAATACAGTGTCAACAAGCACAAGCACAAGTCAGAGGCTAGGATACTGCAGTGAGTGACAGCCCCTAATTCCCCAAGAGTGTTCACCATCTGTAAGGCACAAGTCAGGATTGTGGTGGATTATGCCCCTGCTGCCTTGCTAAGTACAGCTGCAACAACACAAAAAAAACTTGCCACCACCCAGGACAAAGCAACCCACTTGACTGGCACCACATCTTCAAACACGCACTTCCTTCACCACTGCATGCTCAATAGCAGCAGCGTGTACCATTCAAAGCTCATTATATAGCACCTTCCAAGCCCACAATGTCTACAATCAAGAAGGGTGGGAGAAGCAGATATAGCAGATCAAGAAGGCTGTTCACCACCACTTTCAAAGAGTAACTAGGGTTGGGCAATTAATGCTGGCCATGCCGTAACACCATATCCTATGAATAAAATAGAAAAAACTCCAATATTTCTCAATCACAGTAAAATAACTTTTGGATAAAAACCAAAAGAACTTCTGAGGAAGGATCACCAGGTCACCCCCAATCTCAGCTGCATTGAATTATCATTGTTTCCCAGTTGCTCTTCTGAGCCCCAGTTTTCCAGACAGCTACCAGGGCTTTTTCTCAGCCCCATCACCAACTTTTAACTGCACATATTGGTTCCCAGGATTGGAGACCTAACTGCCCTGGGGTCCACGCACTGGTCTTTGTACAGTCCTGATTCTACAGTATCCCTTCACATGCTGCACAACAGTTCAGACACATCTGTGTTGACGTGAATGGCTGGCCCTGTGACTGTTTAAAAAATATATAGGCAGCATGCAAGCTTAACAGGAAACAACGTCCTTGCTGATGTTAATATCTAATTCAGTTATTAGGATGTTAAAGATAACAAGCAAAAAGTTGTAGTGAAATAACTATATACATTTTAACACAATTGACTAAAAAAAAGGAGAGTCAGCCACAGGAGGAGTGTTTTATGCCATGTGGTTGGTTGAAAAAGACTAATAGGAAAATGTACACCTGGACTCTCTATAAATGCATTCAACTTTTAGTGAGCCATACTGGTAGCGAAGGATGATTCAAAAATGCAAAGTTTCAGGGTATGGGTATCCATCCATGTTTTCTGAATATGACCCTTATGACCTGTGGAACTATAAAGTGATCCGAGGGACCTAGGTTACCTCTTTACTAAACAGAAGATGAGCTATGTCCAGGCACCTTCACTATCATATAAAAACAGGACAATTAGCAGTTATGGCTAACATTTGCAGATAAAATTTATCAAAAACATGTACTGGTTGCTTATATGACATGGTCATATTCGGACAAGTTTAAAACAAAAGAGTTAAAATAGTTCATCAGAAGGTGCATAATGGGAGTTCAGTAAATTGTATGCAAGACTGCAAAAATTCCACACTGTGCTGGCATTTCGGCTCTTAAACAGTGCCAACACGTTGTTTGCAGCGAGTTACATTTAAAATGACCACACACTACAAGAACAAATGGCATAGACATAAAAAACATCCTTGGAAAGCATTCCTTTCCAGCAATATTCTGGTGCAAAGGGGACAATAGGCAATATGACAGAAAATGTACGCCACAATGTCAACAAATTTGTGAAACCACTGAAACGCAGGCAACAGTACAGAAAGGACAATTTTTAGAATCAGAGAATTTGGGTTTTACAGTGAGAATGAATCCTGGAAACATCAAGGATCAGGTGAATTGATGATTCAGATGCAATTCAAAGTAACATTACGTAGAGAGGGAAAAAGGTCAATTTCAAATAGAGAACTAAAGCAATATTCACTTTAACTTAAATGTAAGATAGTGCTTTTTTATCCCTACAAGTGCATTAAGCTCATATCCAAACTCAAGTCACGTTCCCTCAGGATTGTAGATAAATGCAATCTGGTTCTTTTGAGTTTGACCAATTTTTCACCCCCAAAGTTTTTTCTGCTCTATAGTTACAGTATTTCATTGTTTGACTTCTTTCAAATCATTTTCATTCCTACCATCGCATTAAAACTGAAATATAGCATCTAATATCCCTTCATGCTTGACACGCTTATAGCATCCTGAGAGAACACAGAAGCTCTTAATTTTCTTAATGTTCTAATTACCAACTCAAACAAAGCCCACTATGATGTTGTCAAACTTAGGCAACCAGTTAACCATCTCCTAGAATACAGTCACCTCTTTACAGATGTCACAAATGAAAAGACACAGCATCAGGTTCATTCAATATGAGGCCAAAACAGTTTAGCCATCTTTCTTAAGCAGCACCTAAATCTGCTTTTTACTTTCCAAAAAAATCCATCAGGGCAACATTTCAAAGGTAAAACAATGCCTTCAGACAGTAAACACCCTAGGTGAAATGCTGCTAATGCTCAAAGGGACGCTGAAGTCAAGATACAAATTGGCTTCTCAAACACTAATCATCAAGTCCATTGCTATAACATTTGGCAAAACCAGTATTTGTTGTATCTTTGAAAAAGAAAAAAAACCCATGAGAAGTTGAAATTATGATGTAGTCATAAACAGATTATGGAAACATTAATAAGTGAGACACAGGCACAGACGTCCAAACTTCCTGAATCGCAAGTCACGGATCGAATTCTATTCTATGCACAGTAGGCACTTCCAAGATTTCAAATACTAAGACATGCAGGGTTTAGGTATAGCATAGGATGCCTACAAACTCAAAGAAAGTTTCATTTTAAGAAAGAATTCCTTACCATTTGCAAGCATAGCAACATCTCAAGACATGATGGAGAACAATGTAAACACATTGCCAAAATATCTTATATAAGTTTCAAGTGAATCCAATTGTTAAGAAATACTGACATTTGCGCTTCATGCTCTTCAAAGTCAATTAAACATGTGCTTTAACAAACAATTTGGAAATACAGTAAGTGGTTGTCACCCTGTTTTCCAACTATTCCACAGCACAGTGTTTACAGCTTTTGGATAATGCTAAACCTTAGATGCTAAAGTTTTTTTCTACAGTTATACTATACAATAAGACCATAGAACAGCTCTGAATAAAATACGCACTTGTCATGTCCAATGCAATTCAACAACCCAAGGTTATGAACAATTAGCCTCATGAAAATATTTGCCAACATGTGACTAACCTCCTTATAGCTCATTACTGTAACACTATTTTGACTCTGAACGTTCCATTTTGCCCTACTATATTATTTCAACTTAATTTTCAGCAACAAGGATTTCAGCAAGGCATTCGATAAGGTTCCCCACAATAGCCTATTGTACAAAATGCAGAGGAATGGGATTGTGGGAGATATAGCGGTTTGGATCGGAAATTGGCTTCCTGAAAGAAGACAGAGGGTGGTAGTTGATGGGAAACGTTCATCCTGGAGAGCAGTTACTAGTGGTGTACCGCAAGGCTCGGTGTTGGGTCCACTGCTGTTTGTCATTTTTATAAATGACCTGGATGAGGGTGTAGAAGGATGGGTTAGTAAATTTGCAGACGACACTAAGGTCGGTGGAGTTGTGGATAGTGACGAAGGATGCTGTAGGTTGCAGAGAGACATAGATAAGCTGCAGAGCTGGGCTGAGAGGTGGCAAATGGAGTTTAATGCAGACAAGTGTGAGGTGATGCACTTTGGTAGGAGTAACCGGAAGGCAAAGTACAGGGCTAATGGTAAGATTCTTAGTAGTGTAGATGAGCAGAGAGATCTCTTGTCTACGTACACAGATCCTTGAAAGTTGCCACCCAGGTTGACAGGGCTGTTAAGAAGGCACAGTGTTTTAGCTTTTATTAATAGAGAGATCGAGTTCCAGAACCAAGAGGTTATGGTGAAGCTGTACAAAACTCTGGTGCGGCCGCACTTGGAGTATTGCGTACAGTTCTGGTCACCGCATTATAAGAAGGATGTGGAAGCTTTGGAAAGGGTGCAGAGGAGATTTACTAGGATGTTGCCTGGTATGGAGGGAAGGTCTTACGAGGAAAGGCTGAGGGACTTGAGGCTGTTTTCATTAGAGAGAAGAAGGTTGAGAGGTGACTTAATTGAAACAAATAAAATAATCAGAGGGTTAGATAGGGTGGATAGGGAGAGCCTTTTTCCTAGGATGGTGACGGCAAGCACGAGGGGGCATAGCTTTAAATTGAGAGGTGAAAGATATAGGACAGATGTCAGAGGTAGTTTCTTTACTCAGAGTAGTAAGGGAATGGAACTCTTTGCCTGCAACGGTAGTAGATTCACCAACTTTAGGTACATTTAAGGCATCATTGGATAAGCATGTGGACGTACATGGAATAGTGTAGGTTAGATGGGCTTGAGATCGGTAAGACAGGTCGGCACAACATCGAGGGCCGAAGGGCCTGTACTGTGCTGTAATGTTCTATGTTCTATGTTCTATGTTCTATCACATCAACTGTCTCGTGTATTCCACATAGCCTTTCCTCAAAATGGTTACTTTATCAAGTACAGATCTGACTACAGGTGGCAAGGTTACATAGTTACAATTGTCAGGGGATGGGGCGAGGGGTGTGGATCATATTTCAGAACAAGGGAAGTGGATGTGCATCAGGGTGCTGAGGATTTTTATTGCCCTTGGCATACTGACAGACCCACTGTTCTCAGCATTTAGCTTATATTTTTAACCCTACTTTCTTTCCACCACCAGATGCTGCCAGATCTGTCGAGTTTCATCAGCAATTTCTGCTCTGGTTTTTACAACGTCATTGAGGAAATTTGCAGTTATCACACGTATGGTGTTACTGTTTCATGACTGCACACTTCAGCACCATTCACAACGCCTCATTTACTGAAGCAGTCAATGTCCAAATGCAGCAAGGTCCAGACAATACCCACACATGGGCTGATAAATGGCAAGTAACAAATGACAGACAATAACTGGCTTCAATAAGAGGCAGTTGGTTATATGGTCACCATTATTGATATCAGTGATTCATTTTGTTCCACATTTCTTCAATTTAGTAATCTAACCATCAGTCCTTGACATTCAAAAGGCACTACCATCACTGAATCCTTATCAGCATCTTGGAGTTACCACTGACCAGAAACTGAACTGAATTAGCCATATAAATGCAGTGGCTACAACAGCAAGTCAAATGCTAGGAATACTGCACTTCCTGACTCCCTAAAGCCTGTCCACCATCTACCAGGCACGATTGAAGTTGTTGACGGCAATACTCACCACTTGTCATCTCGACGAGTGCACGTCCAACACCACTCAAGGGCATCTGAATACATGGGAATAACACCACCAAATTCCCCTCCAAATCACTCATCATCCTGACATCACTATTCCTTCATTGTTGCTGGATCAAAATCCTGGAACTCCTTCTCTAATAGCAAGATCCACAGCCATTGACTGATTTTTTAAAAAATTACACAACAGTAACTATTTTAAAATTGTATCAAAAGCCATTTACCTGCATTCAAAAAAGCAGTTCACCATCAGCTTCTCAAGTCAGCAGTCACTAAAGGGTAATAAAGTGTGCATACCACAAATCAATAAGAACACTATCCAAACAATTTACTTCTTTGTATTTTTAAATTCAACACGGGTTGAATAGGACAGGTTTTTTTTGTCCTAGTGCTTCAACAAAGTTTGTGTTTTAAGGAAAAAACGTTGAAACCAACTTGGCTACATACAAGGTCTGAACAGTACAATAAACAAAACTTGTGCGTTAAATTTATCTAAATTACAAAAGCTTTTTACCATTGCAATCTGATGAATTTCAAATTGTGGCACTGCATTAATCCTATAACAAGAAACGTATTAACCAGAGTCCAAGATAACAAAGTGTAGAGCTGGATGAACACAGCAAGCCAAGCAGCATTTTTGGAGCACAAAAGCAGACGTTTCGAGCCTAGACCCTTCATCAGAAAAATAAACCAGAGCCCATTCTATTCCTGAGATAGTAGGAACTGCAGATGCTGGAGATATTCCCAAACGTTGTTGAGCTGCAGGAGTTAACTTCACTACGGCTTAATACACAGAGGTATAGAATTGTGCAGGAAGTGTGTACTGAGGTCAAGCGCATGCGCGGCCGCTCCTGTCAATGAATACTCACTATTTGGCAGAGGACACTCGGGGCCTGGGTCCGGGCTGCCCCATCGAACCTCTTTCCTCCAGAGCTCGCACAACAGCAAACTGTACCAAAGCTCTAACTAACTGACAGAGGAAAATAGTAAGCAACAAACCGAACAGCAGCGACTTCGCAAAGCTGACTTGCCCTAATCTCCGCTTTCATCGCCCTTGTTCATTCGCTAGGAGTTAAGGACCACCATTGCAGAACCGCACTGCACGCTGGGATTCCGTCTTCCCCGCCCTTCCAACGGTCACATGGCTCGAACCGCTCTCTTTGCCGCTAGCGGACGGCGTTTCTATCCCCTGGATGGTAGCACGTGCAGGCGGGTCAGTTGTTCCAGTGTCGTCAAACAAACACAGAAATGCCAGACAAAGTGTGATCAGAGATAATGGGAACTGCAGATGCTGGAGAATCCGAGATAACAAAGTGTGAGGCTGGATGAACACAGCAGGCCAAGCAGCATCTCAGGAGCACAAAAGCTGACGTTTCGGGCCTAGACCCTTCATCAGAGAGGGGGATGGGGGGAGGGAACTGGAATAAATAGGGAGAGAGGGGGAGGCGGACCGAAGATGGATGGAGGAGAAGATAGGTGGAGAGGAGACAGACAAGTTAAAAAGGCGGAGATGGAGCCAGTAAAGGTGAGTGTAGGTGGGGAGGTAGGGAGGAGATACGTCAGCCCAGGGAGGACGGACAGGCCAAGGGGGCAGGATGAGGTTAGTAGGTAGGAAATGGAGGTGCGGCTTGAGGTGGGAGGAAGGGATAGGTGAAAGGAAGAACAGGTTAGTGAAGCGGGGACGAGCTGGGTTGGTTTTGGGATGCGGTAAGGGGAGGGGAGATTTTGAAGCTCGTGAAATCCACATTGATACTGTTGGGCTGCAGGGTTCCCAAGCGGAATAGGAGTTGCTTTTCCCACAACCTTTGGGTGGCATTGTTGTGGCACTGCAGGAGGCCCAGGATGGACATGACGTCTAAGGAATGGGAGGGGGAGTTGAAATGGTATGTGACTGGGAGGTGCAATTGTTTATTGCGAACTGAGCGTAGGTGTTCTGCAAAGCAGTCCCCAAGCCTCCACATGGTTTCCCCAATGTAGAGGAGGCCACGACGGGTACACCGGATGCAGTATACCACATTGGCGGGTGTACAGGTAAACGTCTGCCTGATGTGGAAAATCATCTTGGGGCCTGGGATGGGGGTGAGGCAGGAGATGTGGGGGCAGGTTGCGGCAACAGTAACTCATATTACGCTTGGGAACCCTGCAGCCCAACAGTATCAATGTGGATTTCACCAGCTTCAAAATCTCCCCTCCCCCAACTGCATCCCAAAACTAGCCCAATTCGTCCCCGCCTCCCTAGCCTGTTCTTCCTCCCACCTATCCCCTCCTCCCACTTGAAGCCGCACCTCCATTTCCTACCGACTGACCTCATCCCGCCCCCTTTACCTGTCTGTCCTCCCGGGACTGACCTATCCCCTCCCTACCTCCCCATCCATACTCTCCTCTCCACCTACCTTCTCTTCTATCCATCTTCAGTCTGCCTCCCCCTCTCTCTCTATTTATTTTAGAATCCTCTCCCCATCCTCCTTTTCTGATGAAGGGTCTAGGCACGAAACGTCAGCTGTTGTGCTCCTAAGATGCTGCTTGGCCTGCTGTGTTCATCCAGCTCCACACTTTGTTATGCCAGACAAAGTGTCCCTTTTTTGTTAAGAGAGGTGCAGCTAGTTAAGCTTGTTAACTGTCAAGTAAAGGAAACTTATGCATTTGATGGTTATTTCCTTCCTTTCAAATTCCTCCAGTTTAGAAATGACGGATCTCTCTGAAACTTACATATTGTAACACGTGATTTTGATATAAACATAATTTATTTAGACTTTGAATTTTTAACTCGTGGTATGAAACTTTTAGTCTGTATGATGGACATGATGATTTCTCTATTTCTGAAGCATTTTTTAAAAACTGTTATGATAGAGATACTTCTTCCAGTGCTAGTGTGAATTTGTTTGCATGGGAAGATTTTTAGCTGCAGATAAGCATTGAAAAGCATTAGGTTGCATTTAGTTAGAGTGAATAAGGATTTTTTTTAGCTTGGTGAATCAACTGTGCTTTGAAAGATTTTATTTTCCATTTGCAGAAATCCTGGTTGAAGTTAGATGTAAAGACATAGTTCTCCTGGGTCAAGGAAATCGGTGCAGGGGTTCGTTTAAAATTCTAGACTAGAAGTGTTTGGTTAGATCCCTGAAAGGCTTATTTGAGTTTGAGAAAATCTAAGCTCATTAGTGTGAATACTGAAGAAAGAGGCTATCAGATCCTCAAGACAAGAAATTGAAAGCACAACATAAATCAAACCTATAGGTGTAATTCTCTGTGGAGTTTGAATACGAGAGAGGAATGGTATTTGATTAGATGGAATATTCTATTTTTACTGTGTGTTTTGAAACTTTTGAATTTGTGTTATGTGTAAGTAGCTTGGTTTATTTTATCTTTTGTGCATAAATTTCTGTTTTATATTTAAAACCAGATCTGTAGCAATGTATACTTGACATTCAGTGAAAAACTGCATTGTTAAAGAAATAAATATGATCTACCAAGTCATATTTCAATTTAGTATCAAATTTGACTGGTAGTAACAACAGCTGGGATCATAACAAGTGAGGTTATTGTGGCATTTAAATTCACTAAATTTAAAAGGGATCTGTGTCATTTTCTAAGTAATGGGTACATGGTTAATCTGGACGTAAAATAGCTACGTTGTGTTGAAGTTTACTGCAAGGAATTTAAAAGTGACTTTGAATGTTGTTGAGAGATTTCCAGAAATGGAAGATATAATGGTGGGTTATTTGCAAACTTTGACTAAAGCTAAACAGACAGTTAGCAGATAAATTGAAGGTAGAATGGAAAGCAAGACCTATATCCAATATTTAGAACTGAAAGAAAGAAAATTGGTAAAGCTGATGTCACAACTGGAATTAGCTAAGATATTGTTGTGAATTAAGAGCCTTGAGGTAGAAGAGAAACAGATCAAAAGAGGTGTAGGATGGAGGAGAACAGACTAACGTAAGGGGGCATAGAGTTAATAAAACTTCACATAGAAGGAAGAAAGAAGAAAATGGGGAATCATGGAAAAAGACATGGACAAAACGTGGACACCAAAGAGAAAGGGATCTTAGAGAACCTGAGTTACCATGGAAGTAAGGAAGAGATAGTAGCTCAATGGATGATTCGGATTGTAGTGTGGGATTTGATTGAATTCAGAATCTGCACTTAGTGTCTATGTTTTCTAGGGAT
The DNA here is from genome assembly GCF_030684315.1 of Stegostoma tigrinum. NCBI lineage: Eukaryota > Metazoa > Chordata > Chondrichthyes > Orectolobiformes > Stegostomatidae > Stegostoma > Stegostoma tigrinum. The sequence goes on along the minus strand of NC_081377.1, from coordinate 37,347,611 downwards.
AAAAAGTATCCTACCTAATTTAACGTATCTGGACTGATGAAGTGGCGAAAAGATATTTGCACTTCAGTACTATCAAGTGTTTTGACAAGTACTATCATGCCTGTGTACACCATACAATTTGTCAAAAGTACAATCTGCAGAGTGTGAAACTACTGAAAGGAAATACTCAATGCTTATATGCTTGTCCCTTCAGCTTATCAATTAACATTTGCAGCTATAAGAAAGAACCCTAATCAGATATTTGTGGTATTTATAAAGGGAGAAAGAAATGTTGAGATCAGTGTATTAGATCATTCAAGCCAGAAGAAAAACTGGAGAATGTAAGCGAAATTATGATCATGGAAGAATTCAAAATTTCATTCCTGAAAATTTAAAGCCTTATTTAGATTAGTGTCAAATATTAAAATTTCAGTAAAGGAGCAGTCCTGGTACATACCTAGTAAATCTAACACAGTTACAGATAGGGAGATGGTCAGTTGGAAAACGACAAGGCATTGGAGGAATAGAAAATCTGCGATCTATGAGGCACTAATTTTAGAGAACAGATGAACGGGCTGCCAAAATAATAAAATGGAAAGATCAGAGCCAAGAGATTTAAAGAAATGAATGTGCTTCCTTTGTAATAAGATGGGACATACAATTGCTAGGTGTTAAATGGGAGATTGATTGACGTTGTAGGAATGTCTAAGGAATCTCAGTAATTGGGGAATCAGAAGGAAATGAGTATTAAAACTGCAGTGTTAGTACAAAGAGAACATGTTTTCTTAGAAATGTACCAAGAAGGAAAAGAGAATTCAAGATGACCATGCAAAATCTTTATTGATTATTCAGAAGGAAAATCAGATCACTGCAGATTCTGAGTACTTTATCTCAAAGATCTTTCTTTATCTTTTGAATTAATGAGGTAAACCAATACAGATATTAAGAGACATTAGCACAGGTCAATTATTGATGCTGGTTGATGTCTTCTAGGGGCATAATGAAGTAGAAATATTTACTGGTGATATAAATAGAGATTACAAACCAATTATATCATACTGAGTTGGATTAAAGAGTTATTTCGTAAACGGAAACGTTGTCATGATAATAATGAAAGAAAAACCTTTCAAATAAATTGACTTTATTTTGGGTAGTGACTGCCTTAGTCAGAGAGCAATACAGCATGGAAACAAACACTTCAGCATGGAAACAAAACCTTGACTATCCCAATGTTGGTTTTCCCTGTCCTTCAGTACCCTCTCCAATAACTTGCTTACCACTGATGTGAGGCTCACTGGTCTGTATTTCCCTGGCTTGTTTTTGATACCTTTCTTAAACAATGGAACAACATTAGCCACCTTCCAGTCTTCTGGAACTTCACCTTTGGCTGAAGATGAAGCAAAAATCTCTGCAAGGGCCTCTGCAATTTCCTCCTAGCTTCAACGAACATCCAAGGATGGACTTGATCAGGCCTGGGAATTTATCCACCTTAATACGCTTTAAGACAGCAAACACTTCCTCTCTGATAAAATGTATACGGTACAAAGCATTGCCACTTGTTTCCCTTAGCATCTATGATTCTCTCCTCAGTAAACACTGAGGAAAAATATTCATAAAAAATCTCCCCAATCTCCTGTTGTTCCACAATAGATGGCCATGCTGAACTTTAAGGTGACCTATTCTCTCCGTAGCTATGCTCTTAAAATGGCTATGGAATCTTTTGGGAATATCTTTAACTTTATCTGCCAGATCCATCTCATACTCTGTTTTTGCTCTTCTGATTTCCCTCTTAAGTGTTTCCCTCTTCAGTGTGCTCTTACGGTGTTTATAGTCATCTAGGGATTTACATGAGCCTGATGGATGCCTTCTCTTTCTTGAGCAGAGCCTCAATAACCCTCATCAGCCAGGAATCTCTAAACTTACCAGCTATTTTCTTTACCCTAACACGGACATACTGTCCCTGGATTCTTGATTTCACACTTTTAATAGCCTCCCATTTGTTGGTCATTCTGTTTCCTTCAAACAGACTCATCCAACTGACGTCTGCTAGATCCTGCCTAATAGCCCCAAAATTGGCCCTGCTCCAGTTCAGCACCTTAAACTGTGGACCGGTCCTATCTTTTTCCACATCTATATTCAAACTAAGAGAGAGATGGCCACTGGACCCAAAGACACTTCAGTCGCTTGCCTGACCTCATTTCCCAAGAGGAGGTCCAGTGTTGCACCCTCCCGAGTAGGCTATGGCACCCTCCCTCTACATATTGATTTAGGAAGCTTTCTTGGACATAATTGACAAATTCCACCCTGTCTGGGCCTTTTACACTGTGGCTGGCCCAGTCAGTACAGGGGAAATTAAAATCTTCAACCAATACTGCTCTATTATTCCTACAGATTATCTGCAATCTCTATACACAACTGCTCCTCTAGTAGCTGCTGGCAATTTGGGGGCGTATAATCTAGTCCCAACAGAGTGACCATCCCCTTGTTTCTAAGTTCTAACCACATGGCATCATTTGATGACCCCTTAAGAGTATCCTCTCTAAGCATTGCTGTTATGTCCTCCATTATCAAAAGGGCAACTCCCCCTCCTCTGCTAGGCCCGAAACGTCAGCTTTTGTGCTCCTGAGGTGCTGCTAGGCCTGCTGTGTTCATCCAGCCTCACATTTTATTAACTCCCCCTCCTCGCTTATTTGTAGTCCTGTCAGGCCTGTAGCTTCTGTATAGCTGCCATACCTGTCCTTCTCTCAGCCATGTTTCTGTTATGGCTATAATATCCCAGTCCTCAGAGCCAGTCCATGCTCTGAGCTTATCTGCCTTACCAGGCAGGCCTTGTGGATTGAAATGAATGCACTTTAAACCAGGAGTCCTTTCCCTGCTTTTACTGTGCCCCTGGCTATCCTGAATAGTAAACTTGCTTTTGATGGTTAATGTATTTTCCCCTGACTCCTCAGTGGCCCCTGCCTTATTCAGAGTCCCAACCCCCTGCTAACTGGTTTAAACCCTCCTGGGTAATACTAGCAAATGCACCCTCCCTGTAAGAACATTGGCCCCCCTCCCAGTTCAAGTGCGACCTGTCCCTTTTGTACAGGTCACCAGAAGAGATCCCAATGATCCAAGAACTGAAAATCCTGCTTCTTACACCAGCTGCTTAGCCACACATTCACTTGGCTTATCTTTCTATTATCTATTGTCACTGGCAGGTGGCACTGGGAGTAAGCTGGAGATCGCTACCCTTGAAGTCCTGCTTTTTAATTTCTTACTTAACTCCCTATACTTATTTTGCAAGACCCGATCTCTTTGCCTACATATGTCATTTGTACCAATGTGCATAATTATCTCTAGCTGTTCACCTTCCCCCTTCAGAATGTTCTGAAACTACTCAAGAGACATCTTGACTTTGGCATCCGGGAGGCAACACATCATCCTGATATCTCTTCTGCAGCCGCAGAATCTCCTGTCTGTCCCCCTCAACTGAGTCTCATCGGTATCGCTCTGTCTGACTGCACCCTTTCCCTCTGAGCCTCAGAGCCGATCACAGTGCCACTGACCTGACTGCTGCTGCTAGCTCCCGAAAGGTCATTTCCCCCCCAACAGAATCCAAAGTGGTATACCTGTTATTGAGGAATGGCCACAGGGAACCCTGCAATATCTGCCTTCACCACCACCGCACCCCCCCCCAACCTACAGCCTGCACCTTAGGAGTGCCCACTTCACTATAGCTCTTATTAATGATGTTCTCTGCACCCCAGATGATCCCGAGTGTATCCAGCTCCAGTTCCCTAACACGGTCTGTCCGGAACTGCAGTCAGGTGCACTTCTCGCAGGTGTAGCCACCAGTGACCCTGGAAGTCTCCCTGATCTCCAACATCCTGCAAGAGGAGCAGACCATTGCCCTCAGTCCAGACAGAAAAAGAGTAGAATTCCCTGTACCCCTGTTTAACATCCTCATGCCAAAACTTCTCAAGCAATGGCCTCAACACTTCAATTGTAATGCTGGCCCAGTCTCTTAATGGCTGCTCCCTTGTACACTTTTACCTTGCTAATTATAGACCACACAGTGTGGAGCTAGAGGCACACATCAGAGGAGCAGAAAAGTTGAGGTTTTAGTTCAGGACCCTCCTTATCTTCCTTACAGAGTCATTTTTTTGGTCAGGGAAGGTGGGAAACACCAATGTAATGCTTCAGGTTTAACTACACCTTAACACCAGGTTCTCTCTGACCTGATGTACAGGTGAAGACTGTAGCAATGTCTCAGAATTCTGCTGTGATGACTGTCAGCTGCTATCTTATTCACTGCCCTTCTTCACTGTCTTGCAGGGGTGTCCTGCGGAGATCTCCTGTACAGTCGTGATGACTGTGGCAGTCTCTCAGAATTCCACTGCGATGATTCTTAGCCGCCCTCTGTTTCACTCAAGGGTTGTTCCACCACCCTTGGTTAACGTAGAGGTAAAACAAATTGAAATGTTACAAGATGAATATCCCAGATTGTTTTTTCACTGTTGTGACTAAATCCCAGGCACACAGATTCCTTTTCTTCTCTGTCTAATTCTATGAAACAGTGAGATGATTTGGAGATTCAGTAACTGGAAATAGAAAGAAAGGGATGATGGTAGAGAGAATGCTGATGATATGTTAAGTCATGAATAGAAATGCAACAGACAGATTCAGAATTAAGAGTTATACCACACATCCAACTCAGGAAGAAACAGTATCCTGGTATCTACTTGGAAGACAAAGTATAAATGATGAAATGGAAACCATCACAAATACCAGCTGATGAGGAATAGATAGTGTTCCATCAGCAAGTTGTGCCCAGTATTAAAAGTATTGACTAACATTTCATTTTAATGTCCTGCTAAGTTATCGTATATATTGAAAAAAAGGTCCTAATTTTGACTCCTGAGGACCCCGTGCATACTTAATTCTTTCACGTAAACTTACATCACCACTTTGCCCTTTCTCGTACCTATTCCTGAAATAATGTTGTGCTCATTAATTAAATATCTTTGTCATCACTTTAATACCCATGTATTTCTGTTTTCTGGACAAGTTCTGGACAGAGCTTTATAAAATTATTTTTTTCGACGTCCCTCAATACAGCATCTACTATACTACCTTCATCAAGTCTTTAATTGTTAACCAAAGCACTCAATCCCATTAGCCAGATATGAATTTCCTTTGACAAACGCATGCTAGCTGTGCATTAATTTGGCTTGTTCGTCTGGGGGCTTTGGAATGAGTTGTAGAAAGATATGTGAGAGTTCCTGGGCTCAATTCCCAGCTGAAGCTTCATTGAGGGAACCAAGTGCAATATTTACAGGTTTGTTGATGACGCAAAATTGGACAGTGTTGTGAGGAGGGTGCGAGGAGACGTCAAGGTCATTGGGCAAGTTGAGCATGTGGGCAAACAAAAGGCAGAAGCAGTATAACATGGCCAAATGTAAAGTTATACACTTTGATGTGAAAAACAGTGATGTATTGAGAAGTGTGGATACATAAAGGAAACTAGCTGTCCTTGAAAATTGGTCAGTAAAAATAGGCAAACTGGTGCAGCAGGCAATTAGGAAGACAAATGATATTTGACCTTCATTGCAAGAGAATTTGAATTCAGAAGTAGGGTTGACTTACTGTAGTTATACAAGACCTTAGTAGGACCACACCTGGAGTATTGCATGTGGCTTTGGTCTCCCCACCTAAGAAAATTTTATACTTGCCTTAGAGGCAGTGCATGCGGAGGCTCATTAGGCTGAGAGTAGGGATGGTAGGGCTGTTCTGTGAGAAAAGATTGTTTTGGCTGAGCCCATATTCAGTAGTGGTTAAAAGAATGAAGAGGGATGATTGAAATGTATAAAATTTGAACAGCGCTAAACACAGGCAGAACAATTTCCCAGTTGGGGAGTCTAGAACGAGGAGGCACTGTCTCAAAATACAATGTAGCTCATTTAGGGATAATGGGATCTGCAGATGCTGGAGAATCCAAGATAATAAAGTGTGAAGCTGGATGAACACAGCAGGCCAAGCAGCATCTCAGGAGCACAAAAGCTGACGTTTCGGGCCTAGATCCTTGGCCTGCTGTATTCATCCAGCTTTGCACTTTATTATCGTAGCTCATTTAGGACTGTTATGAGGAAAAATGTCTTCATTTGAAAACAGTGAAACTGTGAATCCTCCACTCCCAGAAGGCTACAGAGGCCAAGTCAGTGAATATATTCCAGGAAGAAATAGGTAAGCGTTTAAATTTTAAAGGCATCAAGGCGAATGGAGAGAAAGCAAGAATGTGGCACTGGGGGCATTCTTAAGAAAGAAATCAGGAAGGCAAAAAGAGTATATGAGATAGCATTGGCAGATAAGGTAGAATCTCTCTGAATTATCATTAACAAATACGTTAAGGACAAGAGGCTAACTAGAGAGGGGGTAAGGCCCCTGAATATCAAGGAGTTTGACTTTGTGTTGTACCCCAGGAGATGGATGTGATACTAAATGAATATTTTGTGTTGGTTGTTACTGTCGAGAAAGAAATGGAGGGTAGAGAGTGCAGAGAAATAAATTTTGATGTTTTAGAAACAATTCACATTACAGAAGAGGAAGTTTGGGAGGTCTTAGAGAATATGAAGATAGATAAATCTCCAGTACCTGATCTAATGTATCACAGAATGTTGTGGGAAATAAGGGAGGAAATTTTGAGACTCCTTGCAGAAATATTTTCAGCATCTATAACTATGGTTGGGTGCCTGATGACTGGAGGGTGGCTAAGGAGTGTTGTACCTTTGTCTAATTCTGTTCAAATTTTATACATTTCAATCAAAGAAACCGGGGAACGATAGACCTCTGAGTCTGACTTTGGTTGTGGGTAAATTGTTGGAGGTGATTATAAAAGATAGAATTGATGGACATTTAGGGATGCAAAAATTGATTAGGGATAGTCAGCATGGTTTGAAACAAAGAAACCTACAGCACAGGAACAGGCCCTTCGGCCCTCCAAGCCTGCGCCGATCAAGATCCTCTGTCTTACCTGTCATCTATTTTCTAACGGTCTGTGTCCATTTGCTCCCTGCCAATCCATGTACCTGTCCAAATATATCTTAAAAGATGCTAACGTGTCTACGTCTACCACCTCCGCTGGCAATGCATTCCAGGCACCCACCACCCTCTGCGTAAAGAACTTGCCACGCATATCTCCCTTAAACTTTCCTCCTCTCACTTTGAACTCATGCAGAAGGAAAATAATGTCTCACAAACTTGATAGGTTTTTGGGGATGTTGATTTGGGCACAGTAGTGGATGTTGTTTATTTAGATTTTAGTAAAGCCTTTGCAAGGTTCTGCAAGGTAAACAATTTGGTGAAGTTCGGTCACATGGGATTCAGGGTGAGCTTGCCTATTGATTACATAAATAGTTTAACGGCAGGAGACTAGAGTGCAGTGGTGGAGGGTTGGTTTTTGGACTGGAAGCCTGTCACCCTTGGTGTTCCACAGGGATCAGTTCTAGATCCTCTTTGTCATTTATATAAATTATTTGGCTAAGAATATAGAAGGCATGGTTAGTCAGTTTGCAGACAATGCTAAAACTGGTGGCAAAGTAGACAGTGAAGAAAGCTTTCTAAGAATACAAAGGGATCTTGATCCAGTGGATCAATGGACTGAAAAATAGCAGATGGAGTTCAGCCTGGATAAATGCAAGGTATTGCATTTTAGTAAAATAAACAAACAAGGGTAGGGCTTACATAATGAATGGTAGGACCTTGGGTAGTGTTGTAGAACAGAGGGACCTAGGGGTTCAAGTACAAAATTCTTTGAAGTTTGCATCACATAGACAGGATGGTTAAAGGGTGTTTGACACACTTGCCTACATTGCTCAATCCTTTGAGTATAGGAGTTGAGAAGTCATGCTGAGGTTGTACAGGACATTGGTGAGGCCCCTTCTGGAATATTGTGTCTAGTTCCGGTTGCCAAGTTATAGGAGGGATACTATTAAGATGAAGAAGGTTCAGAAAAGATTTACCAGGATGTTGCCAGGTATGGATGGCTTAAGTTATTAGAAAGGGCTGGATAGGCTGGGACTTTTTGCACTGGAGGGTGGGAGGTTAAGAGGAGACCTTATAGAAGTTCATAAAATAATGAGGAGTATAGATAGAGTTAGTGGTAGCTGTCTTTTCCTTAGAATGGTGGACTTCAAGCCCAGAGGGCACATTTATAAGGTGAGAGGAGAGAGATTTTAAAAAGACATAGGGGGCGCTTTTCTTATGTAGGGGGTGGTTTACATGTGGAATGAGCTTCCTGAGGAAGAGGTGGATATAGGTACCATTGCAACATTTATAAGACATTTGGATAAGTACATGAATAGGAAAGGTTTGGAGGGATATGAGCCAGGGTTGGGCAGGTGGGACTGGCTTTGGGGTTATGCTCAGCATTGACTGGATGGACAGAAGGGTCTGTTTCCATGCTGTTTGACTGTATGATTTAGAGGATCAGCCATGATTACGGCACAGCAGGTTCAAAGGGCCAAATGACCATCTCCTAGCTTCTATATCTCTATGTTATAAACCCACACTTCTCGAAAAACAGATTAAATTTCCAACCTGTTCCAGTTTTGATAAACTTCTTTGGAACTATAATGTTAACTCTGTTTGTCTGTCTGTCTCTCTCTCTCTCTCGAAATGTTGCCTTATTGTTGATGGTTCCAGCATTTTTTTACTCATATTTTGACTTATGTTACCACTGTCTTTTATCCTAGCACATGTGACACAGCCAAATATCTGAAACTGCTAGTCAACACTACAAAAGATTGTCTCAGCTTCTGAAACAATTGATTCCTCTGTCACTGGCAGTTTTAGCTGTATCATTATCCTTCTTCCTTAAACCATTTCTTATGAACGTGTTGAGTGTTAATATTTATTATCTGACATTTCATTATCCTATAATTACTTTTTATTAATTTGAACCAATAGCTGCTTAGCTTGTCTTCCTATGTTTCCATACAGCTGTTTCAGCAAGTAGTCAGTTTGTCTGAAGGTAAGTATTTGACGGAGAGCCCAAGCCATCAATTCAAACAATAACCTTCTCTCTGTATAATCTGTTGCATTATGAACAGTAACAAGATAGCAAAGCAAACCAAAACACTGTCTGGCAGAAAAGTGGAGTTTTGTGTTATCAAAAAACCCAGACTCTCTTTGAATGGCAGAGCAAACTTGAAAAGTTGAATGGTCTATGTCTGACGCTACATCTTATGAACATATAAGCTAAAATTAATCTCAAGCATAGTCTGACCTTCCTCAGGATCAAGGACCATGGGAGTAGCCATTTTGCTCTCTAAGAGCTGAGCTGCCAGTCAGCCACACTTATCAAGCTCACAAAGAATTTCGTATGGTTCAATAATGTCACCTCTCGTTCTTGTAATCTTGAATAAGTACGAGACTAACTTACTCAATGTCTCCTCATTGGAAAGTCCCAGAAGCCATCACTCAATGCCTGCCCTGCTTAAGCTCATCTGCTGCTGAAACTCTCATCCATTCTAGATTTAGCGATTCCAGTGAACGCCTGACAGTCTCTCACCTTTCATTTGACATCAGCTTGTGTTCATTTAAAACTGTGCTGCCCGTGTTTTAACACAGGTCATGTTCTGTTCACATGTCACCTTTAAACCTATGAAACGGAATTGCCTTCCAGTCTGGTAAATTAACAATTATAAAATGCCTCTGAGGACTAGCCACTGATTCTCCCTGAGCCAACCCTTCCACTCTGCAGCCTTCTGCTTCCCATAAACTGTGAAAGTTTCTTCCTTACTTCTAAGAGAGATAGGGAACTGCCGATGCTGGAGAATCTGAGATAACAGTGTGAAGCTGGATGAACACAGCAGGCCAAGCAGCATCAGTGGAGCAGGAAAGCTTGACATTTCGGGTTGGGACCCTTCTTCAGAAATTTCTAAAAAGGGTCCTGACCCGAAACGTCAAGCTTTCCTGCTACACTGATGCTGCTTGGCCTGCTGTGTTCATCCAGCTTCACACTGTGCTTCCTTACTTCTAATTCTGGCCTCTTCTCAGCCACCATGTTAATTGCTCAATCTTTTGTCACTGTGCGTTGGCCCTGAAATCTGAATTTCTTCAAAAAATCTCTCCACTTCTCCTTCCCGCGATGTCTCTCTCCTGCTCTCTATTTCTCTGCTATTTTTAAATAATACTCCTGAAAACTCCCTCTTTGACCAAGATTTTGATGACCTGACCTGATATTTTCTGTGGTTCAGTGACAGATTTTCCTTCACAAAGCCTTTGTGAAACACTTTGGGACATTCTGCTGTGCTATATTTATAGTATAAATGTAAATTGTTGTTGTTACTATATCCCTTAGTGACCGGATTCCAGTTCTAATTTTTCTGTTGTTATTTATGTGTCTACCTATTAACTACTTTGCTTCTTTTTTATAATCCTTGACATTGTACTTTAATTGGTAGTATGGAACTCTTTTGTCTGCTCTTTCACCAAGGGTGCTGATTTATTCATTCTGGGAGGTTTAAACAGTGAACAAAAGGAGTTTAAGAGAATGGATTAAATAAATTTACAGAAAATTTACAGCACTAGCCTGTGTTTGATCCAAGCTGGAATTGTTGCTGCTTTCGGAATGTCCTCCAAAACTACTTAAGTAAACGTTTTCACTTTCCTATCTTCCTACTTAATGCATTTCCTATTACCATCACTCAATGAAATCTTAAACCCTTTGCCCCATTCACATTCCAGAAACTGGGATCTGTAAAGTTTATGACATTACTCATGCAGTGTTTTGCCCCGTGTTCTCCCCTATTTATGGAATTTTAGTAACCAGTGCACATCCCAAATCACATTTTGTTGGAACCAAGGTGCAGCTTTTCATTGTCTTAGAAGTACTCCCAGTGATTTTAGTAGAAGGGCTAAAGTGTGTACTCTGGCTTACTGTTCTAAGAGCTCTTTGGCATTGTTATGGAGCAATATTGCTCTCCACTGTTCTGTTGGCAGCTGTAAAGTTCAAAGTGAGAGCGAAGCTGAAGCTTCTAAGTCTGATATCTGACCCGTGATCAATTTTAGGACATGGCTCGATTGTTGCCATGGAGAACTTTACTCTTAACTGCATAGCAACAGGGATTGAATATATGAATTCACTAGTTCTTTTTCACAGCATTGTGCGATCATAGAACGCGGAACACGCCCTTCGGCCCTCGATGTTGCACCGACCTGTGAACTAATCTAAGCCCCTCCCCCTACACGCTCCCATCATCATCCATATGCTTATCCAAGGACTGTATAAATGCCCCTAATGTGGCTGAGTAAACTACATTGGCAGGCAGGGTGTTCCACGCCCTTACCACTCTCTGAGTAAAGAACCTGCCTCTGACATCTGTCTTAAATCTATCACCCCTCAATTTGTAGCTATGCCCCCTTGTACAAGCTGAAGTCATGATCCTCAGAAAAAGACTCTCACTGTCCACCCTATCTAATTCTCTGATCATCTTGTATATCTCTATTAAATCCCCTCTTAGCCTCCTCCTCTCCAATGAGAACAGACCCTCGGCCTTTCTTCATAGGGCCTGCGCTCCAGACCAGGCAACATCCTGGTGAATCTCCTCTGCACCTTTTCCAATGCTTCCATATCCTTCTTGTAATGGGGTGACCAGAACTGCACACGATCATCCTTAGAAATTCTATAAATTGTTAATCATTCTTTTACCCAAACTTTATAGGTTTTGACATTGCTTCAGTGGAGGCAGGAGTTGATTTTAAGCAGAGGAGCTTCATAATCATACATTCAGACAAGAGCTGTCGATATAATGTGATTCTGGTCCCAACAAGTAGGCTTTTGCAGAAAGCATATGAAAAAAGACCCAGCTGTGGACCGTGAAGTTTACAGTCTCAGGAAGATATAGGAAATGCTTTGCAATTTAAATGGAGTTTGACTTTTTGGTTCAATTGTAACCATGGACAAAGTCCATCTGTTATTGCTCGGATAGGCATTGTTTGCTGTGGACTGAAAAGAGAATTGCTCAAACATACAGCAGAGAAAAAAGGTGAGTTTAAATATAAACAAGAATTCACATTTTACGCTGAACCTGTTTGGATTTCTAACTCCTTACTAATGATTGTTCATACACGTTAGGAACACAAATAAGTCATTTAGCACCAACAAACAAACTTTGGAGTTTGACTCTATTCAACAAATCAACAAACAAATTAAAGACAACTCTTACATGTGCAAGGCTATATTTACATGCTGTTGAGGTGCCAGGAGTGTTTAGTAACTGAATGGACCCCTGTTTAACTTCATTAGAAACAGTTCAAAGAATGATCTTTACCCACTGCAGTTTGGCGGCAGCTGCCCCAAGCTTTCATGCTCCCCTCAGCACGTAGTGCTGGATCCTGGAATCTGCCAGTCTGCAGCATTTGGTCAAGGTCACCACTTTGCTCTGGAAGACCAGCAGGTTTCAGGCACACCAAAGAACCCCCCTTCACCAAGCTAACCGTCCTGCAGGCATGGATGATGTTTCTCTCAGTGTGCATCCCGGGGAATGAATCGTAGAGCACAGACTGTTGTGTCAGTGACCTGCGCGGGACGAACTTCAACAATGACCACTGCATCTTTCTTCCAACTTCCTTTGAAAAGCCACATTCCAGTTGGAGATGTGTGACAGTCTCAACTCCCCCATATCTGCTTAGAGTGCAGTGTGCAGTGGCACAGACCAGTGTATATGATGCACCTCACAGGTAGTGCCCCTCTCACCACCAGCCAAGCATTGTCTTGGTGCTTGTTGGAAAGTTCTGGTGATGAGGCATTCTGTTAAATGTCTTTGGCAATCTGCTCAGGGAACCATGTGACCGGAGCCACCCTTTCCTTTTCCCACAGGTTCTCAAGCACATTACATGCTGACCACTTCCTAATGGACTTGTGGTCAAAGGTATTTTTCTTTGTAAGTTTCTCCACGAAGGACAGGTGATATGGAATTGTTCAAGTATTTGCAGTGTTTCACAGTAAGGACAGTCCCATCCTTCAGAATACAAGGGCCAAGTAAAACCTCAGTATGCAGTGAAACTTCTTGTTTTCATACCGAGGGTCTACACACACAAAAGTCACGATTAGGATGGGGGTAGCATTGGGTGCATTCTTCCCCCTTATCCAGTGTTTTGTATGTGGTGTCCCTGTGGATTCGACTTATCTTAGATCTCCAGATGAAGTGGAATATGGCTCGGGTGGCTGCAATAACACAGTCTCAGGGGAATATTGCACCATATACAACAACGGAGAGAGTGCCTTTTAGTGGTGACCAGATTTCTACCCACAATGGAGAGGGAGAGGTGTTCCCAAAAGACCAATTTCTACCTCACCTTGGCATTGTGCTCCGCTGAAGATTTTGCACACACCCCAGCTGCTCCAAATCATATTTTCAGCAGCTTCAGGTAATCTGCCCTGACTGTGAAGGGGACAAAAGATTGGTTGGCCCAGTTCCCAAAGCACGGGGCCTCGCTCTGGCCTTGATTTGACACTGTTTTCTGGCTTGCATCCTTCCTGATGGACACAGCTATGGCTCTAGACAACACACAAACAAGGCAGGAGAGAATGGGCAGCCCTGCCTGACTCAAGATCTGATTGGGACGCTTTCTGATTCCTACCCGTTGATTGAGACTTCAGGAATGATGCTCGTGTAGAGCAGTCGGATCCAGTTGTGAATTCCCTCTCGAACTCCCACTTTGGAAAGCATGTCCTGCATGTAGATGTGTGATATCCTGTTAAAGGCCGTCTCCTGATTCAGGCTGTTGGGGCAGGCGTCCACTCCCCTGTCCTGCATAAAGGTGATTGTATATCAGAGGAGTGTGAAACTGTCACAGTGTAGCACCATTATGTGGGCAAGTGGTCAGCTCTGCATTACATTTACCTCATGATTCAGGGAACCTCACGGATTTGTCTTCCTCTTTTGAATTTGGTCAGGTTCCGGTCCCTCATTTTAGTAAGCCTCATTCAAATTATTTGGTCACTGGTCGACAGGTGGCATAAGTTCAAATGCTCGATCTGATTTTGACCCCAATGTCATTTCTCCATGTTTTCTGTATTGGCAGATGTTGGAATTTGAATTCAATAAATATCTGGAATTAAAAGCCGAATGATAACCAGAGTACCATTGTTAGTTGTCTTGAAAAACCCATTGGGTTCACTCATGTCCTTTAGACAAGTAACTGCCTTACCTATCTGGTCTGTTCGACATGTGACTGCAGACCCACAGCAATATGGTTGACCTCAGCAATTAGCGATGGGCAATAAATGGTGTTCTAGCCAGCAATACCCTTAACCTGTGAATAATAGTTTTTAAGGTTTGCATTGTGCCTAAACACTTGGTTGACAGAACAACCTTCAGCTTTCCAAGCATGTCGAAGCACGGATACATCAGGATGTTCAGGCTGTCATTACTGCTCATTGCTGAAATTTACAGCCTGATGGAAAGAGCATTCTATTTCATTGAACATGCATCAGCAATGTACGAGCACCTGTCTGTCACTGGATGGCGATCCTAACCTCCGCTTTCTGCTTCTGTCATATTATGTGTTCACTTTCCCTAAATGTGGTTGTGAGAAGGTACTAGGTCGAGGGCATTGTTTCTGAGATGCACATGTGAGACCCCAGGAGAGAGAAGGTGGTGTGGAGTTGCAAGGTGTTTCATCCTGCAGAGTGTTGTTGTAGAAGAATGCTGGCAAAGCAGTATTCAGGGCCTGACACCAGGCAGTGTTCAGCCATCATCTGTCTTGCAGCGTGAGATCCTTGCTCTTTAGCTCTTGTAATGCTGTACCTCTTCAATTAGTCACTTTCCCCCCACCAGAATGAATGTACTTTCATGCCCACCCTCCCTAACTGGTTGAAGAACCCAGAGGCTGGGTGCTGATGAAAGAGCCTCAACTACTCTCCCATTATTAAAGCCTGGTTCCAAGCATTCCAGAGTATAGAGTGCAGAGATTCCACTCAGTAGGATAGCCGTTTTATTCACATGTTCCTGTCATGATTCCCTTAGTGATGGAATGAAATACATTTGACATAAGCAATTCAGAAGTACATGTGGCCAATCCCTGGAATGTGGTTAGAGGGAGGAAACATTGAGTTGTATTTATTGGTATCTAGAAGAATAAGAGATGAATTTTAACACATTTCTAATCTTAAATCAATAATTTCTGGGAAGGCTGAATATCATCTTACAAATATGCAGTGTATATCTAAAGATCCACAATTTACATATGTACATCAACCAGCATAAAGATTACACATTAATGTCTTTCCAGACTAAAGACTTAGGCTAGTTCTCCACAAACATATGTGCACAATGTGTGATCAAGGTGCACATTCATTTAAATTAACTGTTTGGAAAGCATGATCGTCACAAAAGCAAAAGCTGCTTGCAGGAAAAATTGCAGACTCATTCTTTCTGAACTGACTTCTAATGTTTTCTTCCCCATTAATTGGCACTCCAATACTAGATACCAGGTTTTTCACTAAATTGATAAAGCACGTTGGAACCAATATACCAGTGGGAAAATATTTCTACCAATTTTCAATCTGCTGCTGTGCTCTTAATTCATTTCAAATTGATCCTAGTACTAACATTTGGGCTTAATGTTGTGTAAGCCAAGTTGCTGTTTCCAAAAGCAATTGGCTTTTCAAGAAATAACATCTTTATGATTATGACATTGTCAGAACGTTAACAACTGTACTGAGTCAAAGCATCATTAGATCACAGCTATCCTCTTACCACAATGCACACCTGAAAACGAGGCTTCAAAAGTCAGCTACAGCACATGGCTGTCAAATTCAGATCTGTGAGGATTATAAAATTAAATATTTGCTGATTTTCTAAGATATGTCCCACAGCATTTCATATACTCCTCTATCTCATCTCAAATGTTTCAAAGGAATCTTTTTGTTAACATCATGCAAAAATAAGGAGAAATTAAATATAAACTTGCAAATATGAAAGAAGTATAAAGAGAACAGTTATTTAAGCCATTTTAGTAACTAAGGAGTCTAAATTCCAAATGCAGTCTCATCAGTCAGTGACATACCTGCAGACTGGACTAGCATTACTTCCACATTCCACACAATGGTCTAATATTGGTGTCTCCAGTGAACCTCTTCCCATTTTATCACAACCCCCGTCGCTTCGCCTGATTTAACAGCCAATTTAAAATTAGATCTCTACTCCCATCATCCTTATGATTCTTCATTTAAAATATTCCCCACCATGCTCCTCTATTAAACTAAATCCCTACCACCAGTAGAGTCTCACAAACTGAAGTACTCCAAAACCAACTTCTCCCCTGCCCTTCAAAATGTTTCCTTCTTCGATATCCTTCTGGCCTTTAAAACATAACCCAGTTTGGATTTATTGAATCCACTTTCTTTCGACTTGGTGTTGTCCTCCTGGCCCTGTGTCTAGTCTTCTTGGAGTTAAGACAGAACCTCAAAGGTTGATTCACATTATGATGTTGTGAGAAATTTAGAGAATTGGGAACAATTTGGTATGGATTGTCATCTAAACTGAAGGACAGCTGAATTAACTTTGGTGCCGAAATTTTAACTGTAGTCTTTCATGTAGTCTTTCAAAATTAACATCTATTAAGAATTTAAAAGTCAAAGAACTGCAAGTGCTGGAAATTAGAAACAGAATCAAAAATTGATAGCAAAACTCAGCCGATCTCAAACATCTGTGGAGAGAAAGCAGAGTTAATGTTTCAGGTCCAGTGACCCTTCTTCAGAACAAAAACAGCAGCTTCTGGATAAGCTGTGCAGGTCTGACAGCAGCTATGAAAGACTCAACTAACAACTTGTCAGTTCTTGTGTGGAAAGTCAGACATTTTGCTGTCATTTGGGGGGTCATCTTGTGAACTGGATTGAGTGTGAGCAAATGCCATTTTCCTTAAAACTCTTTTGGGAAATGATAGTAGTATTTCCCTCCCAAACAAACCATCTCAGAAGTAGGGACAGGTGTTCTGCCAAATTTGACCTGAATTCAAAGGAAAATGTTTTGCCGTGACAGTAGCTGAGTTGATAGAGCTTTGTTAGTTGAATGATTGACATATTTTCCTGCTCGGGTGGCGGTCATCTACCATTATTAACCCATTTAATTCACATAGATTATTGACATTTCAGATTTTAACAAAAAAAGGTTCCATGCAAACAGTTTAAAATGTTTGTAAGCAAGTACTCAAAAGTGACTAATACTAAGAAAGGAACCATATACTCTGATAAATCATTTGTATCAGGGGCTCAGCAATAGCGAAGGCCAGTGAAGCCACAAGCCACCCATGAAAGCCTGGAATGTCATTTATCAAGCAAACAACTAACACGAACGAAACTGGGTTAAAGAGAGGACCTTTCAAAGATAAAGGATATTTATCCAGGATGGTATTGGGAGTTGGCGTCAATATCTCTCATACCAGGATCATTCAATATAGCTGATGGGAGCTATCACCCAGTGGCTGGAGAACCAGCAAGGTTTTTCCTTTAAGGAAAAACCAGCTGCTTTTAATGCTGACACTTAACTGCACCATGACAGACCTTCCTCAGGATCACAGACTTTGGGAGGAGACACCTGCCCTTTAAGAGCTGAACTGCCGGTCAATCAGAGGTCAGCAACTTGAAAATCTGCCAAAGAATCTTACATGTTTCAATAAGGTCACCTCTCATTCTTCTAATCTCCAATAAATACAAGGCCAATTTACTCGATCTGACCTCATAAGAAAATCCCAGCAGCCATACTCAATGTCAGTCCTGCCTAAGCTCATCTGCTGCTGAAACTCTCATTCATTTCAGATTTCCACACACCCTGTATGGAGTTTGCACATTCTCCCCGTGTCTGCGTGGGTTTCCTCCAGTTTCCACCCACGGTCCAAAGATGTGTGGGTTAGGGTGGATTAGCCATACTAAAGTGTTCAGACATGTGTAAATTAGGTGGGTTGTAGGGGGATGGGTCTGAATGGGACGCTCTGTGGGTCGGTGTGGACTTGTTGGGCTGAAGGGCCTGTTTCCATGCTGTAGAGATTCTATGATCTAGCGATTCCAGTGGATGCTCAACAGCCTCCCACCTTTCACTTGACACCAACTTATGTTCATCCAAAGCTCTGCTACCCGTAATTAAATTGAGATCATGTTCTGTTCACTTGTCACCCTTACTTTGTTGACCTCCATTCTGGTAAAATGTGAGTTCTAAAATGTCACTGTGACTCCCCGAGTAACCCTGTTCTGTTCCTTCTAATGCAGCCCTCTCTCAGCCACAATTTTAATTGCTCCACCTTTAGTTGCTATAGCGGAATCATAAAATCTGAAGTCCTACGGAAAATTTCTCTGCTTCTGTCTGCATCAATCTCTGTCTCTTTCTTGTTTCTCCTTTTTCTGCCATTCTTTAAAATGCTACTTAAACCTCACTCTTTGACCAAGATTTTGATCACCGAACCTGAGATCCCCTGTGGTTCAGTGGCAGACGTTCCTTGACAATACCTTTCAGAAAAACTTTGGGACATTCTGCTGTGCTAAAAGCACTCTATAAATGTAAATTGTTGTTGTTGTTGCTGAATCCCTCAGTGACATGATTCCTGTTCGGAATTTTCTTTTGCCATTCGGGTACCCACCTATAAAAAAATTTGCTGCTGCCCTTCCTTATCCTGGATTTTGGGAGTATGGAAATTCTATGTCTGCTAGTTCACTGAGGGCATTAATATTTTCCGTATGGAAGGTTTAAACAGTGGACAAAAGGAACTGAACAGAACAGATTATGTAAATGTACAGAAAACCTACAGCACCATGTCATGCTTGGTCTATGCTGGAGTTGTTGCTCTGTAAGAGCCTCTTAGGAAACAAATTGAGCAAACTTTCTCACTTTCTTGGCTTCCTCCTTAATGCGTCTCCTGGTACTCTTGACCCCTCCCTTGCCCTTGATGCTCTCACTGATTCAGAATCTGTTCATCTCAGCCTTGAATAGACTTAACGACCCAATCTTAATGGTCATCTGCTGCTGAAACTCTCATCTGTGCTTCTGCAATCCCCAGATCTGGCTATTCCAATAGATGCCTGATGAGCCTCCACCTACACCCACCCCCACCCACCACCATTTGACTTAAAACTTCTGTTCTTTCAAAACTAACTGCCCATATTTTAACGCAGGTCATGTTCCCATGTTACCATTGTGCTTGCTGACCTAATTACCTTACAGTCTGGTAAAACGTCAATTCCAGTTGCCTCTGTGGACTTGGCAATCATCACTCCACCATAAACCCTCCTGTGGCCAATCTGTTCCTGTCCTACAAACATTTAAAATCTCTGTTTATTTCTATTTCTGGCCATTTACTCAGCCAAGAGTTTAATTGTTCCACCTTTAGTTGCTGTGTCTTGGCCTGAAAATCTGAATTCGTTCAAATGAATTTAACGTGGTACTATGGAATTTCTGTCTGCTGTTTCATTGAGAGTCTTAATGTATTTATTCAAGGAGCTTAAATGGTGAGCAAAAGGAATTTAACAGAATGGATTGTAGCTTTACTATTCAGTTGTTGGACATGAGTATTTTTGGGTGGGACAGCATATAGCGACTGTCCATGGTTGTCCTTGAGAAAGTGGTAGTTGCTTTCTTGAACCACTGCAGACCACATGCTGTATTTCATCACAAACTTGAGTATACCATCACAATGCTGACTTGTGCCTTCTAGATGGTAGTAGACAGGCTTTGGGTAAACAGGAGGTCAGTTACTCACCTGTAACCAACACTACAAGCCCGTGGTTGACTTATACTGCTGTTGATGCTCCTCTAAAATTTCTTAATCAAACTTTATCATTTCTCCTTATCGCATCTGTAACACCTACTTCTCAACGAAATTTCAAACCTTTCACTTTATTCCGTTCAATTTCCAGGAGTTAGGCTCCTGTCAACTTTATGATCAGAGACAATGGGAACTGCAGATGCTGGAGAATCCGAGATAACAAAGTGTGAAGCTGGATGAACACAGCGGGCCAAGCAGCATCTTTGGAGCACAAAAGCTGACGTTTTGGGCCTAGACCCTTCATCTGATGAAGGGTCTAGGCCCAAACCGCCAGCTTTTGTGCTCCTAACATGCTGCTTGGCCTGCTGTGTTCATCCAGCTTTACACTTTGTATCTCTGTTGACTTTATGAGCTTATTTATGCAGTGTTTTCTCCTGTGTTCTCTCATATTTATGGAATTCTAGTAACCAGTGCAGATGCAGATCACAGTTAATTGGAACTAAGGTTCTGCACTTTGTTCTCTTCGAAGTCCTCCCAATGATTTTAACAGAAGGGCTGAGGTCTGCATTCAGCGGTTCACCGCTGTCATGCCACAACAATGCTCTCTAGTGTTCTATCTGCAGCTGAAAATGAAATGTTTGCATTCAGCAAGTTGAAGGTAAGAGTGAAACTGAAGCTTTCAAATCAGACATCCACCCTCTGCTCAATTTTAAGACCTGGCTTGATTGTTGCCATGGAGAACACTGCTTTCATTTACGATTCACAATGCAGTGTCATTCCGATCCCTGCAAGATCCCTGCAGAAAACCTGTAAAAAAAAGACCCAGCTGTGGAGCGAGAAATTTACAACCTCAGGAAAATATAGGAAATGCTTTGCAATTTAAATGGAATTAAACTTTTTGGTTCAGTGGTAACCATGAACAAAATCTAGGCCCGAAACTTCAGCTTTTGTGCTCCTAAGATGCTGTTTGGCCTGCTGCGTTCATCCAGCTCCACACTTTGTTATCTCGGATTCTCCAGCATCTGCATTTCCCATTATCTCGTGAACAAAGTCTATCTGTCTATTGATCCGATAGGCATTGTTTGCTGTGGACTGAAAAGAGAATTGCTGGAACATGCAGCAGAGAGAAAAGGCAAGTTTAAATATCAGCAAGAATTCACATTTTACTCTGAATCTGTTTGGATTTCTAACTCCTTACTAATGAACCTTCATAAAGGTTAGGAACAAGAATAGGTCATTTAGCACCAACCAAGTTGTACCATTTCATAAGACCATAGTGATTTTGTCCTTCCAAATATTCAGACACTTACATCACCTTTTTATTCACAGAAATTCAAAGGCTCATAATCCTCTGAGAGAAAAAAAATTGCATTTCATCTCATGTTCAATGGATGAACCCTAGATTGTACCAGGAGGGAGACACCCTGCCAACATCCAGCCTGCCAAGCCCCTCAGATTTAATATGTTTAAATCAAGTTGTATCTCATTCTTCTAAACACCACTCAAAGAAAGCCTAAACTTATTCGACATTTGAATATCCTCTTCTGAGAGCTGATTGAAACCTTCTTTTAATGTTTGCATTCCGAACATTGCTTTGGCTCAAAAGATGTCCGTGTACAACAGCTTACAGCTGAGTTTACAGTCTCCTGTGATTTCTTTTTCAAGAATCTCAAATGCAAGTTTGTTCTGTGTAACAGCATGTGGAGAAAACAAGCAAACATTACCATTTGACTCTATCCAGGAAACAAACCAAAGACACCTCTTTCTTTTGCAAGACTATATTTACATGCATTTAAGGCACCAGGAGAGTTTTTGGTAGCTGAACAGACCCCCATTTAACTTAAGCAGAAAGAGTTCAGACAATGGTCTTTCCCCACCGTATCTTGGTGGCAGCTGCCCCAAGCTTTAGTGTGTCCCTCACCATGTAGTCCTGACTTTGAAATGTACCAGTCTCAACACTTGGTCAAGGTCAACTCTTTGCTCTGGAAGACCGGCAGTTAAAAACACACCAGAGTGCCTTTCACCAAGTTAATGGTCATCCAGGCACAGTCGATGTTTTTCTCAGTGTGTTTCCTAGGGAACAGACTGTAGAGCACAGAGTGTTGTGTCAGTGTCCTGCTGGGGACGAACTGCAACAATATCAATGGCATCTTTCTCCAGACTTCATTAAATACCCACATTCCCTTCATAGATGTGTGACTGTCTCAACTCCCCTGTAGCTGCTTGGAAGGCAGTGTGCAGTGGCACAGACTGACCAGGCGAATATGACACAACTCACAGGTATTGCCCAACTCACCACCAGCCAAGTGTCATCTTGGTGCTTGTTAGAAAGTTCTTGTGATGAGGCATTCTGCCAAATGTCTTTGGCAGTCTGCTCAGGGAACCATGTGACAGGATCCACCCTCTCCTTTTCCCACAGGTTCTCAAGCACACTACGTGCTGACCACTTCCTAATGGACATGTGGTCAAAGGTATTTTTTGTTGTGAGTTTCTCCACGAAGGACAGGTGATATGGAATTGTTCAACTATTTGCAGTGTTCCACAGCAGTGAGGCCAGTCCCATCCTTCAGAACACAAGGGCCAAGTAGAACCTCAACATGCAGTGACACTTCATGTTTGCACATCGAGGGTCTACGCACAGCTTGATGCAGCTGCACACAGTGGTGACCATTAGGACGGGGTTGGTGTTGGGTGCATTCTTCCCCCTTACCCAGTGTTTTGTACATGGTGCCCCTGTGGATTCAACTCATCTTAGATCTCCAGCTGAAGTGGAACATGGCTCGGATGACTGCAGCGACACAGTTTCAGGGGAATGACCCAGACCTGCAACATATACAACAACAGAGAGAGTGCCTTTTACCCGGTGACCAGATTTTTACCCACAATGGAGAGAGAGTGGTGTTCCCAAAAGACCAATTTCTACCTCACCTTGGTAATGTGCTCCTCCCAAGATTTTGCACACACCCCAGCTGCTCCAAGTCATATTTTCAGCACCTTCAGGTAATCTGCCCTGATGGTGATGGGTATAAAGGATTGGTTGGCTCAGTTCCCAGAGCACATGGCCTCGCTTTTTCCTTGATTTGACTTGGCACCTGACACCAGTTCAAACTGGTTGCAGATGCTCATGAGTCTGCACACTGACAGTAGATCAAAGCAGAAAACTGTGACATCATTCATGTATGCCTCCTGGAATACTCACTGCTTTCAGGCTCACATCCTTCCTGATGGCCTTAGCAGACAAACAAGGCAGGAGAGAATGGGCAGCCCTGCTTGACTCGAGATCTGATCGGGAACCTTTCTGATTCCTACTCATTGATTGAGACTGCAGGAACGATGCTTGTGTAGAGCAGTCGGATCCAGTTGTGAATTCCCTCCCAAAATCCTGCTTTGGAAAGCATGTCCTGCATGTAGATGTGTGATATTCTGTCAAAGGCCGTCTCCTGATTCAGGCTGTTGGGGCAGGCGTCCACTCCCCTGTCCTGCATAAAGGTGATTGTATCTCAGAGGAGTGTGAAACTCTCAGAGTGTAGCACCATTATGTGGGCAAGTGGTCAGCTTTGCACTACATTTACCTCATGATTCAGGGAACCTCACGGATTTGTCTTCCTCTTTTGAATTTGGTCAGGTTCCGGTCCCTCGTTTTAGTAAGCCTCATTCAAATTATTTGGTCACTGGTCGACAGGTGGCATAAGTTCAAATGCTCAATCTAATTTTGACCCCAATGTAATTTCTCCATGTTTTCTGCATTGGCAGATGTTGGAATTTGAATTCAATAAATATCTGGAATTAAAAGCCGAATGATAACCAGAGTACCATTGTTGGCTGTCTCGAAAAACCCATTCGGTTCACTAATGCCCTTTAGACAATTGCCTAGCTTACCTGAGATAACAAGGTGTAGAGCTGGATGAACACAGCAGGCCAAGCAGCATCAGAGGAGCAGGAAGGCTGATGTTTCAGCCCTAGCCCCTCCATTTTTTTTCTGAAGAAGGGTCTAAGCCGAAAATGTCAGCCTTCCTGCTCCTCTGATGCTGCTTGGCCTGCTGTGTTCATCCAGCTCTACATCTTGTTATCTCAGATTCTCCAGCATCTGTACTTCCTTTTATCTCTGCCTTGCATACCTGGTCTGGTCAACATGTGACTGCAGGCCCACAGCAATGTGGTTGACCTTCGCAATTAGAGATGGGCAATAAATAGAGTTCAAGCCAGCAATGCCCTTATCCTGTGAATAGTTTTTCAGGTTTGCATTGTGCCTAAACATTTGGTTGACAGAACAACCTTCAGCTTTCCACGTATGTCTGAGCACTGATCCTTCAGGATGTTTAGCCTGTCATTTCTGTATCTTTGCTGAAATTTGCAGCCTGATGGAGACAGCATTCTATTTCATTCAACATGCATTAGCAATGCCTGAACAGCTATCTGTCGTTGGATGGCTACCCTAACCTCCACTTTCTGCTTCTGTCAAATTGTGTGCTCACTTTCCCTGAATGTGGGTTTGAGAAGTTAATAGGTCAAGAGTGTTGTTTCTGTGAAGCAGATGTGAGGCCCCAGGTGAGAGAAGGTGGTGTGGAGTTGCAAGGTATTTCATCCTGCAGAATGCTGTTGCAGAAGAATGCTGAGAGAGGCAGTATTCAGGGTCTGGCACCAGACAATGTTCAGCCATTTCCTGTCTTGCAGTGTGAGGTCCTTGCTCTTCAATTAGTAATTTCCACCCCCCACCAGATGGCTGTACTGTCATGCCCACCCACCATAATTGGTTAAGAACCCAGAGGCTGGGTGCCAATGAAAGACCCTCAGCTAATCGCCCATTATTAAAACCAGGCTCCACCCTGGAAGTAATCTAAGCATTCCAACAGGGATAGAGTAGGGAGATTCCACTCCAAATCCCTGTATGAGGTAGATTTCAATAGGATGGCCAGTTTTTCATATGATCCTATTATGGTTCCTTTAGTGACGGAATGAAATACATTTAACATAAGCAATTCAGAAGTTCACGTGGCCAGTCCCTGGAATGAAGACGTGTGAGGGAGGAAACATTGAGTCTATATTTAAGTCTAATCTAGGTGGACATTTATTCCAATTAACTGTTTGGAGACCATGGGCGTCACAAAAGCAATAGCTGGTTCTAGTAAAAATTGCAGACTGACTCTTTCTGAATAAACGTCTAATGTTTCCAGATATACTAACTTTTCCCTGTTATTTGCACCCCAGTACGAGATCTAGATTTTCTGGAACCGATAGACCAGAGGGAAAATAGTTCTTACAATTTTCAATCTACTTGTGTTCTTAATTCCTTTCAAATTGATCCCAGTTCTAATACTTTAGCCCAATGTTGTCTAAGCCAATTTGCTCTTTCCAAAAGTAATTGGGTGTTCAAGGAATGACATGCTTATCGTTATACATTGTCAGGATGTTTGTGACAATACTGAGCCAAAGCATCATTAGATCACATCTACCCTCTCTACCACAATTTATACTTGAAAACTAGGCTTCAAAAGCCAACTACAGCACATGGCTGTCAAATTCAGTACTGTTAGGATTATAAAAATAAATATTTACTGAGTTTCTAAGATATGTCCTGCAGCTTCTCTATCTCATCTTAAATAAGTTCAAGGTGAAAGAGGAAAGATTTAAAAAGGACCTGAAGAGTAACTTTTTCACAGAGGTTGGTGAATGTATGGAACAAGCTGCCAGAGGAAGTGGTGGTGGTAGAGTACAATCACATCATTTAAAAGCTATCTGGATGGCTATTTGAATAAGAAGAGTTTAGAGGGATATGGGCAAAATGCTGGCAAATGGGACAAAGCCAGATTGAGATGACTGGTTGGTATGGATAAGTTGGACTGAAGTGCCTGTTTCCATGCTGTATGCCTCTAACTCTGACTCTAAAATGTTTCAAATAATCCTTTTGTTTTCCACATGCAAAAATAAGGAGAAATTAAACATAATCTTCCAAATATGAAAGAAGTGTCAAGATAACAGTTAGTTAAGCCATTTTAGTGACTAAAGAGTCTAAATTCAAAATTGCAATCTCATCAGTCATTGATATACCAACAGACTGCACCAGCATTACTGCCACATCCCACACAATGGTCTAATATTGAAGTATCCAATGAACCTCTTCCCATTGCATCACAACCACCTTCACTTGTCATGATTTAACAGCCAATTTAGAATTAGATCTCTACGCCCATCATCCTTATGATTCTTCATTTAAAATATTCCCCACCAGCCCCCTCCCCTAACCTAAATCCCTGCCACCGCTTGAGCCTCATAAAACTGAAGAACTCCAAAACCAACTTCACCCCAGCGTTTCAAAATCTCCTTCCTCCTATATCCATTTGGCCTTTAAAATATAACCCAGTTTGGATTTATTGAATCCACTTTATTTAGACTTGGTGTCATCCTGTTGGCCCTGTATGTAGTCTTCTTAGCGGTAAAACAGAATCTTAAATTTTGATTCACATTATACTGAAATGAGAAATTTAGAGGATTGGAAAACAATTTGTCTTGGTGCTTGTTGGAAAGTTCTGGTGATGCATTTTGCCAAATGTCTTTGACAATCTGCTCAGGGAACCATGTGACAGGACCCACCCTCTCCTTTTCCCACAGGTTCTGAAGCACACAACAGCGCTGACCACTTCCTGATGGACTTGTCATAATAGGTTTAAACAGTGCTCGAAAAATAATAAAACAGAATGGATTGTGTAAATTTTCAGACAGTCTACATCACTGGCTCATGCTTGATTTATACTGGAGGTGTTGTTCTTTTAGGAACCTCCTCCAAATCAACTTAAAATCGAAAGCATAAACAGAAATTGCTGGGCGATCTCAGCAGTAATTATTGCAATCTCTTCCATTCTGAAAAAGAGTTATGGAACCTGAAAGGGTAACTCTGATTTCTCTCCATAGATGCTGCCAGACGTGCTGAGATTTTTCAGCAATTTATTTTTGTTTCTGATTTACAGTATCCACAGGTCTTTCGGATTCTTGCTTCAGAAAACATTTTCACTTTCGGAGATTCATCCTTAATGCATGTGTTACAAACTGAAACTCAACATTTCAACTTCAAATTTCAAATCTTTTGACCCATTCCAGTTCCAGGTATCATGCTCTTGCAGGGTTTTCATCACCATTCATGGAATGTTAGTGACCAGTGCAAATACAAATCACATTTTGTTGGAACCATGGTGTAACATTTCTTTATTTTCGAAGTTCTGACAATGATTTCAGTAGAAAGGCCAGGTATGTATTCAGTGACACATCGCGCTCAGGGCTCTCTGGCATTGTTAGGCAGCAACACCACCCTCTAGTGTTCCATTAGCAGCTGGAAACAGAATAAGTTCAAGGTGAGAATAAAGTTGAACTTGGACGTCTGCGTTCCGAATCCAGCTCAACTTTAGAACATGGCTTTGTGGCTCCAATGGAGGACATTTACTTTCAATTGGAATGGACACAGCGACTGCATGTTATGATTCACTCGTTACTTTTGCAGCTCTGTGGGGTGCTTCTTAAAAATTCGATGAATTGTTAGTCATTCTTTTGGCCAAACTTTACAGCTTTTGACGTTGCTTCGGTAGAGGCAGGATTCAATTATTATGCAGAGGAACATCAGAATCACACATTCACACAACACTTCCTTATATTATGTAGTGAGAGTCTGATCCCTACATGGAGGCTTTAACAGAAAGCACGTGAAAACAAACGCAGCTGTGGATGAAGTTTACAGCTTCAAGAAAATGTCAGAAATGCTTTGCATTTTAAATGGAGGTTGACATTTTTGCTTCAATCGAAATCGTGGACAGTCTGTCTCTTATTGAACAGAAACAGAAGTAGCTGCAAAAGCTCAGGAGCATGGGCAGCATCTTTTAAGGTCCAGTGAACATTCCTCAAAACTGTTGTGTTTTTGTTCCTGATTTACACCATCTGCACGTCTTTCAATTTTTATTCTGTCTTTTACAGATATGACCGTACATTGTTGTTGTGAAATAAAAAGAGAATTGCTGGAAACAGAGCAGAGGGAAAAGGTGATTTTAAATAAATCTTTTTTTGTGATATGTATAAATGATTTGTATGTGAACATGGGAGATATGGTCTGTAAATTTGCAGATGACGTCAAAATGAGTGGTGTAGTGGACAGCCAAGAAGAGGACCTCAGAGTACAATGGGACCTTAGTCAGATGAGCCCATGGGCTGAAGAGGGGCAGATGGAATTTAATTTAGATAAATGTGAGGTGCTGCATTTTGGAAAGGCAAATCAGGACAGGACTTATACACTTCATGATAAGCTCCTGGGGAGTATTCCTGTACAAAGTGATCTTGAAGTGCAGGTTCATATTTCCTTGAAAGGAGAGTCGCGGGTAGACAGGATAGTGAAGAAAACGTTTGATATGCTCGCCTTTATTGATCAGTGCATTGTGTATAAGAGTTGGGAGGTCATGTTGAAGCTGCACAGAACATTGGTTAGGCCATTTTTGAAACATTGCATTCAGTTCTGCTCTCTGTGCCATAGGAAGGATGTTGTGAAACTGGAAAGGGTTCAGAAAAGATTAAAAAGATATTGTCAGTGTTGGAGGATTTGAGAAACGCTGAATAGGCTGGGAATACCTTCCTTGGAGCAATGGAGGTTGAAAGATGACCATAAAGAAGTTTATAAAATTATGAGAGGCATGAAGAGTTGATGTCATTTCTCCAGGAGTATGGGCCAAATGCTGGCAAATGGGACTAGGTTAATTTAGGATATTTGGTTGGCATGGATGGGTTAGACTGGCGGGTCTGTACCATACTGTACAACTCTATGAATGAGAATTCATGTTTTACTCTGCACCTGTTTGGATTGCTGACTTCTCACCAACAAACATACATGAAGGTGAGAATCCAGAATAAGTCATTTCGCCCCAGACCTGCTATGCAATTTAACAGGAACAAGGCAATTTGTCCGAAACCACAACATTCCTATTTACCCCTTTGCTTGTGAAGAATCTAACTATCTCTGTGTGAAAAATATTCAGAGACTTTGCTTCAAACACTTCTTCAGCCACAGGAATTCAAGAGAGAAAAAAATGCCTCTCATCTCGGTTTTAAATGGATAGCGTCTCCATTGTCCCAAAATTAGAAACATTTCCTCCAGATTCGGCCTGCCAATCCCCTCATAATCTAATATGTATCAATCAAGTTACATCATATTCTGCTAAAACTCCAGGGAATCAAGCCTAAAGTTATTAGACATTTGACATTCCCCTTCTGAGAGCTGATTGGAACCCCTCTCAATGTTTGCATTCTGAATGTTGATTTGCTCGATAATTGTCAGTGCACAGCTCAGAGTTAACAGCCTGCTATTGTGGCTTAGCAATATCAAGCAATGTCAATATCAAAGGTCATCTCTCCACTACATTTACCTCCTCATTCAGGGAATCTCACAGATTCCTCTTTACCTTTTTGAATTGTTTCTGGCTTTTATCCCTCATTTTAGAACATAGAACATAGAACAGTACAGCACAGAACAGGCCCTTCAGCCCACAATGTTGTGCCGACCATTGATCCTCATGTGTGCACCCTCAAATTTCTGTGACCATATGCATGTCCAGCAGTCTCTTAAATGACCCCAATGACCTTGCTTCTACAACTGCTGCTGGCAACGCATTCCATGCTCTCACAACTCTGTGTAAAGAACCCGCCTCTGACATCCCCTCTATACTTTCCACCAACCAACTTAAAACTATGACCCCTCGTGCTAGCCATTTCTGCCCTGGGAAATAGTCTCTGGCTATCAACTCTATCTATGCCTCTCATTATCTTGTATACCTCAATTAGGTCCCCTCTCCTCCTCCTTTTCTCCAATGAAAAGAGACCAAGCTCAGTCAACCTCTCTTCATAAGATAAGCCCTCCAGTCCAGGCAGCATCCTGGTAAACCTCCTCTGAACCCTCTCCAAAGCATCCACATCTTTCCTATAATACGGCGACCAGAACTGGACGCAGTATTCCAAGTGCGGTCTAACCAAAGCTTTATAGAGCTGCAACAAGATCTCACGACTCCTAAACTCAATCCCCCTGTTAATGAAAGCCAAATTTTAGCCCCTTTCAATTTATTTGGTCACTGGTCAACAGAGGAAGAATGGCATAAGCTCAAGAGGTCAATTTGATTTTGATCCTGGTGTCTTTTCCACATGTCTTATGCATTTTATTGTGAGGAGATGATGGCCCAGCGATTATATCACTGCAATCCTATACCAGAGACCCAGGGAAATTCCCTGTACCCAGAATGAGCATTAATTGCTAACCCTGACAGTGACACCTTCATACCATGAATGAATAAATATAACTTCATGCACTCAGCTCAAGCACATGTTTCACTAACAAACCTTAGCCTTTGTATTGCTGTAGCTCTTCAATTAGTAATTCTCACCTCACTGGAATGGATATACTTGCCTGCTTCAGCTAATCTCACCCATTATGCCAGGATCATGTCCTGCAAATAATCCAAGCATTCCAACAGGGATAGACTAGGAAGATGGCTCTCCAAATCCCTGAATGGGGCATATTTTAACAGGATGTCCAGTTTTAGCAGATATTTTAATGGCGTTTTCCTTTATGCATAGGCCAGTTCTCCACAAATCCATCCACACAAGATCTCATCTAGATGAACTTTCTTTCAGATTAACCATTTGGATGGAATGAGTGTCAGGAAGGAGGAAGCTATATGAAGCATAAATAGCAAACTCATTCCTTCTGAATAAAGCAATGGGCCAGACCAGACTAGCCCCTTCCAAATATTTTCAGAAAGTTGCTTAGACGTTAACTTTTTCTTATTTTAAAGGCAAATGTATGGCTGTGTGTTACAGATGCAATTCTTCTGGGCAAGCTACTCAACACAGCAAAACTGAATTTATTCCAATACCATAGTTAAAATACAACAAAGAAAGACAAACTGAGAGTACCTTAACTATAATGGAAAACTGAACAAACGCTATCATACATAGAGCAACTTACGTGAATTAACTGTTACAAAATAGTAACATTCCATGAACGCACTCCTTGCCGAAAAGGCAAATTCAGAAATCAAATTTTCTCATATGCAATGTCTGCGGAGGAAGAGAACCCCCAGCTTCGAGCTGTAACCGAGAGAGGGCAAGAAATAGCTTCTCCTTCTTCACAACTCCAGCAGCTTCTGTGGAATCCAAAAACTAAGAAAAAGCCTGAAATCCTGGTCTGTAAGAGCTGACCATATCCATCCAGGCTGCTTCTATTGTTCTAAATTTTTAAAAACCCAAGGGCTCATAAACAGTTTACATTACCACAGATTGCTTGTCACCTCTTGTTCAATCCCTCTCCTAAAAGAAACCCGATGAAAATGTAACTCTTAAAGCCATAAAATTCTCACAAACCCCGGCTAAAAACATTAAGCATCCATTCGAAAAGATGGCTTCATTTTTTAAAAACACTTAGTCTTACGCGATCACAATACGGTAACACGTATATATTGTAGTGATTCTAAGCAAACATTCAGGATGACAGTCCATTTCAGTCTTTGTTTCTTCCTGCCCTCAAAAGCCTGCAAATTTCTTCATCAAAACCGTGACAATGCATCAGCAATTACATTTTCTCATCCTGTTGTGTGTATAGTTTTCAAATTGAATAGCTGCGATAATATGTCAGGAATTTTTATCCTTAAATTTCTACACATACTTTGAGGGGTTATGATCGGAATACATAATTGACT
The DNA here is from genome assembly GCF_030684315.1 of Stegostoma tigrinum. Taxonomy (NCBI): domain Eukaryota; kingdom Metazoa; phylum Chordata; class Chondrichthyes; order Orectolobiformes; family Stegostomatidae; genus Stegostoma; species Stegostoma tigrinum. The sequence goes on along the minus strand of NC_081377.1, from coordinate 37,316,172 downwards.
CAGATACATAGAGATAATAGGAACTACAGACGCTGGAGAATCCCCAGATTACACAGTGTAGAGCTGGATGAACATAGCAGGTGAAGCAGCATCTTAGGAGCTGCAGAAGGGCGCTGAGGTCTGTGTTCAGTGACACTGCGCGCTCTGCGCTCTCTGGCATTGTTATGCAGCAACACTGCCCTCTGGTGTTCCATCGGCCTCTGGAAATAGAACGTGCGGCTTCAACAAGTTCCAGGTGAGAATAAAGTTGAAAGTCCCACGTTTACCATCAGAACCCAGCTCAATTTTAGAACATGGCTCTGTGCTTCCAATGACGAACTTTATTTTCAATTGGAAAAGCAGCAGCGACTGCATGTATGATTCACTCGTTACTTTTGCAGTTCTGCGGGGTGCTGCTTAGAAATCCTATGAATTGTTTACACTTGCTGATGTGATGCAGTGAGTCTGATCCCGATACGTGGGCTTTAGCGGAAAGCATGTGAAGTTTACAGCCTCTGTAAAATGTCAGAAATGCTTTGCAAATTAAATGGAGTTTGACTTTTTTGCTTCAATGGAACATGATGGACAATGTCTGCCTTGTATTGAACGGAAACAGAAGTGTTTAAAGTCTCTGAATACTTTTTCACACCAAGATAGGTGCTTCATAAACAATGGGATAAATAGGAATGTGCAGTTGCAGTTTTCAACAAAATACGTTGATCCTGTAAAATTGGGGACCAAATGCTGACAAATGGAACTAGGTTAATTTGGGATATTTGGTTGGCTTGGACCAGGGGGTCTGTCACCATGCTGTACAGCACTATGGCTCCATCACTCTATCAACAAGAATTCACTTTTACTCTGCACCTCTTTGGATTGCTGACTTCTCACTGAAAAACATACATGAATGTCAGAATCAGGAATAAGTCATTTAGCCCCAGGCCTACTATGCAATTTTGCAGGATCAACGTATTTTGTTGAGAACCGAAACTGCACATTCCTAATTAACCCATCGTTTATGAAGAATCTAACTATCCTGGTGTGAAAAATATTCAGGGACTTCACCTTTAAACACCTTTTCAGTTACAGGGATTCAAGAGAGAAAAGAAAAGCATCTCATCTCAGTGTTAAATGGACAACATCTCCATTGTCCCAAAATTGCAAACACCCCCACCACATCCAGCTTCCCAGATGCCCCAGAATTTAATATGTTTCAATCAAGGTATTTTAAGAAGGTTGTTTACACCTTACCTTTTTCTTATTTTAAAGACAAAATGTAAAGTTAACTGTTTCAGATGCAATTCATCTGGTAAAACTACTCAGCATTGAGCAAACCTCAATTTATTCAAACACCTGAGTTAAAATAGAACAAAATAAAGAAGAACTTAGAATAACTTAAGTCGAACAGAAAACTTAACAAAATCATAGATAAAGTGACTAATTCTAATTAACTGTTACAAAATAGTAACGTTCAATGAACACACTCCTTGCCAAAAAGGCAAATGCAGAAATCAAATTTTCTCATATGCAATGTCTGCAGTAGGAAGAGAACCCCCAGCTTCGAGCTGTAGCCGAGAGAGGTCAAGAAATAGCTTCTCCTTCTTCACAACTCTAGCCGCTTCTATGAAATCTGAAGACGAAGGAAAAGCGAGAAATCCTGGCCTGTAAGAGCTGGCCATAACCATTCAGGCTACTGCTATTGTTCTCAATTTTAGGAAGCCCAAGGGCTCACAAGCAGTTTACATTACCACAGATTGAACAAGAGGTGACAAGCAATCTCTCTGTTAAAAGAAACCAGGACAAAATGTAACTCTTAAAGCCACAGAATCCTCACACTTCCCCCGTTAAAAAAATGAAGCATCCATTTACAAAGAAGGCTTCATTTTTAAGATCACTACACTACAATAAATATGCAATACATTGACTCTAAGCAAACATTCACGATGATGGTCCATTTCATAGAGTCCCTACAATGTAGGAACAGGCCCTTTCTGCCCAACATGTCCACACCGACCCTTAGAGCATCCCCCCCAGACCCATCGGCCTTAACCTACCCTAATCTACACATCCCTGAACACTTTGGAAATTTAGCATGGCCAATCCACCGAGCCTGTACATCTTGGACTGTGGGAGCAAACTGGAGCACACGGTAAACCCATGCAGACACAGAGAGAATGTGCTAACTCCACACTCCACTGCCCAAGAGTCAAACCAAACCCGTGTTCCTGGAGCTGTGAGGCAGCAGTGCTGACCATTGATTCTGTGTTTCTTCCTACCTCCAAAATTGTGTGTGTTTCTTCATCAAAATCACAACAAGCCATCAGTAATTACATTCTCTCATCCTGCCATTTTTTATAATTCTCAAATTGAATAGCTTCAATAATAAGTTCCAACTAAACAGTCAGGAATTTTTATCCTTAAGTTTCTACAAATACTCCAGGGGTTTATGATGAGGATACACAATTGTCTCAGATGTTATTCTTGGCAACATATGGATTGAAGTGTTGTAACACCAACAGCAAGCTCAAGATTTCCTGCTCAATCATGGAATATTTCTGTTGATGATTATTCAGCATTTCTGGAAAAATACCTAGCCTTTCTATCTTTACATCATCTTGTTTTATGAGTACAGCACCAGAATTGACAAAACCCTCACTGATAGCCACCTTGAATGGCTTTGCGTAATGAGCTGTAGCTATCACTGGGGCAGGGGTGAACACAGCCTCAGGAGTCAAATGCCTTCTGATGCTCACCTCGCCACCTAAATTTTCTACAAGTCTTCAATAATTCAGTTAGTGGAGCAACCACACTGCTAAAATTGGATACAAATTTTTGATAAGAACAACTGAATCCCAGCATTCATAGTAGCACCTTCTTCGTTGATGGTTCGGGAAATGCCACAAAAATGTTTGTTTTCATATGCTGTAGGGCCATTTCTCTATGTCCAATAACACACCCCAAGAAAGAGACTTGGGGTTTTGTGAATTCACTCTTAGCCTGGTTCATCATCAAGCCCAGCTCCCAAAGTCAAATGAACAATTCCGATAGATGCTGCAAGTGTTCCTTCCCTGTGTCACTAAAAATCACCAGGTTGTAAATGTTTAGCACACAGTTGTGTAATTCAGAAATGACTTTGTTGCTTTGTCTTTGAAAAGAGGCTAGCATGTTATGCATAACAAATTTCATGACTTTAAATTGATAATAGTCCATTTGGTGTCATGAAAGGCAAAATTGTCTTTATTCTTTCAGATGAAGATAACTGCCGGTTTCTTCTGACTAAGTCCCAATTTAGGAATATGAGCCTCTTATCCCACCTTCTCAATACAGTCTTCCAAACGTGCAATAGGATATGAATTATACTTTTTGAGCGCATTGACTTTGCAGTAGTCTTTTCATAATCATTGGGTACTATTTTGTTTTGCCACCATTACTTTGGATGAGTTCAAATCACTAAAATTCACTTCGAGTATGTTGCCTTTGAGCATGTGTTCAATCTCTTTTCGAACCTGTGCCAACTTTAGAGTGTTCAGTCAATAAGGATTTTGCTTAATTGCAACAACATTTCCCATTTCTACATCATCCGTAATTAGATTAGTATGTCCCAGATTGTTCCCACATATCTCCCCATGCGATAGTAATAACTCTTTCACATCATTTTGATTTCCCGCTGGAAGATAGCTATTATTTATCCCAATTTTTGAGAACTTCCTCATTAACCAATTTATTTTGATGAGTGTCCAATTCTGAATCCTCTGAACCTGGTTCTTCACTCTGTTGTATTCGGTAACACATTCTCCTTTTGCTTTCCTTCCCTATCAAAATACCTTTTGAGCATATTCACATGGAGCATGCTGTGTGATTTCTTGCTATCTGACATTCTTTTCAAATATTCACCTCACTCAATCTCCTTTCAATTTGTTAAGGCCCACTAAACCTTGCTTTTAAGGACTCACCTGCCACTGGAAGTAACACAAAAAATTATGAATTTTTGATGTCTTGTCTGCTTACAATTGAACACATTCTATGTCACCTTTAAATGTTGTCTAGCCAATTCACCCGCTGTATTTAATCTTTCTGTAAAATTTGACACATAGTCCAAATATGCGATGTCTGAACTCTGACTCACCAATTTCTCCTTAATTAATTTCAGTGGTCCTGTCAGCACATGCACAAAAACTAATTGAAATGGACTGAATTTGGTAGATCTGTTTGGTGCCACTATTTGTAAAAGGTACAAATGAAATTCCTTTGTTCCAGTCCTCTGGACATTCTTGCAATAAGCCCCTAACATGCTCTTTAAAGTTTGATGCCTCCATTCTAACACTCCCTGTGATTCTGGAAGGCATGCATTAGATTTGGATAACACAATGTGGTGCTGGAGGAACATAGCAGGCCAGGCAGCATCAGAGGAGCAGGAAAGCTGAAGTTTTGGTTCAGGACCTTCCATCAGAAATCTTCAAAAACCCATGTCTGATGAACGGTCCTGACCCGAAACGTTGGCTTTCCTGCTCCTCTGATGCTGCCTGGCCTGCTATGTTCCTCCAGCTCCACACTGTGCCATCTCTGACTCCAGCATCGGCAATTCTTACTATGTCTCAATGCATTAGATTTGAGTTATTTTATTCCTAATCTATCCATAACTTCCTTGAATAATTTTGGTGTAAAACCTGACTCTTGATTGATTCCATAGGTTCTCTACCTAAAACAAAAAATGGGGATTGGTATTTGCTAACCATATTGGATGTGTTTACTAGATTTCCAGACGCCATTCCATTTTGCAGTATCATGGCTAATAGGAGTTTAGAAATTTTGTACTAGGTGCATACTATCCACAGAAATATAATCAGATCAAGACCCTTGTAAGAGGCTCATCAAAAGTGGGAATGGGTATTAAGGGGGTTGGTTTTATCGCTACCTGACATTTACCAATTACCTGACATATAACATAACCGCAAAATTCAATCACATCTTTATGCAGTCCAGGCCAAAAGAAATGTTTATGGATTTTGGCATGACATTTCCTTCTCCCAAATTAATTCCTGGGCTACCCACAACATGTCCTTTCTATAATCCACTGGTAATGCAACTTGATGAACCTCTGCCCGTTTCTGAATGTGTGACAGTCTTCATAATCTGGTCAGCATGGACCAGTTGGAGCGAAGGATTTGTTTTTGTGCTGTACATATCTATTACTCTATCACTCAATTTTTAAGACAGGAACATTCTTGGATGCTCTCAGGTTCTTCTTCAACTTACACTTTTTGATACATGTGTAACATCTTTCTGTTACAATTTAGTTAACTTCTCTGGAGTAAAAATATCCATTTTGTATTCCACGTGTTCTCATTTTTTCTCAACCATTAGCTCGGACATGGTCTCCGATATGCATACTTCAGCTTGCTTACCTTTATTCCTTGATTTTTCAACCTGGGGCTTTGTGACCTTGTTACAACACAGTCAGGAAAAATCCCAGAATATGTACCACAACATTTTAAATACTGCTGCATCTCATTTCAAATGTTTCTAAGGGATCATTTTTTACAACATGCAAAATTAAAGAGAAACTAAACATAATCTTCCAACTATGAAGGAAATATCAAGTCAACAATTATTTAGGAGTTTTCAGCAAATGAATAGTCCATTTCCTAAATTGTGCTAGCGCTACTGCCACATTCCACATGGATGGTCTTATATTGGAGTATCCAATGAACCTCTTCCCATTGCATCACAACCCCCTTTACTTCCCACAATATAACAGCCAATTTAGAATTTGATCCCTATCTCCCATCATCCTTATGAGTCTTAATTTAAAACGTTCGCTACCAGCCCCCTTCCCAAAACTAAATCCCTGCCAGCCCTACAGCCTCACAAATTGAAGAACTCCAAAACTAACTTCTCCCCAGCCTTTCAAAATCTCTCCTTCCTGCTACATCCATCTGGCCTTGAAAACACAACCCAGTTTGGGTTTATTGAATACACTTTCTTTAGACTTGGTGTCATACTGCTGACTCTATACCTTGTCTTTTTGAGTTAAAACAAAAACTTAAAAGGTTGATTCATATTAGGATGTAGTGAGAAATTTAGTGAGTTGGGAACAATTTCATACAGCGTGTTCATCTAAACTGAAGGACAAGTAACTGCAATAAATCTGATGCGAAATACTAACTGTTGTCTTCAATAGATCAAAGGTTAATTTCAAATAAACATTTAAGAATTCAAGGAACTGCAGGTGGTGGAAATCAGAAACAATATCAGAAATTGATGGCCAAAATTAGCTGATTTGGTAGCATCTGTGGAGAGAAAGCAGAGTTAACATTTTGGGCCTAATGACCCTTCTTCAGAACAGATTATGGTTAGGCACACTCTGGTGCATATACTGAATATAGAGTTGGGGGGGGGCGGTGAGGAATAAACGATAGGTGGAAATGTATCACAGAAAGAGAGAACAGCAGTTGTGCAGACAAAGGAATGGCTAATGGTCACCCTGAAAGAATCAATAGCTGTGAATGGGTACCATTTGTAGCCGGCAATGGGTTGGTTGTGGTAGCAGCCTGTGTGATGACATGACCAGGTGTGTGGGGTGTGGGGAAAAGGGGTCCTCTATAGCTTTCAGGACAGATCATTAACTTTAGGGCCTGAGCACCTTCTTCCATGTCTCCTTCTCAACACAATTGTTCTTTCTAAAACATTAATTAAATTAATTAAATTGTTCTTCTAAAACATTAAAACAAGCTCTTCAGTCGATGCAATACCAACAATATCATCAATATCTCTTAACTTCTGTCAAAATTGCTGACACACCTTATTGTGGAAATAAAGGTGTTGAAAATTCTAGGATCTACTGGTTTAATTTTTTTGTTGCAAATGCTCCTGACTGTATTGTCATTAATTACTTCAGTGAAAGACTCCACTAACAATTTGCCAGTTCTTGTGTGGAATGTAAGACATTTTCCGGTCCGTTGAGGGTAATCTGTGAATTAGATTCTGTGTAGGCAAATGCCTTTCTCCTTAAAACCGTTTCATCAAACTTTATTGGCATTGCCCACTCAAACAAACCATCTGAGAAGTAGGGACAGATTTTCTTCCAAATCCTTCCCTGATTCAAAAGGAAAATATATAACAGTGTCTCAGTTTGATCAAAAACTTTGTTAGTCAAATGTTTGACAGACTTTGCTGCTTTGCTGGAGGTCATCTACTATGAGTAACTCTGAAGAATGTTCTCCTTAGTCATGACATATTGCAGGCGGGCAGTTATTCATAACACCTCCTCTTGTATAGTATTGCAAGGCTGAAAGGGAAAAATTAAGTGTGTGAAAATTCATATGTTGTCAAACTTTGTGGAGCAGGGTTCACAGGATCTGTTCTCTGAAGTTGATGAATTCTGAAGTCTGCAATTACTCCTACACAGAAACTCTTCAGCAAAGGAGATTCTGAGAAGAGAGCTCTTATGCTGTTAGGGTGCACAATGTGCAGAAGATTTGTACCTCCATTTATACTTTGCTCTTTAAAATACAAGGACATTATAGTCCCACTGGTTTATTGTAAGTCAGTCTCATCTCCATTAGGAACATAGGAGAATCCAAGGAAAGCTTCAGTAGGCTCTTGAGCACTGACAGTAATCAGAAAATCTTCAGGGGAGTTTGCAACTGAGGTTAGAACTGGTTGTTGGCTAAATTCTGGTTTGAAGAGTTGATGATGAGTAGGTCCAAAATGTGAAAGGGGAAAATAAATGCAGTAACTTTAAGATGTATTTTTTGTTTGTCAATCATAAGGACACTCAGTAAATATTGTGTGATTAAACTCTGAGCATTTGTGCTGACATATGCAATGCATTCAAATGGAATCCTTTCAGTGGTTATTTGACATTGATATTAACCCACTTAATTCACTGAGATTATAGGCATTTCAGATTTTAACAAAAAAGTTTCCATTCAAACAGATTAAAATGTTTGTAAGCAAGTAGCCAAAAGTGACTAATATTAAGAAGGGAAATGTATACCCTGATAAATAATGCAAATCATGGCTTCAACAACAGCAAAGGCCAAGTGAAGCCACAAGCCATCCATGAAAGCCCAGGATGTCATTCTGCAAGCTAACAACTGCATGAAGGAAACTGGGTTAGAGACAGAACCTTTTGAAGATAAAGGAAAATGATACAGCATGGTGTTGGGGATTAGGGTCAATATCTCTCACACCGGGATCGTTCAATATTGCTGATGGGAGCTCTCACCCAGTGGCTGGAGAACCAGCAAGACTCCCATCTGAGGAAAAAGCAGCAGCCTTTAAAGCTGACATTTAATTGCATCATGACAGACCTTCCTCAGGATCACGGATCGTAGGAGTAGGCATCCTGCACTCTAAGAGCTGAGCTGCCGGCCAATCAGAGGTCTGCAACTCTTCATTGCTGCACATTTGTCAAGCTGCCAAAGAATCTTATACGTTTCGATAAGGTCACCTCTCATGCTTCCAATCTCTAATAAATACAAGGCCAATTTACTCAATCTGTCCTCGTAAGAAAATCCCAGAAGCCACTCTCGATGCCAGCCTTGCCCAAGGTGCTGAAACTCTCATCCGGTCTAGATTTACTGATTCCAGTGGATGCCTGACATCCTCCCACCTTTCACTTGACATCAAATTGTGTTCATCCAAAACTCTGCTGCCCATATTTCATCATGTTCTGTTAATATGTCAGTCTTAAATGTGTTGAGCTAAATTACCATCAGTCTGGTAAAATATCAATTCTAAAATGCCTCTGTGGACTTGTCTCTCATTGCTACCCTAGCCAGCCTTCCCTGATCCATTCTACAACCTCCCACTGTCCTACAAACCTTCAACTTTTATTGTTTCTTCAAATTCTGGCCTCATTTCAGCCACAATTTAATTTGCTCCATCTTTTGACACTCTGCCTTGGCCCTGAAATCTGAATTCCTTCAATAAAACCACGTCATTTCACTCTTCCCTCACTTCAAGTCTGACACCTGACCCCTGCTCAATTTTAGGACATGGTTGTATTGTTGCCATGGAGAGCATTGCTTTCAGTTGCACGGCAGCAGTGGCTATATGGATGGTTCATTTGTTATCTTTACAGGTTTCGTTAGAAATTCTGTAAATTGTCATTGATACATTTACGCTACAGGTTATGACATACCTCTGGTAGAGGTGGGATGTGAACCCAAAATGTCTGGCTTAGAGGCAGGGACACTACCGCTGTCCCATATCAAGTAAATGACACAGAATGGGCTAAATCACGTTATAAATATTGTGAAGAAACCTGTTCATGTATGTTGAGAGACATTCAGTGCATTAGTGGGAATTGACATAGATCTTTTAGCCCGGCAGCAGTGACATGAACATTGTGCCGAAACAACCATGTTTGTTTTCAAAGACTTTGAATTTTTGAGGAGTTGCTGTGTTGATGAATATGCCACTTCTTGGTTGCACAGTTAGTCTAAATTTCCTTTAAAAGTCGATCCAAAAAGTCCAATTTGAAGAGCAAAGATTCTTGGTAAAAGAAAACTCTTTAATAAATGCAGAGGTATTGATCATTCATCACAATTACTATTTGTGGAATCTTCCTGTGCACATAAACTGCTGCATTCCCCCACATAACAACCTAGAGTTACATTTCATAAATTGATTCATTTGTTGCAAAGTACTCTGAAATGGGCTGGAGATGCACCAAAAGGCATATCAATGTAAAAATTTTTCTTCTCCATGTCTAGTGGATTGTAATTGAAATACTCCATAGGGCCCAGGATGCTATCACCAAGGTGCCCTTTATTTATGCATGAACAGTCCTTGATCATGTTACTGCCTCATTCAGAATCAGGTGCCAGAGTCTTAGTATCACTGGCCCTCAATCTTATGATACATCAGCCAGAGCTCCTTGATTGGACCAGAACAGCAGCCCCATTTAGGGATCTCACATCTTTGAGGTCCAGCTGGCTGACCTCATTACACTCACTTTATCCCTCCCAGGCAGAACCTGGTGACTGAGGCTGTTCCTTTCTCATGGAGACGGTCCGGGGGCATTTTAGCACCAGGTCAGGTCTCTCCAACTCGCTGTCCGATGTGCCTCTGTGGACTCTGTGATTGTACCCCTAGCCATCCCTTCCCCGCCCACTCTACAATCCCCACTTGTCCTACAAGCCTTCAAAATTTCTTTTTTACTTCTAATTCTGACCTCTTCTCAGCCATTTTTTTAATAGTTCGACCGTTTGTCACTTGCTGTGGACCTGAAATCTAAATTCCTTCAGAAAACCTCTCCACTTCTCTGTCTCTCATTCTGAGGGGCTGACTACTTTAATTATTTGTGTCATATGCCTATGGTTTGATTGATTGTCACATACTGAGATACAGTGAAAAGTACTGTTTTGTGTGCTGTGCAGACAGATCGTACTTTCCAAATTGCATCACAGTAGCAGAACAGTGTGCAGAATACAGTGTTACAGCCGCCAAGAAGGTACACAGAGAGAGGGATCAGAATTAACCTGAGAGGTCCATTCAAAGTCTGATAACCACAACGAAGGAGCTGTTCTTGAATCTATTTGTATGTATATTCAAACTTTTATATTTTCTACCAACAGAAGAGGGTGGAGGAAGGTATAACAAGGAAGAACGGGTCTTTGATTATGTTAGTTGCTTTCCCAAGGCAGCAAGAAGTATAGATCGAGTCAGTGGGTCGAAGGCTGCTTTGTGTGATGGACAGGGCTGTGTTCATGACTCTCTGTAGTTTCTCACACCCTTGGGAGGAGCAGTTGCCGTACCAAGCTGTGATGCATCCAGATAGGATGTTCTCTATAATGCCTCTATAAAAATTGCCAAGAGTCCTTGTGGACAAGCCGAATTTTCTCAGCCTCCTGAGGAAGTAGAGACGTTGTTGTGCTCTCTTGACCATCACATTAACGTGGGTGAACCAGGACAGATTGTTGGTGATCATCACTCCTAGGAACTTGACGCTATCGACGATTTCTACCTTGGATGGAGATAGGGGCGAGTCCTCCACTTTGCTTCCTGAAGTCAATGACCAGCTACTTCATTTTGCTGATGTTGATGGAGAGATTGTTGTCTTGACACCATGTCATTAAGCAGTCAATATCTTTTCTGTATTCTGTCTCTTCTTTGTTTGAGAAGTGGCCTACAACAGTGGTGTTGTAAATAGAGTTGGGACAGAATTTGGCCACTCTGTCATGAGTGTATAAGGGGTATAAGGAGGGGGCTGAGTATGCAGATTTGTGGGGCACAGGTGTTGAAGATTATGGTGGAGGAGGTGTTGTCACCTGTCCTTATTGATTATGGTCAATGGGTCAGGAGGTCAAGTTACAGATAGTAGGGATACCACTTTAAGATATTCTAGGTCTAGGAAGTAGTAACTCACCAGGGTCGCAACGTTTGAGTTCCAGGAAGTGTTGATTAAGAGGCAGACCCCACCTTCCCTTGCCTTGCCCGAGGACGCCAAGTGGCCCATTTGGTCAATTGAGCAATGCTCAGGTTGTAAAGCACAGTCAGGTATAGCAGGACTAAGCCAAACTTCTGTAAAACAGAGCACACAGCAGTGTCTCAGTTCCTTTGGAAGGTGAATCCAGCTTTCAATCATCCATTTTGTTCTCATTGGCTTGGACAATTGCTCAGAGTATGGTGGGGAGAGGAGACTTGAAACCCCAACGTTTCAGTCTCATCTGAAGTCCAGCATGTCTCCCTTTTTTTTTTCAGGGGATGTGGCTGCTCCTAGTCAATCCTGGGCATCAGTGAGGGAAGTCTGCTGCTCCGAGAGTTAAGTGTGCACTCAAGATGGGGTCTTGGTCACCATTCGTGGCCATTGAGCATTCCGGGAGATCATGTGGCCCATTCAGTTGAGTCTTCTCAATGGTAGGTCACTGTGGGGTCTCGTCTTGTTCCCACACATTCAGGTCCGTTTCAGGTTCACACAAGGTCGAGGAGGCTGGGCCTGCGAGAATCCACCAGGTCTCTGAGCTTGCGGTTCCAAAGTCAGCAAGATAAGTTTCTATCTATATCTGAAGCTAGCTTCTGATTCTCTGTAATAAATAGTAAATCTCCTTCAGTCCAGAAACCTGACCTTTCTTTGTTTCAATTTGTCTTGTAAACTGGGGTATTTTGTATACTTTATGAGCCTCTTGTGACGATCCAGGAGTAGCAGTGATTGATTTCCAGCATCCTGCACCAGTGAGACATGTTAATTAAATGTTATGAGAGTTCTAGAATGTTAAAAGTTCTATGAATAATTGTTTGGATTTAGAACTATTTCCATTTTACTCTGAGATAAAGGAGAAATGTAGCATTAATCCAATATAAACTATCAGTCTTCCCAGTCAGAACAAAAATAATTAGTTAGTTCCTTTGATAATCAGGCCTGAGCTCCTTTTGTTCTAAAGTGACTAGGGTTCATTGTTTGTGCTGGAATTGTCCAATGCAGGAATCCTCTACGTACTGTATTTTGCTGGAGAAATGGTCAGTTTCGAGTACAATACGATCCTCAACTCATTGCATTTTGCCAAAGAAATCACCCTATTGTAATGGAACAAATTGCTGAGTTCTGCTTCCTGCTGCACTTTGCAAAGTCTTTCTTTTTAAAATTGACTTTTTTTTTCATTTGCTGAGTAAATAATGTAAATCCTGCCAGTAATCCCTAATCCCTTCCAGCTCATTTGCTGACGGAATGGCGTCAGTACACTTTTTGATAACTGTATGGGGAGGAACTTCATAGTGAAACCATCGTACATGATGAATTGTATAATATGGGTTGGAAACTTCCATGGACAATGCAATCCATGGGGATCCCCTCAGGCAGTTTCTTAGTCTTTTTCTGCTGCCTGTTGGCTGCTGCTGTCGGAAGCATCTTGCCTTTAGCTCTAACCATTCAACCTTTGATATTCAAGAAAATTCATATTTCAATAAACATTTCAGGAAGAATATCATGCAAGTATGGAAATGAATATTTGGCATCATTTTTTACAATAGAAGTGTGAACATAAAAGTTACAAGCAATATTCAAGAATATGGTAAAATATTTCATAAATAAATTGGGAGAAAGGGGTATGAAATGTGCTCATTAAAACAGATAGAAGTGACAACATAATGGATAATAAGGATGTGACATACTTGTAAAATTTGTTATGGACCAGACCAGACCCCCTCAAAATAATTTAGGAAGATATCCTAGACCCTAATGTTTTCTTACTCCAAAAGTTGATCTCGATGCAATCTCGACTGATCAAAATACTCGACATTAAGCAAACGCAATTTATTTAAACACTTGTAGTTAAAATGTAGCCAAAGAAAGAGGAATTTAACAACTCTGTTGTAAACTTAACAGACTAATGAATATAGTAACTATTACTAATAGCCATTCCAATATAATAACATCCCATAAACATAATCTTTGGCCTAAAAAGAAAATTCAGATCCCGATTCTCACATGTGGTTCTCCGATCCAGGAGGAAAAAAATCAAGAGAAAATTCAGAGTGTAGCAGGCAGGAAACATTTACTGAAGCTTCCAACTGTCTTGAAACCCCAATTGCTTCTGCTAAATCTAAAAGCTAAAGCCAAAAACTGAAAAAAAAAACAGAAAGCCTGGTCTGTGAGAGCTGGCTGCTTCCATTTTTCCAACTTGTAAGCGAAGAAGCCAAAGTGTCACATGCTGTTTACTCAAGTGATCTTCAGTATAATGCTCAGCATCTCTGCCCTACAACATCTCTTCAAAAGCAAGGACAAGATAACCTCTTGTAAGCTATAACAAATTCTCAAATTGCTAAATAATGGATAATTGAGGAAAAGGACAAAAGAAAAGCGGTAAAAGGGGACTCAAAGGTCAGTCAAGTGGTGAAATTCATCTGATTTAATGTTTCTTTTTGAAACAAAAGGAAGTGGAGAAACTAATCTGACGAATAATGAACTTCCAGGATGTGGTGGTTTTTACACTAGGATATTTAAAGAAAAAACGTGGGGAGTTTGTAGCTGTGTTAGTAATAGTTTTCCGAAGTCTCTTGATTGACAATTATGTCTTTCGGATTGAAGAGTTATAAAATTCATCCAATTACTACAGACCAGTGAGAATTGGTCGTGTCTCTTGGTGGCTAGTTGGTGGTGTTCTGTCTGTATTGCCAGTTTTCTTCCAGTTTGGTCAATGTAGTGTTTCTCACAGTCCTTGCATGGTATTTTGTATATTACACCGGCTTTGCTGGTTTTGGATATGGGATCTCTTACATTCATCAGTAGCAGTAGGGTGGTTGTTGGTTTGTGGGCTACTCTGATACCTAGGGGTCTGAGTAGTGAACATAGAATATAGAACGTAGAACAGTACAGCATGATACAGGCCCTTCAGCCCATGATGTTGTGCCAACCTATTATCCTACTTAGATCAATCTACCCTGCATACCCTACATTTTACTATCATCTATGTGCCTATCCAAGAGTCGCTTAAATGTCTCTAAAGTATTTGAAAGTATCTCCAAAGTATTGTGGTTATCTCTGATATATCTGTGATGAATGGTAGGGTGACTAGTGTGTCTGACCTTCTCACTGATCTCAGTACACATGGTCAAAGGACACAGGTTTGACTGGAACAACACATCCATAATCGCACAAGCCAAACAGTGACATGCCAGGGAATTCCTGGAGGCCTGGCATTACAACCAGAACTCCATCAACAAACATATTTAACTGGAGCCAATATACAAACCACTGAAAACCAAAACGGGAAGTGATGCCAACCATCCCTGCAAACCGAGGCACATAAATAACAAGCAGGACAGAACACCAGCATTTCACCAGAGGAGCATTGACAATGTCACCTAGCAGGATGATGAAATGCCTGCAAACAAACACACCATGGTTCAATGAAAAGTCTACAACCTCATCCACAACCTGAGCTACAAATCTTCTCAAAAACTTTGATAAATCTTTACAAAGGAAGTCTAGTGAAGAATACAGATCAAAAGCAAGTAAAAAGAGTTAGGGTACCATGATCTGATTGACTAGCGTAATGTAACCATTGCTGTTTATTAAAATTGAATAAACGAAGTGCCACTAATTGAATAGTGTCATAAGCAATTACTTGTGCTTTACATTAAAAGCCCAAATGCACAACCACAGATAATTTAACACAGCTTCCTCAGCACAAGATCCCCTTTTCCAGTATGATTCATTACTAGAAAGTATTTGATTGTATAGAGTTTTTGAATTTATTCACTTTCTTAGGACAAATTTCAACAGTTATCTCATGACCTTTGGGACTTTGTGGCTTCAGCCTGAGTTTCCTCATAATTCTTTCTCAGCGACTTAATCATAGAGTCCCTACAGTACAGAAGCAGGTCATTCAGTCCATCACATCTACACCAACCCTCCAAAGAGCATCGTACACAGGCCCAACTCCCTGCCCTATCCCTGCATTTCCCATGACCGAAAACACCTAGGCTGCACGAAATCCCTGGACATGATGGGCAATTTAGCATAGCCAATCCACCTAACCTTAACATCTTTGGATTGTGGGAAGAGACCTGAGCACCCGGAGGAAACTCACACAGGACAGGGAGAACGTGCAATCTCCATAGAGACAGGTGACCAAGGATGGAATTGAACCAGGCCCCCTTAGTGTTGTGAGGCAGCAGTGCTAACCACTGAACCATCATACCACCCTGTTTTGGTTTCTGAAAGCACTGTTCTCCTGGTCCACAGCTCCAGGTACAAATGCTTCATTTCTGTCTGATCCAAGCTCTTATGCTGTTTTCATTGAGGATTGATGTAGATCCCTTTTTCTAAGGAAAGGAATCTCCTGTAGTCAAATGTGCAGTTGACACAGAAATAGATGGAAAGGGAAGTGGGTGAGGATGACGCTGAATCTGCAGAGGGGTAGAGACAGGTTAAGCGAATGGGTAAAGAACTTTGCAGATGGAATACGATGTTGGAAAACATGATGTTACGTACTTTGACAGGGCAAATGGAGGAGCTGAATGTTATTTGAATGGAGAAATAATTCAGAAAGATACAGAGCAGAGGGCTTTGGGAGTCCACATCCATGAGTCATAAAATGTCAGCTTTGAAGTTCAGCAGCAAATAGGGAAGGAAAATGAAATATTGATCTTTATTTCAAAGGCAATGGTGTGTGAAAGTGGAGAGGATTTGTTAAAAGTATACAAGGCACAAGTCAACACTGTTTACAGTTGGAATACTATGTACAGTTTTAGGCTCCTTATCTAAGGAAAAATACTTTGGCATTGGAGGGAGTCCGGAGCAGAATAACACTGAGGATGAAGGGATTGTCTTATGAGGAGAGATTGGGTAGGTTAGGCTGTACTTATTGGAATTTGGAAGAATGATATACAGCCTTATTGAAGTATATGAGATACTTAGGGGACTTGACAGGGTAGGTACAGTGAGGTTGTTTTCCCTTATGAGAAAGTCTCAGACTAGAGAACATAATCTTAGAATAAGGAATTACACATTTAAGACAGGCCAGGGGGAATTTATTTTCTGTGGGTAATAAATCTGTGGAATTCTTTACCACAAGGAACTGCTAAGACTGGATCATTCTGTATATTTAAGGCTGAGTTAGACTGATTTTTAATCAATAATGGAGTTGATGATTATAAGGAAAAGGCAGGAAATTAGAGTTGAAGATAGATTCTGGGTAATCCAAGATGGAGGACAGGAGAATATTGTTGCTGAGTACGTTGGGGCTATTTTTCCTGAAATGTCAGGGCTGAGGGGTAGCCTTATAAAAGTTTCTAAAATCATGAGGGCATGGATAGGGTGAATAACCAAAGCCTTTTCCCTGGGGTGAAGGCGTCAAAATCCATCTCAGTATAGTTTTAAGGTTAGTGGGGAAACATTTAAAAGGGACCTAAGAAGTACCTTTTTCATGCAGAGGGCAGTGCATGCAAGAAACAAGCTGCCAGATGAAGTGGTGGAGGCTGGTGTAATTATAACATTTAAAGGGCATCTGGATGGGTATATGAATAGGAAGGGTTTAGAGGTGCATGGGCAAATGGGACTTTGATTAATTTAGGATATCTGGTCATCATGGACAAGTTAGGCTGAAAGGTCTGTTTCCATGCTGTATAGCCCAATTTCTCTATGACATCTCTGAGATGGGTTAGAAATACACTGAAAAGCATATAAATATAAACCCTTTTTCTTCCCCATGTCTGGTGGATAGGAATTGAAATAACTCCATAGGGACCAATATGCCATCACCAACCCACCCTTTATTTACGCATGAACAGTCCTTGACCACGTCACTGCCTCATTCAGAATCAGGTGTCAGAGTGCTAGTTTCTCTAACATTCAGTCCTTTTAAGTGTCAGCCAGGGTTCCCTGACTGGACCAGATTAACAGCCCCAATTAGGGAGCTCATATTATATGAGGTCCGGCTGGCTGACTTTGTTACAATCACAACGTTCCTCGTTGTCTAAGCTGGGAGGACATAGGCCTGTTTCCTTTTTGTGGAGAGCCTCTTGGGGTGTTTTAGCACTGGTTTATCTAACTCACCTTCTGATGTGCCTCTGTGGATTCACTGCTGATAGCTCCCCTAACCATCCCTCTCTGAACCACTCTGCAACCTCTCACTGTCCTACAATCCTACAAAATTTCTTTTTACTTCTAATTATGGCCTCATCTCTGCAATGCTTTGAACAGCTTGACCTTTTAGACTGTGCTGTGGCCCTGAAATCTGAATTCCTTCAGAGAACTCTTCACTTCTGTCTCTCTCTCACTCACTCAATCTCTTTTTTTCTGTCATTCTTTAAAATGCTCCTGCAACCTCCCTCTTTGACCAAGATTTTTATCACCTGAACTGATATCCCTTTCTATGGTTCAATGGAAAATTTTCCTTGACAGTACCTTTGTGAATCACTTCGGGACACTCCAGTGTTAAACGTGCGCTCTATATGTAAAAATGTTATTGCTGCTTTATCCCTTTGTGACCTGACTCCTGCTCTGATTTTCTTTTGCCATTTGTCTGCCTAATATAAATGACTTTGCTGCTTCTTTGCTGTAATCCTTAATATTGTAATTTAGTGGATAATATGGAAGTTTTATGTCTGCTAGTTCATTGAGGGCATTAATGTATTCACTCATGAGATTTAAACAGTGGACAAAAGGAATTTAACATAATGGATTGTATAAATCTACGGAAAACTTACAGCACTGGCCCATACTTGATTTAAACTGGAGGTGTTGCTCTTTTATGAACCTTTCCAAACTACTTCAGAAAACCTTTTTATTTTTCTGGACTCTGCTCTAATACTTCGGTACAACTAAAACCACTTGCAGATCACATTTTATTGGATCCAAATTGCAACTTTTCTTTCACTTTGATGTATAAAAATGATTTGGATGTTAACATAGGCTGGTATGGTTAGTAAGTTTGCAGATGACACCAAAATTGGAGTTGTCATAGACTGCAAAGAAGGTTAGCTCAGAGTACATCAGGACCTTGATCAGATGGGCCAATGGGCTGAGGAGTGGCAGATGGACTTTAATTCAGATAAATGTGAAATGCTGCATTTTGGAAAGGCAAATCAGGGCAGGACTTATACACTTAATGGTGATGTTGCTAAACAGAGGCCTTGGAGTGCAAGTTCACAGTTCCTTGAAAGTGGATTCCCAGGTAGGCAGGTGAAGGTGGTGTTTGGTATGCTTGCCTTTATTGAACAGTGCATTGAGTATAGGAGTTGGGAGGTCATGTTGCAGCTGTATAGCAGATTGGTTCGGCCACTTTTGGAATACTGTGTTCAGTTCAGGTCTCCCTGCTATAGGAATGATATTATTAAACTTGAAAGGATTCAGAAAAGATATACAAGGCTGTTGCCAGTATTGGAAGGTTTGAGCTACAGGGAGAGGGTGAATAGGCTTGGACTACTTTCTGTGCAGCATCAGAGGCTGAGGTGTGACCTTATAGAGGTTTAGGAAATCATGATGGGCATGGATAAGTTGAATAGCCAAAGTCTTTTCCCCGAAATTGGGGACTCCAGAACTAAAGAGCAGAGGTTTAATGTGAGAGGGGAAAGATTTAAAAGGGATCTAAGGGGCAACTTTTTCCACGATAGAGGATGGTGCGTGTGTGGAACGTGCTGCCAGAGACGGGTGCAATTACAACATTCAAAAGGCATCTGAGTCGGTAAATGAAAAGGAGGATTTGGAGGGATATGGGCCAAATGCTGGCAAATGGGACTAGAGTAATTTAAGATACATTTATCTGGGTGGCATAGATGAGTTGAACAGAGCAGATCTGTTTCTGTGCTGTACAGCTCCATTACTCTATGACACTGGCCCATGAATGATTTATGCTGGAGTTGTTTCTCTTTTAGGAACCTCTCCAAACTACTTTAGAAAACCTGAGATAACCGGGTGTAGATCTGGATGAACACAGCAGGCCAAGCAGCATCTTCGGGTCTAGGCCTGAAACATCAGCCTTCCTATTCCTCTGATGCTGCTTGGCCTGCTGTGTTCATCCAGTTATCTCAGATTCTCCAGCATCTGCAGTTCCTACTATCTCTGAAGTACTTCAGAAAACCTTGTCACTTTCCTAGGTTCCTTTGTGATGTATCTGTCACAATGAAAGCTCATTGAAATTTCAAATCCTTTGAATTCCAGGAATTAGGCTCCTGTAAACTTTAATAAGTTACTCATGTAGTATTTTGACCTGTGTTCCACACCACTTATGGAATGTTACTCACCAGTGCATACACAAGCTATTTTTTATAATCAGAACCAAGGTGCAGCTTTTCTTACTTTTCAACATGCTGCCAAAGGGCTGAGGCCTGTGTTCAGTAGCTAATTCCTGCTAAGAGCTCAGAGAATGGGAACTGCAGATGCTGGAGAATCCGAGATAACAAAGTGTGGAGCTGGATGAACACAGCAGGCCAAGCAGCATCTTAGGAGCACAAAAAGCTGATGTTTCAGGCCTCGACCCTTCATCAGAAAAGGGAGATGGGGAAAGGGTTCTGAAATAAATAGGGAGAGGCAGACTGAAGATGGATAGAGAAGACAGGTGGAGAGGAGAGCATCGGTGGGGATAGGTCAGTCTGGGGAGGACGTACAGGTCAAGGGGGTGGGATGAGGTTAGTAGGTAGGAAATGGAGGTGCAGCTTGAGGTGGGAGGAGAGGATAGGATAGGAGAAGGAAGAACAGGTTAGGGAAGCAGAGACGAGCTGGGCTGGTTTTGGGATGTAGTGGAGGAGGGGATTTTGAAGCTGGTGAAATCCACATTGATACCATTGGGCTGCAGGGTTCCCAGGCAGAATATGAGTTGCTGTTCCTGCAACCTATGGGTGGCAACATTATGGCACTGGAGGCGGCCCAGGATGGACATGTTGTCTAAGGAATTGGGGGGGGGGGAAAGAAAGGGGAGTTGAAATTGTTTGCGACTGGGATGTGCAGTTGTTTATTGCGAACCGAGCATAGGAGTTCTGCAAAGCAGTCCCCAAACCTCCACTTGGTTTCCCCAATGTAGAGGCAGTCACGCCAGGTAAAGCGGATGCAGTATACCAACATTGGGGGATGTGCAGGTGAACCTCTGCTTGATGTGGAAAAAGTCTTCTTGGGGCCTGGGATAGGGGTGAGGGAGGAGGGGGAAAGCGTAGCACTTCCTGCAGTTGCAGGGGGGAGTGCGGAGCAGACAAGGGTGGAGGGTGGGGGAAGGATGGTGGTTGGGTGTGGGGGCAGTGGTTATCTTTTGGTGATTGTGGGGTGTGGTGTGAGGGATGAGTAAAGAGCTCTCTGGTAGTGTTATACAGCACTGCCCTCTAGTGTTCGGGCAACACCTAGAAATACTTTGGTATCAAAGTTGATTTGGATTGAAAAAAAATGTCAGTGTATGATGACTTCTACTGGAAACTAAGTCTTGTAAGGAGGTTTTTGAAATCATTATCTGGCAAAAAGGTCATCTACCAGCTACATTTACTTTGATTCAGGGAATTGGATTTCTTTCAGCCATCATTTCTGGCCAGCTTCAAATTATTTGGGCACTATTACATAGTGGGGGGAAAAGGGATGGCATAAGTTCTAAAGTGCAATCTGATTTTGTGATTTCTGGGTCTTGAGTTCAAATCCCCTCATGCCAGATATAGTGGATTTTGAGTTCAATCAAAATCCACAATTAAGAACTAATAATGACCATGAATATATTGTCAGGAAAACCTTAAATCAGGCTTACTAGAATGTCCTTTAGGTAAGGAAGCTGCTGAGAATCTGATATCACATGTAAGCCAGACCTGGTAATGGATAGCAATACATTGCCCAATGAATGCTGTGTCCAACTATTGATTGAATAAATTAGAAAAGAACAAAACCATTTGCATCAGATGGTCAGCTTTCCAACTATGTCTGATAACTGATTCTTCAGGCATCAGACATACGGCCTGAATTAGCTCAGTCATCCTCTTATTCAAAGACAGCAGAGCAGAGCAGAGCATTCTCCTACCTCATTCAGGAAGTGACTGCATTTTAAAAAAGGGACAAAAGACAGACAACAAAAAATTAAACACTCCTTGATCTTTGCAAGGGGAATCCTGTTTATTGGTTCAATCACAATTTGTCCATTATAAACCATTACATGTATTTTTAAACTTATGTTGCAAGTCTAAAGTCAAACAAATAGATGGCTGATCTCATCGTATAGATATGCAACATATCTAGAGATCTCTTTCATGTATGTAGATCAACCAGCTGAAGGAGTACACATTAATGTCATTACATACTAATTCTTAGGCCAGTCCTCCACAAACCCATGTGCACAAAAAACCAAGATTAATTTTCATCCAGATTAATGATTTGGAGGAGAGGGATGGTCAGAAGAGGTAGCTACGTGTAGCAGAAAAAAAATGCAGTTTTTTTTCTTTGAATAAAATTTGGAACATTGACAGGCCAACTCTTTCCCCCATTAATTTGCACTCCAGTACTAGTCAATTTTGTCACTAAGTTGATGAAGCATGCTGTAAGTCACTACATGAGTAAGAGTTCTTAATTTACAACATAATGCACTATTCTTCATTCATCTCAGTGATCCTGATGCTAACAATTTACCCTAAGGTTATGCAAATCGACATTGTTCTTTCCAACAGAATTGGGTGTTCAAGAAATATGCTCACCATTGTACATTGTAAGAATGCTTTTAACAAAAGATCAACTCATTAGAACACATCTTTACTGGTGATTCAACTGAAAATTGAGTTTCACAAGGTAACTAGAGCACTTCAAATTCAGTACAGCTAGGATTAAAAAAAATAAATATTTCCAGTTTCAAAGTAACATACCACATTTTAAATACTGCTCATACCCCAACTATTTCCAAGAAATTTGTTTACAACATGTAAGTGAAAAACTAAAATGTAATCTTTCAAATATGAAAGAAATATCAAGACAGCAGGTATTTAACCTTTAAGCTGCTGAATAGTTACTTCCAAATTGCAACCTCATCATCAGGTGATGTTCCAGCAGACTGAGCTAGCATTACTGCCACATCCTCTAGGATGGTCCAATATCAGTATCAAGTAACCTCTTCCAATTGCATTACAAACCCCTTCATAAACCCAACAATTTAGAAAATGATCTATTCTCCAGCATTGTTTCTTTGTACAAAGACTTCCAAATATCACTTTCTTCCCCATCTTTTAACATCTATCCTTCCTCCTATAGCCATGTGGCTTTTAAATTTAACACAGTTGAGGTTGATTGAATCCACTTTGAGACTAGATGTTCTCCTGCTGACCCTATAATTAGTCATCTTGGATTTAAAACAATATCTTAAAGATTGATTCATACAATGTAGTGAGAAATCTAGAGATTGAGAGAATAACTTGGTACAATGTTCATCTAAACTGATGGACATGTAATGGCATGAAGTTTGATTCAGAAATACTAACTGTAGTCTTCAGTGGGTCAATGATTACCATTTTACAGTAATTGCTATTCAACTGAATGTCAATACAATTACACTTAACATTCAGTCCATGCAATACCAATGTCCTCAATGTCCCAACTTGTGTCTAAAATAGACAAATACATTCTTGTCAAATAAGGACTTTCAAAGTCTTAGAAATGCTGTCAAAAATTTTGTAGCAAGTGATCCTGATTACATTATCATTAAATTACTTAATGAAAAGACTTGTCAGTTCTTGTGGAATGCAAGACTGTCCTGTCAGTGGAAGGTGATTTTGTTGATTGGATCAAGTGTGGGCAAACACCATTTTCCTTTTGGCAGACAATACTTTGTTTCAGGCAAGGGCCTCTCAGAAGTGGGGACAGGATTTTTTGCCAAATTCTCTCTTGATTCAAAGGAGAACGTACTGCCATTATAGTGGCTCAAATTGATACAGCTTTGTTGGTACAATGTTTGGCACACTTTGCTGCTTGGGTGGTCATCTACCATGAGCAACTCTGAATGTACTTCTTAGCCACGATGTATTTCAGGTGGACTGTCATTCACAAAGGCCCCTTTGCTGAAGTGTTGCCAAGCTGAAAGGGAAAATCGTGTGCACAAAGTTCATACATTATTAAACTTAGGAGCAGAGTTGAGAGGATCCATTCTTGGAAGCTGATGAATCCTGAAGACTACAATAGAAAGACTACTCCAACAGAAAAATACTTCAGCCAAAAAAGATTGAGAGGAGAGCTCTCATGCTGTAAGGTGCACAATGTGCAGAGGATTTCTGCCTCAATCAGTTCTTTGCTATTTAAAACATAAAGGCATTATAGTCCACCTTGTTTATTATAGGTAGGTATCATCTACAGGAGGAACATAGGAGAATCCAAGGAAAGCTT
The DNA here is from genome assembly GCF_030684315.1 of Stegostoma tigrinum. NCBI lineage: Eukaryota > Metazoa > Chordata > Chondrichthyes > Orectolobiformes > Stegostomatidae > Stegostoma > Stegostoma tigrinum. Next base: position 37,292,414 of record NC_081377.1, on the reverse strand, counting down.
CAGCAGCCTCTCGAGCACTGGCAGTAATCAGAAAGTCTTCAGGAGAGTTTGCAACTGAGGTTGGAACTGGTTGTTGGGTAAATTCTGGGTCAAAGTGTTGAAGATCAGTGGGTCCAAACTACAAGAGGAAAAAAAAATAGTAACTTTAAAAGTGGATGTTGTTTTGTTTCTCAAAGTCACAGTTAATGTTGAGATTACCCTGAGCATTTGTGCTCAAATACTGAATACCTTAAAAAGGAATCTTTTCAACTGCCATTGAAACATTAATGTTACCCCATTTAATTCAAGTTCACTACAGATTTTTAAAATGTCCTAACAAAAAGTGTCCAATATTAAGGAGGCAAGACATGCAAGAGGAGTGTATGCAAAGGGTCAGGAAACTAATTTCAAGCTCAGCAGATAAAAGGGGACAGTGAGAAGGTCAGTCAACACAAGATTAATGGTGTTGTACTTAAGTGCACAAAGTAAATGAGTTTTCAACACAGATGGAAATCAGCAGGAATGATGTTGTGGCTATTACAGACATGGCTGCAAGGAACAAAATATCCAAAAAGATACACATTCTACCAATGGTACCAGCAGGTTGGGGGAGAACACCATAGCTGTGTTAGTAAGAAATTAAGTGTAAAATTGGAATTAATTAGTGATAGATTTGGAAGGCATTAAAATAGTGGGTAGAGTTGAGGAACCAAAAAGGAAGACCCACCCTAATGAGGATAGTGTAGAGGCCTCCAGCAGTAGGTAGGATGGGAGGAATAAAGTAAATCAGGAGATTATGCCTCTTTTACATACCTTTGTATTACAGTAACAAATGGTGGTGCTTCTATATGCAGGGGGACTGGGAAATGTGGGTTTGTAGCAGATCCCAAAGGAGTGTCTAAGAGTTTTCCCTCTCACTAGAAAGCCTGTAGTAGAACCTTCTAGGGGACAGGCAATTCTGGATTGGATGTATGATGAGGCAGACTTGATTAGGGGCTTTGGAAGGCCCCCTAGGGACCAGCAGCAATTCACCCTCAGATGAATACTACGTTTGGGAGGAGCTGGTTGGAGTTAGTTGGATGGGGATCCTAGCAGGGAAGGCAATGAATGGAGCAGCAGTGGCAGAATTTTCTGCCATAAGTCAAAAAGGCACAGCAAAAATTCATCCCATGGAAGAAGAAACATCCTAAAAAAGGGGAAGACAAGGCAAGTAGGGACAGCATTAAAAAGAAAAAGCACAGAATGAGAAGACTGGTGGGAAGTCAGGATTGAGAAGCCTTTAAAAGCCAGTACAGGATAACTAAAAATGCAACAAGTTTGGAGAAGATGAAATGAAGTAAGATAGTGAGGAATAAAAAAACAGGATTTTTAACAAGATATCTAATAAAGGTACACAAGCATGAGTGGACACTGTACATGTTCATAATGGGAACAAAACAATGGCAATATCTTCACTAGAAGGTACTAGCTACATACTAGAACAGAATTGGGGGCAGAGGTGAATATAGCAGGTATCAGCAAGATGGTGTGGATGAAGCTGAATGGCTTGAAGCCAGCTGAATCATCTGGACCAGGAGGACTACACCACAGAATTCTGAGGGAGATAGCTGAGGAGATTTAGTGGCATTGGTATTGATCTTTCAGGAGTCACTGGAGTAAGGGAGGGCTGGAAGACACTCCAGAGACACTCAGAAGGAGGCTGCTAAAAAAAGAGAGAGTCAGTGGTCTTAGGGGCAAGATGCTGGCATGGATAGAGTATCAGCTGACTGGCAGAAGGCAAAGAACAGGGATTAAAGGGGTCTTTTTCTGGATGTGAGTTTGCTCGCTGAGCTGGAAGGTTAGTTTTCAGACGTTTCGTCACCATTCTAGGTAACAGTGAATCAACAAAGCGCTGGTGTTATGTCCTGCTTTCCATTTATCTGGTTAGATCCCCTGCGCTGGTGACGTCATCTCCTGTTCTTTTTCTCAGGGGATGGTAGATCAGCTTGGAGCCGATGTGTTTGTTGATGGAGTTCCGGTTGGAATGCCATGCTTCTAGGAATTCTTGTGCATATCTGTTTGGCTTGTCCTAGGATGGATGTGTTGTCCTTCCTCATCTGTATGTAAGGATACAAGTGATAGTAGGTCATGTCGTTTTGTGGCTAGTTGATGTTCATGTATCCTGGTGGCTCGCTTTCTGCCTGTTTGTCACAGTTCTTGCAAGGTATTTTGTAGATGACGTTCGTTTTGTTTGTTGTCTGTATAAAAGACGCTATACAGAAAACAAGCAAAACGAACATCTACAAAATACTCTGCAAGAACTGTGACAAACACTACATTGGGCAAACAGGCAGAAAGCGAGCCACCAGGATACATGAACATCAACTAGCCACAAAACGACATGACCTACTATCACTCGTATCCTTACATACAGATGAGGAAGGACAACACATCCATCCTAGGACAAGCCAAACAGACACAAGAATTCCTAGAAGCATGGCATTCCAACCAGAACTCCATCAACAAACACATCGGCTCCAAGTCAATCTACCATCCCCTGAGAAAAAGAACAGGGGATGATGTCAATGCAGGAAGTGACATCACCAACCCAAGGAAACCTAACCAGATAAATAGAAAGCAGGCCATAACACCAGCACTTCAGAGGCTCACTGATCTTACCTAGAATAGTAAGAAAATGTCTGAAAACTAACCTTCCAGCTCAGCAAGCAAACTCACATCCAGAACATCAACCTGTGCTACAAAGGGGTCTTTTTCAGAATGGTAACCAGTGACTTGGAGTTCCACAGGGGTCAGTGCTGGGATCAACCTTCATGATGAATGGATCTAGACAAAAAAATTCTGGCATTGTTGCTGTGTTTGCAGATGAGGGACAAATTGAGTTGACAAAGCAGACAGGCTGCAGAAGGACCTGCACTGGCTAGGACCAAAGCTACAGGGCATAGGGGAGGGGCAGAATATAAAAAGGGACTCAATATTTCCATGCACAGGGTGGTGCATTTATAGGATGATCAACTGCTCGGGGGGGGGGGGGAAAAGAAAGAGTGGAAGCTGGTACAATTAGAACATTTAAAAAAGGCATTGGGTGGGTAAGAGAGAGAAGAAAGGGTTGAGGGAGATATGGCCAAATGCTAGCAAACCGGTCTGGATTTATACAGGATATCTGGTCAGCACAGGTCAGATCACAGAATCCCTAGTGTGGAAACAGGCCCTTCAGCCCAAGTTCGGACAAACCCTCAGCTTCCCATCCAGAAGGAATACACCTTCCCTCTGGAAACCCACATCTTATGCATGAAGGTAAGAAGCTCCAGCCCCACTGCCACATGAATACCAGAAGGATAAGTCCTTGTCTGCGCATTAACTTCTCCCTTCAGGACTTCAGTTGGTGTAAGAGTAGAAAGGCATACATATGCCTACCTGCCAAAATCCAAAACATTATTCCTACAAGGCATCTGGGGTGTTGCTGGCAAAACCAACATTTGTTGACCACCCTGCAATGCCAGAAACTAAAACTGAGTGGCTTGCTAGCCTTTTGCAGGGTGTAATTGAGAGCCAAGTGCATGTGGTCTGGAGTTGCATGTGGACCAGATTAGGTAAGAATAGCACATTTACTTTTTAATAACAGACAGCATTAATGAATGAGCTTTTTTAAAAAGGGAATGTCAGTCTGCTTAGACTGACATTGTACAGATTTAAAACAAATTCACATTCCAGATGCTGTGGTTTCATTAGAATCCATGGCCCCAGAGCATTTCAGAGCCTCTAGGTAACAAGTCCACTAGCCCCTACTTAAAAAAAAATCAGAAAGTTGGGTTGGGCAGGCAGCTGAGTACCCATCTCCCACCCACCCACACAATGAAACATTCATCACCAAGAGTGGAGGGTGATCTAGCCTAAACTTTAAGTTTGCAGAAGATGCTTTGACTGACTGCTAAAATGCCACAGGAAACATGTGCTTCATTCCTGGAATGCACTCATGGTACATTACAAGTCCTTATAATGGAAATGTTCAGAGTCTACATCTTGCAATCCGTGTGACAATTAGTCTAATGGATAGTGTTGCAGCACTGCTTTGCTCGTGTAGATAATCAGAGCAGAAGCAACAGCAAAATACAGGAAATTCTTGCAATGATGTAAAGGCTCCTTTGCTTGAATCATCCTTAGAAATTCAGACTTCATCAGCTAATACATAATTATTTGGAATAGCTTATAGATCAAAAAATCATTTCGGCCACAAGAAAAAGTCTTTGCCTTTATAAAACAAGGAATGAAAAGCCAAGTTTGAGTATTAAGGTACTGGGTTTTATTAAGTAATGAAAATAAAATTTTCGTTAAAGTCTAATTTTTTGTAATTCCTGCTTGCATCATCTTAAAACTGATGCCTTCTCGGTGAATCTGCCTAAAATTGTGGACTCTTGAGAAACCACAACAGCTTCAGTTTTTAAAAAAACCAGCCCTCAAAACACTAACATCAACTTTTAAACATTATAACCAATGTAAAAAGGTGACAGCTATTATCCTGCAAGACCTTTTAAAACAGCAAGTTAAATGGTAATAGTTGTGCAATCAATACCTAGAACTAGTTAGCAGCTATTTAGAGGATCAAGTGTATTACAGTTAACACCCTTAACTATCAGTGCATTGCACACTTAAAATTTGCAACTTGAACATGCTTATCAATTGATAACTGGAGCAAGCTAGGTGCCTTACTACAGTTCTCAGAAATTAGAT